>NC_064565.1:93590463-93896400 GCF_937001465.1 Orcinus orca
ATTATTCTAAAGTAACGTTTCTTATAATCTGTTAAATTCTTTTAAAGAAAAAAAATGATCAGTTATCCCAAGAGTGGGCTAAAGTATTTTCTTACTAGTTATGATTAAATATATACAAATATAAAATCAGCTTATTCGACTATGAAACTCAAACACATTTATAAATTAATGTTCTCTGAAACAACAAAACCAATAAAATTCAAATGTCCTGTCTCTTCCCATCTAAATAAATAATATTGTTCTGCTAAGACTAAATTATCACTCACAAGATATGTGGTACCAGCTGATACAGTGCATTTTATTTAGGTTGGACATGTCTATACTGACTGGAGATAAGTAATGATTCAATTTTCCCTTATCTCTGTTTAGAATATTTTGAAAGTCTGTACAGTGCCTAATGATGTCATTTGGCCTACACCTCATGCGAATGCATTCTTTATTAAGTTCACCTCTGTTCCCATTAGCCAACAACATATAAACTAGTTCTCCACGGTTTCAAAATTATTCTAAATACAATCTCAAACAAAAAGACTGGAATAATGTAGTATAGCTCAGTTGTAATTTGTTCACATAAACTAGTAGATACTTATTTTTATTGGATTATTTTCCCAATTTAAACAAATTTAATTTATGTTAACTACTCTTAGATCCTGGAAAATTCTTCAGTAGGTACAGAAGAATTTGGAACCCCCATTTAAGAAATAGTATTCTAAAATGCATCAAAAACTTAAACAAGAATACAATAAATGATATAAATTGGGGGCGTTAAGTTAGTAAATATAGTAACAAGCACAGATTATTTCTGAATTTGTTTAAGCATCATAAACAAGCCTTCCTTTCATGTTAATTTTTCATCCTTTCAAAAACTTGTGTTAAGCATTCAGTCTGGGTAAAGTTCAATGAGAGAAGCTTCGAGAATTGCAGCTATGACAGAGAGAAAGTCCTTGACTTGGGAAACTTTACATGGTAGTGGAGATAAGGCTTGTGTACTGACACAATTCCATGCAAGATGTATTTACTAAATGCCATAGAGAGATACTAAATTTTGTATACGTGCCAACAAGGAGATGCAGGAATGATCCAGGAGACGCATGGGTTCTACATATGTCCCATTTTCTGCAATTCTTGCTCCACCTCTCCATTATATCCAGTTTTCCATAAAACACCTGGATGCTAGAAGTGCTAAAAATCACTCTTGATTTTTAAAGGTCTGAATTGCATTGAAAATTAATATATGCAAGTGGCAATTCGCAAAACATAAAATAATTCTTTTTGCAATATTATTAAGCAGTGTAAACAACAAAGAGGTGTCTCAAAGTGGACTTAACTTTCTGTAGCCCTTTTTGCAGTATTCTTTCCCATTGAAAATGTCGCTTTGGGAGACTAGCCTTTCAGGGATTTTTCAGAGAAACCCTCCCCAACAGCCTGGCTTCATGAAAACACGCAGCCCTTCCTCCTCTTCTGCCCTCCCCACCAAATAGCACAGCAGTTAGTATTCCTTACAATGCTTTGATGATTGTTATTGTCATTTATTTACCTGGAACAACTATGAAAATTTCTGCTCAAGCACTAAAATAGAACAAAAATTCTAATAAAATAGTACTGTCTCAGAAATAAAGTATTCATCTTCTTGAGTTAAATTATCTATTACAGTATCTAACATGGTCTACAAGATATATAGGTAGGTAGATGATTAGATAGATAAATAGATAGATAATTACAGATAGACAGATAGATAGATAATTACTCAATCATGGTCAATCACTTGTTACATAGTCTCAAAATATAATCAGGAATGGTAATAGTGTACATTAGATAGATGAATAGACAAGCAGGTCTGAGAGTATGTTTCCTTGGTTCATACCTTTAAAGTTCATATATTTCCATTAGCCATTCACACGACTGCTAGAGAATTTTCTGGTTGTTTCTCTATTAGTCCTTCTGTTCTTCTATTTAAGAGAAAAAACATCATAATAGGAAACCTGGGTTCTAGTCTGTTTACCTCCATCAGCTGTCTGAACCTGAGCAAATCTCATCAGTATACCCAGCCTTTGTTTCCTCATCTGCAAAATGAGAGGATTTAGACAAAATCTTCTCTCAGAGCTCTTTCAGCTCTAAAATTATGTGATGCTATGAATTAAATTGTATAGTTTAAAACATCCTTATAAGGATGAATTGTATCATTACTATTTGATATTATAATTATTCTGTACATTTTTGCAATAGTAAAGAAAAAAGATCCTTCCTTGTTGAAACTAAATTGAGTGCAAAGTGTATTGTGTGAAAAATTGCTTTATGAAAAATACTTGTTATATAAATGTATGAAATGAATTTGCTGGAGCCTTGCTTAGAAATTAAAGCTTTTTCAGAAATAATTTTAAGTAGCCTATCCATACTTGCTCTTTGGATACTTGAAATTTAAATTAGGACTCCAGCTTCTTAAAATTATACTTCAAACATAAAAAAATATTAAATCAGGGCTTTCCTGGTGGTGCAGTGGTTAAGAATCTGCCTGCCAATGCAGGGGACCCTAGTCCGGGAAGATCCCACATGCTGTGGAGCAACTAAGCCTGTGTGCCACAACTACGGCGGAGCCTGCGCTCTAGAGCCGACGAGCCACAACTACTGAGCTCGTGAGCCGCAACTGCTGAAGCCCGCACACCTAGAGCCCGTGCTCTGCAACAAGAGAAGCCACCACAATGAGAAGTCCACGCACCGCAACGAAGAGTAGCCCCTGCTCGCCGCAACTAGAGCAATCCCATGCTCAGCAGTGAAAACTCAACACAGCCAAAAATAAAAAAAAAACAAAATAAATAATTTTTAAAATATATTAAATCACACTTAGTTTAGTTTTAGTATTTAAGGCATTTTATAATACACTAATTACTTGAAAATTGGTATTCTAACTATGATATGTATAAGAATGTCTGATTATATGATCTAATCCTATTGTCCTCTGTTTCCTCATCCGAAAGATGGGAGTAATAATAGTAAATAATGCATTAGAATGATGAGAGCAACCACCTTAGCAAAGTGTTTGGCACGTAGTGAGCACTATAATATTTTTAAAATACTGCTTCTCCTGCTATTACTGCTACTGGCTATAGATAAGAGTGTTTAAAGTGCATCCCTTAAGACTATATACATAGGGTATAGTGTCAAGTGGCTATTTAAAAAATCAGGAAGTTAAACATATAGAGGCAAATGTATTCAATCAGGTAATCCAGCTTTTAAAATTCAGATAAATGTTGTCCAAGTGGATTGCTTACCCAGAAGGCTGCTTCTCAAGCACTATGGTCTCTCTCATCCTGGGTGGGGTGATGAAGCCTTTCTAGAGGAGGCTGTGTCTAAATGAACCAGCCAGGTAAAAACAGGCAGATCTCCCCCAACCTGCTTGTGAATGTGTTAATTCCAATCAGGAACCATAATTTCAATGAAATATTTATTCTAAAATCTTGATTAAAATTATGAGAACAAATCCCTACCCATCCCCTTATCCAGGACAACTTGTTTCTATTAAGGCTATAAGTGGGTTTATTTCCTAGTATGGTAGATGTTTTTATATAAAGATGATGAAAAGTTAAATTCTGTAGAATTTATTTCTAATTTAGAAAATATTTTTAATCTCAAAAGGCTTCTTTCCTTTTTAGTTGATGATGTATGGAACGTCATTTCCTGAATTTTTTCTGACTAGGTTATATGAAGTTAGCATTGTTAATGGTTCAGCGGATGCCATTTCAGGCCAAAAACTAGTTATCAGGCATCTCACAGACTGATCATTTTAATGATGACCCTCCCTCCCACCCTGGCTTTTTTTTAATGAAACTATTGCACTGACTAGGTTGAATATATATCATATGACCTTAAAGATCTTTAAACCATCCACTGTCTAGAAAAGTAGTAGCTCTTTAGAAAGAGACCATCTGATATATCATTTCCGTGTATTTCACTCAAATTTTATCTTCCCAGATTTTTCTTAATCTCTTGTGTTCAAACTAATCCCAGATAGTGCTGTTTAATCATAAATTCACATTTTGAAGCATCTTTCGATTTTAAATCATGGTATTTCTGCAAATTAGCATAGAAGACTATTTTAATATACTTTTCTATAAAACTGTAAGAAAACTATAAAACAGTATTTTAAGTTAAATCTAAAATGAATCCTCTCTTCTCTTAGAATTTGTTTTACTAGGTACAAAATGTTACATTGTTTCTGTTTGTATAAACAGTTTTTAAAATTTAAGCTGCCATACAGGTTCATTATTTTTCCTTAGTTCTGTGTTAATTTTGCTTAGCTCCCAGAATGCCAACTCCTTTTATTTTCTCTCTCTCTCACTTTTTTTTTTTTTTTGGTTTATATGTGTGGTGTGTGTGTGTGTGTGTGTGTGTGTGTGTGTGTGTGTGTGTGTGTGTGTGTATTTATCTGCAATTTAATAAATTCTGTTGTACTTCTTTGGGAGAAAGACAGTGAAAATAAAATCTTAATTGACTATACTGTTTGATTATTTTTCCTTGTTGCTACCTGTTTTGGATGGCTCATCATTTTATTTTCTTTTGTTACTATTTATTACAGAGGAGGTGTCTGCAAGGATAGTTCAAGTAGTCACGGCGGAAGCTGTAGCAGTTCTGAAAGGTGAACAAGAGAAAGAAGCTCAGCATAAAGATCAGCCTGCAGCTCTGCCTTTAGGTAAATGAGAAAGAGCCTCGGGTCAGGGGCTGTGTCTGCTGCACCCTGATCACAGAATCAAGTCTTCGCGTTCAAAGACAGGCCATATCTCATACTTCATCCCTAACTGTGACATTCATCAAACATCTCTGTTGGGACGCCCTGGGATCTATTTTCACCTTCCTCAACAGACTCGTGGTATTTCGGTAGTCTTTAGGACAGTCAACTTATAATTAGACTTTGCCCCTAAATTGCCCTTAATTTTCCTTTTCCAGACCACTGGAGATAGTTATTATAAAAATAAAGCCAGTGCATTTTGATGTCATGGCCCCTACTCATAAGGAAAATGTTCTAATGCTTTAATTAGAGATGATTTTTTTCCCTTTATGGGTTTTTGTTAATTATTGTCTATACTACAGTCTCTTTTTGGTCTCCCTGAACAGGCTACACAAAACCTATAGCCAGAGATTGTTAGAATCATCAGTGACATTGTATCTCATATAGTGTACTGGTCTTCACTTGGTTCATTTAAGGAAAATGAGATAGCATTTGCCCTCTCCATCACAAGTCAAATGCCCTGCAGGCCCAAACAGGTAACATAATGGTGGTCACCAAGGAAAGCATTCTCAACCAAAGGCTCCCTGTCCCTACTCTGGATAGACAGATAGATAGATAGAGAGACAGATAGATGCTAAATGTAGATGTATGTACATGCAGAGATGCATAAAAAAGGAAATTCTCTTATGTTGAACATATATGTTTATTTCACAGGTGCATATAACTAACACATTGAAAGGTATGGTTTTTAAAGCCTAAAAATAGTACATATCTATTTTTCTGTCTTTCAATCTAATGTATCCTTAATATTTGATTTTCTGATTAGCACTCCATTGTCTATTAAAAATTAAACAATAAAAATTTCTCCTCTCCCAGAATAGTAATTAAAAATAATCTCATTATAGTCAATAAAATGTTCTTTGATTATCAAGGATTATTTTCTTCTAAAACAGAGAGGGAAAAACTTATCTAAAACATGAACCTGCTTTCTGTGGTTTACTTGTATTCTTTCAAATAAAACAAAACCCCCCTTTTTAAATTTTTTTTAATTTTTAATTTTTACTACAATTTAAAGGTTACTTTCCATTTACAGTTATTACAAAATATGGGCTACATTCCCCGAACTGTACAATACATCCTTGAGCCTATCTTACACCCAGTAGTTTATAGCTCCCACACCCTCAACCTTATGTTGCCCCTTCCCCCTCCTCACTGGTAACCACCAGTTTGTTCTCTGTATCTGTGAGTCGCTTCTTTTTTGGTACGTTCACTAGTTTGCTGTATTTTTTAGATCCCACATGTAAGTGATATACACTATTTGTCTTCCTCTGACTTCTTTCACTTAGCATAATGCCCTCCAAGTCCACCCATGGTGCTACAAATGACAAAATTTCATTCCTTTTTAAAAGAAAAACCTCTTTTAAAAAAAGGATTGAGGGCTTCCCTGGTGGCGCAGTGGTTAAGAATCCACCTGCCAATGCAGGGGACACGGGTTCCAGCCCTGGTCTGGGAAGATCCCACATGCCGCGGAGCAACTAAGCCCGTGCGCCACAACTACTGAGCCTGTGCTCTAGATCCCGCGAGCCACAACTACTGAGCCCGCGAGCCACAACTACTGAGCCCGCATGCCACAACTACTAAGCCTGCGTGCCTAGAGCCCATGCTCCGCAACAAGAGAAGCCACTGCAATGAGAAGCCTGCGCACCGCAAAGAAGAGAAGCCCCAGCTTGCCTCAACTAGAGGAAGCCTGCTCACAGCAATGAAGACCCAATGCAGCCAAAAATAAATAAATAAAATAAATAAATTTTTTTTTAAAATGGAAACTTTAAAATATGCCTTAGAAGCCCACAGGGCTTATTTAAAATAAATTTTACCACTGGCCTTGACTGATAAATATTTCCTTTTAAAATCCCTTACCTTCATATGAGTGGTCATAAAGAAGGTAAGGGTCTTGAAGAGGAAAACTTGGAATGAAATGTGAATGAATTCCATCTTTTAGAACCTTTCTCTCTTTGGTCCTTCTTCATGTGTAGTGCCAAGGGTAGAATATTTCTCAGCTCCCACTAGCACATGTTTCTATCTAAGGTTGCCTCAAGCTGTGACAGCTTCATTTTTCTTTTCTAAGAATACATACAGAGGATGGGTTTCAACATTATCATCAGTGGACAAAATGTTATTTAAAAAATACATCTCCTAAAATAACTGTGATTAGTTTCCATATCAAAATGAACAATAGAGAGCTCTAACATTTTTTTAATCAGTCAATCCAAATCCAAACTAAAATGCTTGCCTGGGTAGGTTTGAATATAGTAAATTAGGACCAGAATGAAATATTTTATTAATTGAACAAGCAGACACAAATTAATGGGATCAATGATAGAATTTTAGCAGCCATCTCTAATCCATTTTTATGGAGAGGACAAAATGATTTTTTTTTTAAATATGAAATGCTCTTCTTTTTTTTAGGTTTTCAAAAATACGTGAACCAGGTAATGGGGCTAAAAATAAGTCAACTGCAGCTTGCTATTGAGTCTTTCCCTGAATTTAATAACGAGTCCTTTTTACAGATAGCAGAACTGCCTACACATCTACTGGCCTAATAGGATTAATTGTTGTATCTCATTTTTTCGTTTGTTTGCTCTTCAGCAGCTGAAGAGACAGCTAATCTGCCTCCTTCTCCACCCCCATCACCAGCCTCAGAACAGACTGTCACAGTGGAGGAAGGTAAGGCTTGCTGGACTCTGAGGTTTGTCTTCTAATAAGGGTAAATAAACCTCAACCCATACGCGCTGTACTTCTGTATGGGTTAGTATGTGACGCAGTTTGGGAGCTGTCTGTTTCAAATAGTCAAGAAGAAACAAAGACTTTAATTAAATGTATTATCACTTCTCTATACAAAATCAAAAGTAGATGAATATGGTAAAATAAAAAAGGAAAAATCCGCTCGATAAAGGAAAAGATAACTTTGTGTTTAAATTGCTAACTAAAATAACTACAGAGAACCAGTTTACTTCATGTAGAATGTTTTGACAGAAAAGATACAATTTAATTTTATAAGTGACTGAACCAAAATACATTTATTGATGAAATCAACACATTTTTATGGAAGGGTTGGCAGGAACTGTCTCTGTTGTGCTCACTATTGTATTGGGCTTCCCCAGGGCATGGCCTGTAGCAAACTCTCAATAAATATTAATGAATAAATGAAGAAGTCAGTGAATGAATCTGATATTGAGAGTAGTGAACTGGAAACTGCGATCATGGTTTCTTTCCTGCTGAGACCTGTTATTGTCCTTGAATTTTTTAATGCATTTACTCAACATGGAATGCCATGTCAGCTTTTCAGTTCTCAGTGATGAAGCAGACAGATGCCTTTGAAGAATATTCATTTAGAATCCGAGATGAAAGGCACTATTTAAAAGCAAACTATTATTGGTTCTCTGACTTAGATCAGGTAACTTTTGTCTATTGTTTGAGAGTTACAGGAGAAGGCAGAAGAAAGCTTTTAAAATATATTGAAAGCTTACTTGTTTCAATATAATTTAGTTTTTGTATACTAAAATCAGAATGTTGATACTTCTCCATTTTATTCATTTATTTCTTCACTTATTTTTCCTTTTGTTGTCCCTTTTAGAGCTCATTTTGTTGTGCTAAAAATGGAAGAATGTCACAAAAGACCCACTGTCTTTTTATAATCTGTAATTAGGTTTGTTTAAAATACTTTTTGAATTCCTAAATGGAGATTATTCTAAATTACAGAACTATAAACTATCAATAAATATAATTTATTTTTGTCACAGATTTATAAACTTAAACCTTTTTTTAGCAAGGTCTTTTTTTCTTAAATTGAGGCCTTTTTTTCTAATTTTGCTGCCTGATATAATGTTAAACTAAATTAGTCTAAGGAATAAAAGAAAATTTGAGGGCTACAAGCAGTGCATATAATCAGCATCATTATAGCCACTGATTATTAGTTAACTCCCTGAAAATGTGACTTGATCTTTTAATTCATAGATTTGAAAGATCCATCTTGGCCTTATGTTCTTCTGCTCATTCAGCACATACCTATGAAGCCCAAGGTTCCTTGCAGTCTTCAAGTTCTAGGTATACACTAGTGAACAAAACAGACATGATCCATGCTTATAAGGAGCATGCAGTCTGGTGGAGAGCAGATATCCAATAAATAAGCTTAGCACTAGGAAGGAAAAGAACAGGGAGCTTTAAGAGAGAAGAGTAATCTTAGTTTATTGGATGGGGAGAAGACAACTTGGGAGCTGATCTCAGAAGCCTGAGAAGGTGTTGGCCAAGCAAAGAAGGAGGAAAGGGGCATTTTGGGCAGAGGGTCCAGGATGTGCAAGGGCTCTCAGGTGGACAAGCTCATGAAGTGCTCTAGGAACTGAAGGAGTCCTATGACTAATGTGTGAGAAAGGGTAGAGGATTGAAGGAGCTTGGGAGTAAGCAGCAGCTGACTTGGTTCAGGGACCTGGCTTTTATTGAATGCATTAGAAACCCTTCCGTGACAGCTGTGCTTCCCTCAGGTCACTGAAAATGTTTCTGAACCTGTACTTAAAACCTTCCAAGTGTCAGAGAATCCTCTTAGCCCAGAGAACGGTATGATGTTGACTCCAAAGTCAGCTAGAGGTCACGTAATTTATTCTTCTTACTCTTTTATGGGAGTTGGAGCCGAAAGGGCAGCAGGGTCCTCCCATCCGAGATTGACCCAGTCTGTTTCTGCAGGGTGGTACAGTGGATATAATGAAAATATAAATAAAATATAGAATCACTTTCACATTTTGGTAACTTAGGTGTCACTTTCCAAAGTAACTGTTCCTTCACATTTCGGGATTGTTTTCTTGGAGCCGTTTCAGTATATTTAGGGAAAATGTCAACTTACTTCCTACTGAAAGTAATTGGAAGATATCTTATTTTTAACATTTTTCAAACCAAACCTGTATTTTTATTGAATTATTATTTTTTATTTTTTCAAACGAAAGCATTAACCTATACGAAGGCCTAATGATTTGCTTTTAAAAGGATAACCATATTTTTGAGTTATATAGAAAAAAAGTATGTACTTTATAAACTCTACCTCATTCATTTAAAAGATCAGGTATTCTCACCTTAAATATATGAAAGATATGTGATCTAGGCAATCAAACTAGTCCCTCTCTTTTATTTTAAACCGCTCTTAAAGTACATATAACAACTTATTTGTTTTATCAGAAAAAATTAGTGAAAAACCGCATGACAGGATTCAGCTTTTCAATTATTCAAACCAGTTGGTTTGTAAAGACCAAGCCAAAATTCCATTGATATACTACTGCTCATAGTGCACTGGGTGGAAAGAAAGCATGTGGATTTTTTCATCTAGGAGATTTTTTACCCTCCTCAAAACACTCTCAAAGCAACTTTAATCTAAAGGCACAGTGAATGTCACAATTCAACACTTTTATACAAACGTAAAAGAGTTCTTAAATTGAGTAATTCAATGATTTTGAGGATATCCTTACTTTTTATTAATTATCAAACATTTTAAAAGCTGTTCTTTCCCAAAGGGGAAGCATGAAAGCTCTCACTAAAAATAATTTAAGATGTTAATTACTGTCATTTATGAATATCCATTTATTATAACTGATTTAATATTCATAATTCCCAGAATTTGTGCTTATTCTGGGAAACAAAGGGATTTTAATGAAAAAATTAAATAAGTAGCACGCTTAGAAATGAAACCCAGGTACAGTGAACCAGTATTGTATTATTTACGATATTTTCAAATTAATCTCCTTTTTCTTTTTGGCCTAACCATAATAGTTGTCATTTGGACTGAACTGTTAGAACTTGGAAGCCCGTGCACGAACAGTGGAAACATCTGGAAACAGAACCAGGAATCCTTCTGCCCTCTTAGGTTTGCTCCAAATCCTAGGGTGATGATTTCCTATGTCAATGATTTGGCCACATTATAACTGCTGATCTGAAGCAGTTTCCCTCCATAACATTCTGGGGCAGCAGACACAGAGGGCCAACTGAGGAGTCCTCATCAAAAGCTTGTAGAATGGAAAGGGCTTAGAGATGGTAGGAAACAATGTAAGTGGAGCCAGTTGCCCCAGGGCATGGGGCGGAAGCGGTGATGCCAGGACAGGCAAAATCACTGAGTCACTGATACCCCAAGAGACTCAGTCTCTCACAAAAGTGACTACTCATTTGTACCAAAGGGGACTGACATACCAAGACTGAATTTTGTGTGGCAAACTTTACCCAATATAAATTTTCAAATGCTTTAAAAAAAAAAAAAGGTTCGTGTGAAAGCCAATTAGGGAAAATGTATTCTTCCACTGAAACCAGGTAAACTTCATTTTTAAAGATTATCATTATGCAAAGAAATTTATGTAAAAGTCCAAGGTTCATAAGGCTACCCTATCCTTTAAAATATCACATTATTAAATGAAACAGACTATTTGGTGGCAGAAGCAGAGATTCCATAAGCAAGTGTACTTATAGTAAAAGGAGACATTCAATCCTGGTCTTAAAGAACAAAACTGTTATGAATTCATTTTTCATAAATCTCTCAAGTCTAGCTTTGATGTGTCAAATGAAAGTAAAGAGCAAAGGTACATGACAACTTGTCTGATATACTGAAGACAGAGATGCTAATGTATATGGAATTGAGCATGATACTTGGTGCTTTCTCAAATACCTTCCCATTTAATCCTCCAAGCAACCCACACAGATAATACTCACTTCCACTCTTGCCCAGGATGTCATGGCTAGTAAGCGGCTTATCCAGAATTTAAATCCAAATCTAACTCCCTACAAACAGCCTCACTGCATCCCTAAAGTTGTATGTTATTTAGGCTTTTACTGTGGGACAATGAATGTGAAGTGATCTTCTAATGAGAGTTTGTTGGTTACAAGCCACTGGACTGATTTCCTTTTTATCCAAACCACTCCCATGTAAATAATTCATTCATTTATAATATATTTATAATTATTATGTATTTATAATTCACTCATTTACAATTTATTATGTGTCCCACCTCTATTTGGGTATGAACTGAGACCACCTGCCATACACAGTTCTGTAGCAAACGAGGATCTCTTGTCTTCTAGCATTATCATTGGAAGCCCATGCACTGGTACACTGTCTGAACTTAGCCAGCCATGATCCTCTAAGTGTCACTTGCCTGGCACATCTCTGGGACTTGTAATGTAGATGGACTGCAGGCTCATAGGTCCTAAACAGAGACTTGGAGTGCATACAGCTCACAGTACCCAGACAGGACTGGGTTTTGCCAGACATTCTTTTTTGGCGTTGCCTGGCTAAGGGCCAGACAAATACTACAGAGAAGCTACTTTTCCACTGAAGCACTTAAAGTTGTTGTTTTTGTTGTTCTCTGATTAGTCAAAGTTTTCAGAATAGAAAGTACTGTTTCTTTGAAATATTATAGATCAGAAGCAAGACTCTGGGCTGTTTTCACATTTTGGCACTTGCAAAAAAGAGCAACAAGCAACAAGAAAGAGGAAGCCGAAATCTTCAAAAGGTTAAAACACCCACGGGGTATTGCCTTTAAACTATCAGCTCTCAGCTTTAAATTCTTTAGTTTTGAACTGTAGTCTGCTCTACTTCCCAGCACATGTTGAAAAGCAGAGAGGCAAATATGTCATTTTCACTAATTGATTGTCCATGCAATCTGTTGAAAGTATTAGAAGTTTTAGGAGGAACTTGTGTCCATAGGGAGTCTACAGCCTCAGGAGTCACTAGAGGAAATATGAATGGCTGGACTTGTGACAAGCCCAGGACTTAGGACTCAGCCAGCATTGTAGGCCACATCTCAGCCAGTTGTCTGCTCAGCTGAGAAATCATGCTGAGTTGAACTAAGAATATCAAATGTAATTTTAGGTTTCTTCTATCCCATGTTATAATAAGCATCCTGGCTGAGAAAGTTCTGAGCACCCATCCAGAAACAACTTCCATTGAACAATCAGTAAATAATGTGCTCAAAAGATTAAAAGTATTCTCCTTTCAAAATGTTATTTTAGCATCCTTATGATTTCAGGTTCATTTCCAGCTGTCAGCACTCAGTTTGCTGAAAATAAGTTATTGCCCTAAAAATACAGTGCATTTTCAAATTATTGCTGTAATTTTGTCAACTTAAATTTTGATAGAAATAAAAATTATATAGATAGTACAAATTTTGAAAATCACAAAATTCTAAAATGATTTCTCTATATAAGTAAATAAATAGTGATTAGCAAATTTAGTAACCTGCCATGTAGGCCTGAGGTGTAGTGTCTGCATTACATCAGCAGCCAAATATTGTTCTTTGTCATCATCCTTGAGGCTCATTGAAATATGCAAGAATCCAAGTGCTAAGCAAACTGATTGATCTACACTCGTGTAACTAAGGAAGTATATTTAAATAATGCAGATTTCTAAGCCAAGACACAGGAAAGGAGAGAAATGAGAGCAGTTCCTTTGGCATTTCAATGAGAAATATGCAATGAGGTGTTTGAGGTATAAAAACAGTCAGAAGCCAGCAGTGCAAGTGAAACTGCATTGAATAAAATACTGATGAATCTGAAGCCAACTCAGTAGAAATTCTCAGCTAACTGTAATCTCTATTAAGCTTTCAGAAGAGAAGCAGAACACAGGAAAACAACTGTATATTGCTAGGTACTTTCTAAAACTTTCTAATATTTTCACAGTCGTGCAAATGAGAACCAGGGTTTAAAAAGATGCCTAGGAGTTTGCATCCAAAGAAAAATCTGTGCCAACTGTGCTCCCCTAAGCAAGACAGGAAAGAAAGATAATGCATTCTAGATTTTTCTTAACAGGACTGAAATTAAAACTTACTTTCTGGTTGAAGTCATTAACTAAAAATTAAATCAACCAAAATGCTAAACATGTGAGCATACTAGATAATTAAGGTTCTACGTCAACAGGACGGATTTCCCCCATAATTGTGCAGGCATCAGATCCTAACAGCTTTCCTCTTTTTTAACTTATACATATATTGATAAAAGCATGAGGAAAATTTATGTACTTGAAAGAATTTCTTCTAACAAATGTATTTGTTTGATAGTGCTTTGTTTCTATTCCAGTGTCCTGTTGTTGTTTTAACTTGTTTGAGGGGAATGTAAAGATAATTTCTATTATGCAGTGGGGGTGTCAGAGCATTTGATTCATTTAGATCAATGGCAAGATTACTGAAGGGATAGCTGAAATGCAGCGGCTACTGAAGCATGAGACTTCACTGTCTCCCATCCTCCATCCTGCTCTGCTGCTTCCATGGCCCCATGTCCTCGTGCAGGTGTCTGTCTCGTCTGTCTGATCTTGTGTCTGTCTTGTCCAGTTCTCCCTGCAGTTTCTTCCTGTGTGTCTGTTTGTAGATGAAGGGGCTGAGGATCAAGTGGGTCCTCTACACAGGTTGCCCAGCCATGAACCTGCCACCAGTGGGGAGAGGCGTAGGCTCCTAGCCCCCTCCACCATCTCGGTGTCTGTGCCTGATATGACCCTTCCAATTCCGATGGGGAGTACTATGAGAATCCTTTGTTCAGTTCACAGTGGACTACCTCTAGTGTGCTCCCCAGTGTCCCAGCGCAGAGTGCAGAGGCCCACTTAGACCAGGAGAAAGGTGAACCAAGCATGGTCCCCTTTTGCTCCCCCTCCCCTGCCTGCAGCTCTGACCACATGCATCATACTAAGTGTGCCTTCATGTGTGGAGTGGGAGGGACAGGAGCCTGCTTTCTCCATATGAAAGTGAAGTCCCTATATAGCTCAGTCCATCCAAATGCCTCAACAATTTATGTCTAAGAAGCCTTATTTGAGACCTGTGAGTACTTCCTTTTTTTTTCACGGCTTCTGAGAAGGAAGCAAAAAAAAGTTCAAATAAAGTATGACTTCTTTCTGCCCCTTGCAAATAAATCAGTGGGGGAAGAATATATTCTCTTACCCAAACCAAAGAACATGAACTTTAATATAATTTTATCCTCTTGGATACGTAATATTTCCAGGACCAGACTTCAATAGAGTTAGGTTTCTTTTTAGTGCTATGTTAATGTGGTAACTCTTTAAAAGAGAAAGGTCTGTTTAGGGTAGAATAAATGTTATGGAATGAATTTATTTCTCCAAATCACTTAATCATCTACAGAAACTACAGAGGCTTCCCTAGGTGACCTAAATCTTGCTTCAAATAAGTAGAAGTGAGCTAAAATGAGGGAAATGCTCCAAAGCTTTTGTCATTCCAGTCTCATGAAGGTGGAGACCCTATGTATCGTTGGCTCTGGTGAGGATAAAATAAGTGGGCAGTGGACTGCCATTTGTCTCATTCTAACAAGGTAGTTTTATAAGGAAAAAAAAATAGAGCTCAAGTTTTTTTTTGCTTAGGTGAAGAAGTTATTTTCAAATGAGGAAAGATAACTTGCTTAAATGAAGAGTTTATTTTTATATGGCACAATATTTAATGTAAGGGCAGAGAGTTCCAAGGCAAGAGCACCAGTGGCTCAGACACTCTGATGGAGAAATATAACCTATATTGAGTACAGCTAAGTGAACTTAAAACAATTCAGAAAACTATGTGAATTTCTGAATAAAGAACAGGTGTGGAAATAAACATGATTTAGACAAAATGAGAAAATGGAAAGCTAAAAAATTACATGATTTGGAAAACATGTAAATTAAGTTGATAAGATTTCATCCAATAAGGTGCTATATTAAAGCAGCTATATTAAAAGTCTCTTAGCTTTAATCAAAATGTCTAATTCTATGGCATTATAAAAATTGCCTTAATAATGAGTTAGAATCTGAATGCTTAAAATGTTACTGACATAATTAAATTACAACAATGAAAGTTTCTGAGTGCTAAATGTGAGAAAATAGAAGTAGTCTTCTTTTTTTCCCCCCTAAGGATTTTAATATTTCTCAAAAAATTTCTTTCCATCTGTAGTCTTTCTCATAGGTCCATTTAAACAATGTATAATCGTTTCGTAGGAATTTCATAAGAGTCATTCATTTGCAGAACTAGAAAACAGCTTATATATTTCCCTCTAATTTCTTTTTTTTGTATATATAAATTTATTTATTTATTATTTTTGGCTGCATTGGGTCTCCGTTGCTGCGTGTAGGCTTTTTCTTGTTGTGGCGAGCGGGGGCTACTCTTCTATGCGCTGCGCGGGCTTCTCATTGTGGTGGCTTCTCTTGTGAAGCACGGGCTCTAGGCCTGCAGCCTTCAGTAGTTGTGGCTCATGGGCTCAGCAGTTGTGGCCCACGGGCTCTAGAGAGCCCCTTGGCTTGGTAGTTGTGGCTCGCGAGTTCTAGAGATCAGGCTCAGTAGTTGGGGCACATGGGCTTAGTTGCTCCGCGGCATGTGGGATCTTCCCAGACCAGGGCTCGAACCCGTGTCCCCTGCATCGGCAGGCGGATTCTTAACCACTGTGCCACCAAGGAAGTCCCTCCCTCTAATTTCGTAAGCAATAAAATGGGATTTATTTTACTGACATTTGAAGTGTAAATGAGAAACAAATGAACACGATAATTCATGGCCTTCATAAATTTGTTTTTTACGTTTTGATTGTTAACATTCTTCTGTGTGATATACATCTTTGGGGAGGATATTTTGGCAGTTTTGTTTCCACTCAATTATCTTTCCTTGGTGGTTTTGTTTTGAATTGCAGAAATGAGGCTTTATGATATGCACATTTCCTTTCTTCAGTGTCAAAGAGAACTATACAAGAACTATATTACTGATATTTCAGGGGTTTGAACAATCTGATAACAGTCATGTCCCAGAGGTAGACTTCTCTCAATAGTAGTGAAATTAACTCTTACCTGGACCTTGTTTTTCAAAATATTTTACTTACTTCTTGAAAATTTTTACATACTCCAGTCATATAATGCAATGAAGGTAAAATTAAGTTTGGTAGTCTTTGGCCTTAAAAATACTAAATAAATTATATTTTAGAGAGTTTTGATGGATTTCATGATAAAGCTGATAATAACGTAGTTGATTGGATATTATTTTGAGACCAGGCTTTTTATTCCCAAAGATCTCTTTAGCGAAGTTTGCGTGTTTTAAATTAAGTAACCAGAAATTCGTATGTAGGGGCTTCCTGCATTGGAGAAAACAGCACATGTCTAACAAATTTAAAGGTTTGTTTCAGCACATCAATGCTTCTATCTTTTCACAACCATCTGTTATCTGGCAGTACCATCTCTTATTTCCAGCCAGCTTTCCACATTGTGTACAACTTACTGCCATTTCCACTGAGGGTAATAGTGCAATAAAACCCTTTCAGCTCTCAAGTTTTAAAATAAAGAGCCTTTTCATGAGACTGTAAAAGGCATCATGATTTGCAGATTATGCATAATAATTTTCCAAGCAATACATAATGTCCATTGCATTAGGATATTAATTTGCACACCCAAATGGTAAAAGAGGTTCTTGTGAGGTCAATATAATCGAGCTGAAAGTGTTCCTTGAATAATAGTTCTGTTGTTTCATGTATGTTTCTGTGGTCATGATGTCAACATCTTTTTCCTCCCTAAGAAGAAGAAATGCTAGCGAGTCCAATGGCCGAGGAAGAGAAACCTGCCACTCTTCCTGGGAAAGAGTGTGAGGCTGCCAAGGCCTCAGACCAGCCCAAGGGCCTCAGTGAGGGCCAAGTGGAGTCTAGTGCGGAGGCCCAAATAGCTCCTGAAGAGAGCGCCCCAGCAGGGACCCCACAGGAGAAAAGTATAAAAGAGGTCGCGGAGGTGTCTCCAGAAGTAAAAACCCCTTCCTCTGCCGGGGAAGGTGTGTCTTTCTTAGGATTTGCATGTGTTTTGTTGCAAAAGATAGATCTCTCCAGCAGCTTACCAACCTGATGCCTTTCCAATGCTATTCCATCGCTGGGTCTTCTCATGATCCCAAAACCACTGTTTGAGACTTAACGAGCAGAGAGTGTGGCTTGTGCCGGTGCTGTGTGGCAGCTTGATTTTCCACTGCTGCAGCTGATTCCTGGTTTTACTTTGCCATGATACAATACGCTTTGCAGCCAGGCTGATGACACTATGTGAGCTTTTATCCGCCCCCGCTCTTCATCTCAAATGTTTGCCAGTCACATTGCTAATACATGTATATTTTTATTTTTATTTTGGGGGACAGCAATTCATATGCTTTTCTTTCAGACTGTAGAGATGGATTTTGGCACATACAGGCTTAAACGGTAGAATCGTTTTTGTTTGCAACCGCAGTGTGCTCTATTTTTTTATGCTTCAGTGAATACGGTTTGGTTTCCTTAAAAGCGCCTGCTGATGCTTCTCATATCATTTCCTTTCCATGGCAGCCAACTCCTTTGATAATCACCATATCTCTTGAGTTTTCATTCATCTAATCTTTATTAGAAAGTTCGTATAGTATTTCTTTTCTATTGTGACAACAAGACACACAAGTATATAAGGTAATGATCATCCATTCACTTGCTCTTCAGGAGATGACTGAGTTTTATTTTCCAGATAATTTCATTTAGCCCTATTCACCACAGTAAAATAACCTTGACCTTAAAATACAATTGAGACTCTGAAGCCTTTTGGATTGGTGAACAAATAAAAATTTAAAAGAGTCATTTAATCTCTGTGAAGCATCTCTAAAGCCAATACTGGTCAGTGCTTTGCCAGTTGGTCACATTCCAGAGAATGAGGTCATGACCAAGGAGAGAAAGAATTTTAATAGTTGACTCTTTAAAATTTTGTTAGTCACATGACTTCCCAGTATTATCAGTATAATTCAGATTTTCTTACATCTACCATACAGAGTAAGTAATGATTAGGACTGAAGAATTTTGATATGTGATAGAAACTGACTTGTCAATATTTAGGTCATATCATATAAAGTCAGTAGTAATCATTTATTTGTATTACCGAAATTTAATCTCAGATGACTTCTAAAAATTTATTCTAGTAACCTTTCAGTGCCCCCAAAATTGGTCCTGGAACTTGTCAATCCAGTTAACTGAATTTATTTAACACATATAACTATAACTTAATTGTCCTTCTGCCCATGGCCTGCAAATTCACTTACAAATTAGAAAACAAAAGAAAAAGGTCAGTAGAAATCAAGTCTTTCCCATATTTAGATTACTATATAGATTCTTTTGTACCTTAATGTAAGTACTTATTCAATATTCTTTAATTTGTAATTTTATCTGTAGAAGGCACATGAAATTTTTTTTCTACTACAATATACATCACATACTGTTTAGAGAGACCAAACAAAGGAAAAAAAAGTATTCAAAATATACTCTTTTTACAATTTCTGTACACATTAATTCACAATGGGAGTTCATTTTAGCCATCGTACAAATATATCTCAGTCCTGACATTTTCATATTGATTTTTAAATGAGTAGCATGCTTGCATGTTTCATAGTTTTTCTTTATACCCTACCATTCATTTGCCATTTCAAAATATAATTTTAAGCTTACTGCCTGAAAGCACTTGCCTATTATTTGTTTAAAAATCAACCCAATTACTTCAGGTTTGCTTACAGCCTCGAAGATGGAGTTTCATGATCAACAGGAATTGACTCCCTCTCCAGCCGAGCCATTAGAAAAGGAGGAAAAGGAGTCAGAGGAAGAAAGTAAGCCTGGTGAAGACCTTAAACATGCTGCCTTAGTTTCTCAGCCTGAGACAACTAAAACTTCCCCTGATAAAAAGGACATGCAAGACACAGAAGAAGAAAAAGTACCTCCCACTCTGTTTGGGCATACTCTGGGTGCCAGCCTAGAAGACACAAAACAGAAGACAGAACCGAGCCTAGTGGTACCTGGTATTGGCCTTCCCGCAGAGCCCTCAGCTGCAAAAGAGCAAAAGGACTGGTTCATCCAAATGCCAATGGAAGCAAAAAAGGACGAGTGGGGTTTGGTTGCTCCAGTATCTCCTGGCCCCCTAACACCCATGAAGGAAAAAGACGTACTTGAGGACATCCCCAAATGGGAAGGGAAACAATTTGATTCTCCCATGCCAAGTCCCTTTCAGGGTGGAAGCTTCACTCTTCCTTTTGATGTCACAAAGAATGACATTGTTGCAGCAGCATCACCCTTTGCCCCCGCCCTATTACAGCCAGATGACAAAAAATCTTTGGAAGAAACTGGTAGCCCAGCGACTGCCAAAGATAGTTCTAAAGTTGAAGAGCCCCATATGGATCAACCTGACAAAATGGCAGAAGCACCAGCCTCAGAGGCAGTTACATCGCCCAAAGATGCTCACATTTCGATTGTGGAAGACTATGTTCCGGAGAAAGGTTTAGGAGAAGAGAAAGGGGCAGTAAAGCAAGAGAGTGTGCAGATAAAAGAGACTCCCACCTTCAGGGAGCAGGAACCTGTGCTTACTGAAAAGGAACCTCACCTAAAGCTTGAAGAACAAACAACCGTGTCTGACGAAGAAGCTGTGTCAAAGGAGAGTGAAGCCCCAAAATTGACAGATGAAGAAACAGGTGTAATTCAGCCCTCCACAGAGCACGCTTACTCCAAAGAAGAACCGAAAGGCCAGGAGCTTCCCACAGATATATTAAAACAGGACTCATTCCCTGTAAGTTTGGAGCAAGCAGTTACCGATTCAGCCGTGACCTCTAAGACACCAGAAAAAGTCATGACTGAACCAGCTGCACTAAGTGAAAAGAGTGCCACCCAGGAGCTTTTTGAAGAAAAAGTTGCTGACAAAGATAATGTTGAAGGAGTTGGAGCTGTAACATCAGCTGAGCTTGACATGCCATTTTATGAAGATAAGTCAGGAATGTCCAAGTACTTTGAAACATCTGCCTTGAAAGAAGAAGTGACAAAAAGTATCCAGCCAGGCAGTGATTACTATGAACTGAGTGACACAAGAGAAGGTGCCCAAGAGTCTTTTGATACCGTATCTTCCATGTATAAAAACGGCGACAAGGCACTTACGGCAGAGAAAGACTCCCAGCCCAGTGCTGTAGCACAAGAAGGAGGCTACAGCACTCTTGCACAGAGTTATCCATCTGACTTACCTGAAGAACCCATTTCTCCTCAAGAAAGAATGTTCACTATTGATCCAAAAGTGTATGGGGAGAAAAGGGATCTCCACAGTAAGAATAAGGATGATTTGACACTGAGCAGGAGTTTAGGACTTGGTGGTAGGTCTGCAATAGAGCAAAGAAGCATGTCAATCAATTTGCCCATGTCTTGCCTGGATTCCATAGCCCTTGGATTTAACTTTGGTCGGGGGCATGATCTTTCTCCCCTTGCTTCTGATATTCTAACCAACACTAGTGGAAGTATGGACGAAGGAGATGATTACCTTCCGGCCACGACACCTGCAGTGGACAAAGCCCCTTGCTTCCCAACAGAAAGCAAAGAAGAAAAAGAACAGATAAAGGGGGAAAAAGCTACTGGAGAGGAAAACACCCAAGTCGAGCCATCGTGTGAGTCACCTTTCCTAGCCAAAGATTATTACAAAAATGGTACTGTCATGGCACCTGACCTGCCTGAGATGCTAGACCTGGCAGGCACAAGGTCAAGATTAGCTTCCATGAGTGCAGATGCTGAGGTTGCCAGGAGAAAATCAGTCCCATCAGAGACTGTGGTGGAGGAGAGTAGTACTGGCTTCCCCCCTGTCACTGATGAAAACCACGTCATTGTTAAAACTGACAGTCAGCTCGAAGACCTGGGCTACTGTGTGTTCAATAAATACACAGTCCCACTCCCATCACCTGTTCAAGACAGTGAGAATTTATCTGGGGAAAGTGGTTCCTTTTATGAAGGCACTGATGATAAAGCACGAAGAGATTTGGTCACGGATCTTTCATTGATTGAAGTCAAACTGGCAGCTGCTGGAAGAGTCAAAGATGAACTCAGTGCTGAGAAAGAAGCATCCCCGCCTATCTCTGGTGACAAATCAGGACTGAGTAGGGAGTTTGATCAGGAGAAGAAAGCGAATGATAAGCTGGATACTTTACTAGAAAAAAGTGAAGAACATGCCGATTCAAAAGAACATGCCAAGGAAACAGAAGAGGCTGGTGATAAAGTTGAAACTTTTGGATTAGGAGTAACCCATGAGCAAGCTTCAGCCAAAGAACTGACAGTCTCAAAAGATGCATCACCTCTCGTGGCTGAGAAAGCAGAGAAAGGTCTTAGTTCCGTGCCAGAGGTAGCTGAAGTAGAATCATCCCAAAAAGCTGAACCAGAGCTGGATTTTGCTGCAAAGAAAGCTGACCAGGGTCAGTTAGATGTTAAAATCAGTGACTTTGGACAGATGGCCTCAGGGCTACACATAGATGCTGGAAAGGCAGCAGAGCTTAAACTCAAGGCTACCCAGGACCTCGCCCCCTCATCCACAGCAGCTCAGGAGGCAGATGCGTTTATGGGTGTTGAGTCTGGCCACGTGAAAGAAGGCACAAAAGTTAGTGAGACAGAAGTCAAGGAGAAGGTGGCCAAGCCTGACCTGGTGCACCAGGAGGCTGTAGACAAAGAGGAGTCCTATGAGTCCAGCGGTGAGCATGAAAGCCTCACCATGGAGTCCTTGAAAGCTGATGAGGGCAAGAAGGAAATTTCCCCAGAATCTTCTCTGATTCAGGATGAGATTGCCATCAAATTGTCTGTGGAAATACCCTGTGCACCTGCTGTTTCAGAGGCTGATTTAGCCGCAGATGAGAGTGCTGACGTCCAGATGGAACTTATTCAGCTGCCAAAAGAAGAAAACAAGGAGACCCCAGATATATCTATCACGCCCTCTGATGTTACAGAACCATTGCCTGAAGCCACTGGAGCTGAACCAGCAGAGGCTGAGAATGAGGAAGAAGAGATAGAAGCCCGGGGAGATTATGATAAACTCCTCTTCCGCTCAGACACCCTTCAGATTACTGACCTGGGTGTCCCAGGTGTCAGGGAGGAATTTGTGGAGACCTGCCCTGGTGAACACAAGGGAGTGATTGAGTCCGTTGTAACCATCGAGGATGATTTCATCACTGTCGTGCAAACCACAACTGATGAAGGGGAGTCGGGTTCCCACAGTGTGCGTTTTGCAGCCTTAGAGCAGCCTGAGGTAGAAAGGAGACCATCCCCCCGTGCTGAAGAAGAGCTTGAAGTAGAAGAGGCAGCTGAAGCCCAGGCTGAACCCAAGGATGGCTCCCCAGAAGCTCCGGCTTCCCCTGAGAGAGAAGAGGTTGGACTCTCAGAATATAAGACAGAAACCTATGACGATTACAAAGACGAGACCACCATTGATGACTCCATCATGGACGCTGACAGCCTCTGGGTGGACACTCAAGGTGTGCATTATCTTTTTAAATTTTCTACTCCCAAATAAAATCCAGTAACCTAGTGGAATTTTTTTTTCATTTTTAAACATTTTAAAATGACCCTTTATCTCTTGATTTTGCATTTTTTAAATAGATGAAGGATTTTGTACATTTGTTACTAATGTTTTCGTTGTTGTTGTTGTCATGGTTTGCTTTGATCCACAGATGATGATAGGAGCATCATGACAGAACAGTTAGAAACTATTCCTAAAGAGGAGAAAGCTGAAAAGGAAGCTCGGAGACCATCTCTTGAGAAACATAGAAAAGAAAAGCCTTTTAAAACCGGGAGAGGCAGAATTTCCACTCCTGAAAGAAAAATAGCTAAAAAGGAACCTAGCACAGTCTCCAGAGATGAAGTGAGAAGGAAAAAAGGTTCATTTAACAATCACTTCTTTAAAAAATGTTTTTGAAGTAATTCATTATTACTCTTTTGTAGAAGAAACTGCCTAACCATGGTAACTAATTATTGATGAAATTTCATTCGGTTTTGCTCCAAGTGTTTACTTTTTCCTGATGGTATGCTTTTTGTGTTTTCTTATTCATAGCAGTTTATAAGAAGGCTGAACTTGCTAAAAAAACAGAAGTTCAGGCCCACTCTCCCTCCAGGAAATTCATTTTAAAACCTGCTATCAAATATACTAGACCAACTCATCTCTCCTGTGTTAAGCGGAAAACGACAGGTGACTGTTCAATTCTGCAATGTGGCTGGCAAACATGGACGTGTATTTTTTTTATCTCATTACTGTAGCAGCTTCGTTTTGTTTTTCTTCCAAGAATCTCAGCAGTCATGAACAATTTCGCTATTAAGTGTCTTGTATCATTATTCTTTTTTTTTTTTCCCTCCCTGCAGAAGAGGTCATGACCATCTGTTTCTTTGTCATGCTCAGACTTAACAGTGATTGTATCTTGGCATTGTGCTCTAGTGTCACGTTCTGGGGATTCCTATTTTCATTCTGTGTTTTTGGTTAGACGATGGCGATGAATATAACCGTGGTATGCATTCTCATTATTTTGCTTATTTATCTCCCTCATGCTTAAAAACCCATATGTATTTGTCCTATTTTCTATATTGTTATTGCCAAATCTGTTACTGATGTTGATGAATTTACTGAGAACCACCAAGAATGCATAGTGATTTTGAGATGGAAAATGAAAAGCAAATCTGGGGTGAAATTGTGGTTGAAAAATTACTTTGCTTTTGGATGAAAGAAAAAAATGGAAAAGTAAATTGTCTGGTATTCCCACCAGATTTTATTTTTCATATCCAAAATTAGCCAGGCTTTCTGGTGATACTACATTTCTTAGCTGACATTTTGTCCTTGGGATTTTCTTAAATGTGTTGAATCCAAACTGCTAAATTCCCCTACATAACGTAGTATTCAAAAATTTAATAACTTTAAAATTTAATAAACCCCTTCCCTCCCAATATCTTAGAATTTAGGTTTATTTCTATTTTCCTACCTTCTTATTGTTCTGTCTTCTTCAGATATACTTGTTTTTTGCTGTTTAAAAAAGTAGTGAATGAAGGCGTGAACCATGTTACAAACCATCACAAAAGACCATACATAATATCTATAATGTAAACTCTATTCCTAAATTTCAGTGCAAAGTATTTATTTTAAATGTATAATTATATTAGGATACTCTTCATTTAGAATATATTTTATTTTAGCATTGATTAAATGGCACACTTGCAGTCTACAAAAGAAGGCATCAGAGTTCTTAAGTCAGAAAGGAATATTTCCCAATCCATTATGCATTAGAAGTGCCTTTATATGAATCTTTGGGTGGCTTTAAAGGGTTAGGAGCAGCATTAACCCTTGTAAGAAAAAAAATCAAGGTTGATGGTTTCATGATAGCCACTAAAAATTTCAAGTATTTTTCATTTGTGTTCTTCATATAGGAACTATCTCATGAGCATCCTTCAAGAACTAGTATGTAAGGCAGGATTTGAAAGTAGAAGACATAATTATACACACACCTTGATGATGAAGGTTTATTAGAATGAGGGGTTCCTCTAAGTTAAGACTTAGGAATTAACATGACATCTCTAAATCTTATAGTGCATCTTACTTAGTACATTTTCATTAAACTTGGAATTTTTCTTCTAGTTAGAAAAATGCTTGCACAGGCAGAATCTCTTGGTTGGGGCATAAAAGCCCTATATGCCACCTAAAAAGATGAAAAATATATTAGTATCGTACAATCTCAGAGGAAATGTCAAATGGTTTGGTGAAGTACCTGCATGTCATTAGTATTCAATATGCCACACTGAGAATAACTTGCCTTTTTATTTCATTCATTAAAGGAAAGTTAAGATCTTTGGACTAATTAGGATCTTCCTTTTTTATTCAAATATTAAGATACCCAAACAGAAAGCATATACCAAAGATGAGTTTCATTGACTTAAAGCAAAGTATATATGTCGCAGAAAAAATGAGCTATATTGTAGAAATAGTAAAGAGGCATAATTTGCACTGCTTCTTTTAAAAAAAAAATTAGTTTCAGAGTCTGCGAATAATCTTACTAGCCAGTCCTAAATAGCATAGAACATATTGTAGACCGTTACTATTTTTGTGTTAGAACTGCACATGGCATAAGAAACCTTTTTGAAACTCATTTGGAGTGCTTATAAGGATAAGTATTTTTTTTTCCAGAGGATTTCTCTCTTGTGAAAGAAAATTAAGGTGGAAGTAAACACACAAGTTTATGCCTTTTATTTTCTTAGCCCAATTGTTAAATAGGGACAGTTTCCCCAAACACAAAGGGTTGTGTTCAGTCGTGAAAGATATTTAAGTCAAGTCAGGTAAGTCATCAGCAGAAATTATGCTAGAGATGATGGAGTTTAAAATTGAAACCAGAAGTATAAAACAGCAGCAAGAGAAACAACAGTAACAGATGTGGTAATAATTTCATACAGGAAGTGCATGTGTAGAACATGGTCTATTTTACTGAACTTAAAATTCTTCTCATGTTTTCTCTTCTTGACAAGCCATTTTTCTTCCCTTCCCTTCTCATGTGGTCCGTTTCACGTCAAACAAGTGTGTCATTCATATTGTGAAATGAAGGGGTGCAGAGGGAAAGGGGTTGGCAGACCATGACAGTTTAAAATGTAAAATGCAGTGGCTACATAAAGAAGGTTTGGGAATCTCTGTGAATATTCTTATGTGATGCCCACCCTAGAAACCAATCACTCCCCTTTTCCTTAAATTCTGCAGCATTCGGATTACTGTCCTATGATTTCCATTCTGAAGGATCAATACTAATGTAAGGGTACATTGGTAACAGATAGAAAATCACTTGGTCTGCTTACCTGTGCTTTGGTAAACACTGGGTTATAGTAATTAGCACACTCTATAGTGGGAGCCACATGCTATAATGTTCTTATTATTCGGGTTTCTTCAGTTACTGAATTTGAGTCTCAATATAAACAAAATTCGCTTTGCATTAGTCTGTTGACACAACTGAATATCCAAAAGGCATTAAAAATGCATTTATGTGGTCTTTAGCCACTAAGTGTGGGGTTGTTTTTGTCTCCTCTCTCAACAGCAGCAGGTGCTGAATCAGCTCAGGCTCCCAGTGTATTTAAACAGGCAAAGGACAAAGTGTCTGTGAGTAAAATAATTTTTTCCTTGCTCTTCATTCAACATTCCCTTTGGTATTAGTGGCAATGTTTTAATAATTTTAGATAAAATTTAGACTTTAGATGTTTACTCTTTTAAAACATTTTAGATCATTCACTCACCCAGATTGATTCTCGATGGCATTCAATCAAGCATGTCCGAATGTCTTCTGGAATGTGATGGTAGCTGGTGAGGGCAGAGCTGGGATTTAGGCTGCCTCTTTGTTAGTAAAACAAAAACGTGAAATACCATAATGATATGGCAAAAGCGGGGGAGCCCAATTTATTTACTTTCATAGAATCAAGATAAACCATTATAATCAACATTAAACTGTATTTTACAACACATTTTCATTGTTGTTTTACAAAATAAGAATATGAGAAAATTAATGTAGATGAGAAAAATAAGTAAAAATATATTATCTCCTTATCTAGAGATAACTGCAGTTACCATTTTGACATAAAATCTTAATTTTTTTTACACATTTATAGGTTTAATAACAAAGATAGAAACACCACATATCGGTTTTTTAATTAAACAATAAACAGATTTCCATGTCATTAAACATTCTTGTACATCATTTTAATGACTACATAATATTGCATTTTATATTTTTACAGTGATGTACTTAATCAGTTTCCCATTACTTGACATTCAAACTAGTTTTCTGTTATTTTAGCAGTATTACTGTAGAAATCTTTTTGGCTACATCTATGAATGTATCCATATGCATTTCCTTAGGATAATATTCTAGTAGCAAAATCATTGTTTCAAAAAGAAAGTCCACATTTAAACTTTTTGCTGCATATTGTCAAATCGTCCTCCAGAAAAGTTCTACAGCTTATATGTCCTCCAGCTGTATATGAACATGCTTGTATTCATTATTACTAGATATCTCTATACTTTTTCTATTTTTACCAAGTTATGGAGATGAAATATTTTGTTTTAATTTGGTTGTATTAATGATGTTTAGCTTCTTCTATGTTTATAAATCTTTTATATTTCTTATTTTGCAAATTTTATTTTTGTATTATTAATCATGTTTTTTAAACTTTCAGAAGACCAAAACCAACACAAAGTATTTTACTTCTTTCTTATTGAAGTAAAAAAGTTAAAAGATTTATCATGGAATCCTACAATTACAACAAATCATTTGAGTGATGATAATTAGTAATGTATCACAGTGTTCTGGGTCTTAGCCATCATGTATGATATGTAAATCACAATTCTTTGTTTAGCTTTCTAAAAACTAATAAAATTTTAGACTTCTTTTTATTTATTGTGAAAAATAGGAATTCATTTTCAATGACAGCCAAACCTTTTATATCATATTGAAGCCAAGGGACTTTATGTTGATTAAAAAATATATGTATATTCGATTATTATATAAATGTTTTCAGACATAGTCCTGAACTTATGGCAAGCAATAGAATCCGTTTATCGCTTTGGTAATTTTAGTTCTTATTTTGACCACACTGCTATTTCAAGATTTGTATCTCTTTACCTTCTGTTTCTGATGGGGAACTAGTGGGTTGTGTTGGTTAAGAGCAGGGCCATGAAACAGGCCAGATCCAAGTTTTGAACATTTATTAACTATATGGTCTTTTTCTTCCTGTGTCTTAATTTTCCAAAAATAAGGGGAGGAGTAAAAATTCCTATATCATAAGTGAGTTGTAAATACTAAGTACAGTAATTTTACGAAATAATACATTCTATAGTGCTTAGAACATAGTATTTATTCAATAAACAGCAATAGTTATTATTTTTTAAAGTGGAAGTCTTTAGGAGCAGATACGGAAAGTAAGTCTGAGCTTTCTCTTGGTAGGAAAATAATTTTTAAGATTACATTGTTTGCAAAATCTTTCAGAAATTTTCAAGTCCGTTGGTCTTCAAGTAACTCAACAAGAATTAGCATTCAATGCTTACACTTGGACGGAGACCATATACATCTGACACAAAAACTAACCTTTTTCCTTGTAAATGCCCATCTCATCCTTCTGAAGAAGAGAGATTAGACCACCATTCTTTCTCACTTTTTCTCATTTAAAATTCTCCTTTTTCCTTGTAACCTCATCCTTTTCCTGTGTTTCCTAAAACCTCAAGATTAACTCAGAACATCCATCAGAACAGTTCTCTCCGATATTTCAATTGATCTTTATTGTGAACCTAACCTATAATCTTTCATTTCATTTGAGTTTTTTTGTTTGTTTGTTCATTTTATTTTGTTTTTGTTTTTAGCAGGAGATTAGTAGATGTCTTTCATAATTTGAGGCAATCCAATTACTCCATTTTTCTTTCCTATTCCACACTTTTGAAATTCACTAATTTGTGGGTAGCATCAGTCAAAAAAGAATGACTTGTGCTGACCCAGTTATACTTCCCACTCAAGGTGCTGGGTCTGTAAAACAAGAAGTGATTCGTGCAATCTGTGAATACTTATGCCTCTTTGAAGTGTCTACGGAGGTTACAACTTGAGATAAAAATCTTAGTTTCAACTGCTATTTTTGTATCGGCTAAATCATATTAATTATTTGAAGATAAAAACCTCCTCGGCTTTGTCATACTTGTCTGTAGTTTTAACAGTCTCCCCTGAGACATGTGGCATGCCAGCATAGCTTTCTCCAAAAGCTGTATATATGTGTCCAACCCACTTACACTTGCTCTTGCCGACAATCTTCCCAGGGATTATCAACACCTGTGAAATAAGTCTTGTGATTTTTATGGGCAATCTAGTCAGTGTTGACTTTCATTTTTAGAATTTATAGCACATCATACAAACTGTGGTCTCTGCATAAAAATGTTATTAATTCTATGGTATAGCTTGGTCCCTGGTATGCATTTGACTCATAAAATGAACTCATTATATATAAAATCTGCAATTTTCTGATGAAATCAGTGTAGATAATCTGAAAATACATTTTCTCAACTTAAAAAAGAACTATTTTCTATTATTAGGCCTTAAATATACTTTGTTCTAAAGTTCTTGAAATGTGATCAAAATGTTGATTGTATATACCATTTAAGGGCTGTGTTTATTAAAGGAACAATTCCAACAGACTTTCAAGATATTTTCCAAATATGTAGTCATTATAAGGTTTATGGCTTAATCAGAGACCTTATACATAGAATTTATAAATAATATTTTAATCTATATTCTCATTATATGTGTATTCTTAAGTTAGTTCCAGTTAAAAAGATGTGTTCAATGAAAATCTCTTGTTCTCACATAATATACGTCTCTATCATTGATTATAACCATTTATCATGTGTTCTTATTAAAAGCAGACATTTAATTTCTTATATGTTTACATGTTTTTTTTTAATTTTCCTTTTACTTCATAGTTTGGTTTATTTTGTGCTTTTGTTTGTTTTCTTTCATGGCTAGAATTCTACCTTGTCAAAGATTCCTGCCTTACAGGGTAGCACAAAGTCCCCACGATGCAGCTCAGCCTGCCCTAGTACGACTAAAAGGGCTACATTTTCTGACAGTTTATTCATACAGCCCACCTCAGCGGGCTCCACAGACCGTTTACCATACTCAGAATCAGGGAACAAGGTAAGGCAGCAAGCCAATCAAAGGTGCAGAAAGGAACATAATTTGGGAGAAGGACACAATTCAGTAAATGTATGAAAGCAAAGACTTTCAGTTCTGAAGTGTTTGACATATAAACAATAGACCTTATTAAAAACAAGTACAAATTAAGTGTTTCAATAGTTATAAATAGTCTAATCATTAAAAAATAGATGTCTTTTTGTAAGATATACAATGCATAATTAATTTATTATTTATTTGATATTTAATAAAATTTCAAATACAAAATATACTATATATGATGTTACATGTGGCATATTATATATAATATTGTACCAAATTATATTATATATAATATAATAGACAGTTTGGGCTCAGTATCAGACACATCAAGATTTAATACTAACTCTGCTACCTCTCAGCTCAGTGATTTTTGAAAAAATTACATAAACTGATGAAAGCTGTTTCCTCAGCTCTAAAATGCATGTAACATTTTTTGTAAAAATTAAATCATAAATGGATGTAAAGCATTCCTGTCACGTAAGTGCACAGTATATGGTGGTTATCATTGCTAAATACTGCACATGCAGTGCCCTTCTGCCAGTCCTTTCTGATTAATGCATTATCATGCTGATGAAGACTTCTCAGTTAAAATTATTAATTACCTGGAGACTACTTGAGCACATTATTTTTATCATAATGTTATCATTTAGAATTTGAATTTCACAATCGATTTTTAGCACTAACTCCAAAATAATATATTTTTATAAAACCTCTAGGCAAATCTGAATTCTTTCTAAGTTTTGAAGCAGAAATGCTTATAAGTATATAAAAGTCAGTAGTATGGATTAAAAGAAATTCATCTATCAATACAGGAGGAAACTTAGCCAGAGCAATGTAATTACTTTGCATAATTAAAACGAAGATTCACAGGATCCCAACGTCGTTTTATTTTCCCCAACCAGGATGGAGTAACCAAGAGCCCAGAAAAGCGCTCTTCTCTGCCGAGACCGTCCTCCATTCTCCCTCCTCGCCGAGGCGTATCAGGAGACAGAGATGAGAACTCCTTCTCTCTCAACAGTTCTATCTCCTCTTCTGCACGGCGGACCACTAGTAGGTTTATTTTGCTTTGGCTTCGTTTTCATTCATTTTTTAAAAATCCCTTAAGTGGAGTAGCTTATAATGTACTTATATTTTACATTTGCAAATAAAATATGCATTAAAATCAGATTATATTTGTCCTAAGAATCAGAGATCCAGGCTATCAATGGGTCCAAAACCATTATTTGAGTCAAAACAACTGAGGGAGGAATACTACCTCATTATCCCTTAAATAGGATTGAAATAAAGTCATTTTCAGAATACATTTTCTCTTTTGAAGTTTAAAGTAAAAAAGAAAATTCGAAAGAACTAATTAGTAGAGAAAACCAATAGTCAGGGATTTTTTTTTTTTTGGCCACACCGCATGGCGTACCGAACTTCCCCAACCAGGGATAGAACCCGTGCTCTCTGCAGTGGAAGCTCCGAGTCTTAACCACTGGACCACCAGGGAAGTCCAGGGACTTTTTAAATATAAAAGCTTAACCTTTATTAGAATTCCAAGTCCTAAAATCTAACTAGAAAATCAACAATCAAAATTAAGGATCCTGCTCAATTTGGTAAGAATTTGCATTCCAATGAGGCTGTAAACATAGCATGTTCTGTGCAATAGCTTCAATTTCTTTTGATTTCATAATGTAATGGTCAGCAATTATCACAGTCTATGTAAAGAATATAAAAAAGTTCCAATCATTACCCACTTATGTGCTGTGTTGCTACCAAGACTATCTAGTAATTTAAATTATTTTCATAAACGTGTTTCTATTACCACAAAAATACTACCATTTATTAATCACATATATGTGCTAAAATCTTAAGACACATTTTTCAATCAGTTTAATTAACAATGCTGATGGTTAGGTATTAATAACCTCATTAAATCTACTGATGAGAAAACTGACCTTTTAAAGACAGTAACTTGTTCAATACTACACAGCTAGTAAGCGGCTGAATTTGGTTTTCAGCCCACTGATAAGTTCACAACCTGTCCTCTTAATGTCTTCTCTATATTTATTTAGAAGAAATAGTATTAGGGAACTGTTCTGTAGAACCACTCGGAGAATAGTATCCCTGTCATTTAAAAACTATTACAAAATTGTGGAAACATTTGGAGAATAGCCTTTCTGTCATTTAAAATCCATTACGAAAGTGTTGGAAATTGCTACTACTATCACATTATAGTTGATTTCACCACCTATTTTCTGAGTATTTAATGATAATTGCCCCACTTCAAATGTGACTATTTTGTATGACACTTAAACAGTGTTTTTTGCCTACAGTGAAAGTGTTTATTATAATTAAAGCCATTGTGTCCCACACCGTTTGGATTCATGAAGCATTAACATCCTTTGAAATACATGCTAGGCCTTTGAAATCACTCTTTTTCACCTTAACACATGTGAAGTAGGCAAATGAACTAGCAAAGAAGACGTTTAAGAGTTAGTAATCTCCAGAGAAGAGAATTTAACTCCAAATACCTGGAGTTGGAATTGAGCATCAGCAATTACCCCAGGGATGTTGAGCCAACACAAAGGCCCGAGTGCTTCCCAAACACACCTTGAATTATGCTTGTATTTGTTGCCATGGAAGCAAAATGACACTTTCTTACATAAATCCACATCTTTGAGCCACTGTACTCTGCCTTTTAAAATGTATCTGTATACAAATTGCTTTTTATGTTCTGAGCCAATTCTACCTTGACTTTTTACCTTTACTTATGCTCATAAGCATACAACATTGTATTATTTGGCAGTGAACATAAAGGATACTCTGATAATCTAGGACGTAGGGTCTATTTTAGCTCTACATAGCAATAGCTAAAAGGCATAGGGACAGTTAGCAGAACAAGCAGTTTACCTCCTCCCATTTGCCGATCATCTCCTTAACTGCACACAGGAATATTCTAGCATTTTGTACAGCTATTGAAAAGATTTGAAAGAAAGTGCTATGCAGGAAGTTCATTCAGCCCAAGAGGAGGGAAAGACATTGTCACTGAAGAGATGACAAGATAAATAAGAACATAGTGTCAGAGAGTAACTCATAAATATTTTTAAAATCGTTTTAGTAATTTAATTTAATCTTCTCCATTTCAAAACTAATAAACAGTCAAATTTGTCATTTTTGATGACTAGAACATAGTTTATTACAATAAAAATTGATCATATCTATTGAACAGCAGCATTAAGAGCTTCTTAATACTTGTGTTTTTTTTCTCATTCTCCAGATATAACACAGAACCTTCCTCCTTTACTTTTTCAAAACTTAAAGGCAGTTTCTGGGGGTATAGAAATAACTCTTACTTTTACACAAATGTTTCTTTTAGTAAATATTGTTATGCACATCCAGATTATTGCTTTAACTCGGTCTCCATGAAGTGAAAAATACCTCAGCACACTTGGATAAATTCTGAATCAAATTCATACCATTAAAAAAAAATATGTTAAGCTCCTGCTGTGTTCAGGCCCCATAAAAGACACCAGTGTTAGGTAGAGCGGCAAATAATACAGAGATGATCCCTCTCCCCAAAAGACCTGAGCTATTTAAAAGCGATGACATGATGGAGAATACATTTGAGGAAGAAATAAATTTCTGAAGAGATATTTCAGGACATAGTGACTGACTCAAACCAACATCAAAACCTCCATAAACAAATGTTATAGCCAGGAATCTACAGAAAGACAAGTTGAATGTGGTTGTATTATCCTGGTCTTGAAATGTCATATTTGTGGAAAGCAATAAAAATCACTAATTTATCACTTTACTCTTCTCAAATCCCATTTCATATTGCCAGTTGAATAGTCTACCCATGTCATGCCCTTTTACTAAAAGACCAAAAGGACACGGGGCAACTTTGCCTTGATATGTGAAAACTGTTCACTGAGAGAGGAAGTAAAATTATTCTGGTTATCCAGGAGACTGAGTCTAGACCAATGGGTAGATTTACTTTGTCTGCAGACTACAATTCTCTCAGAAGCGCTCTTGAGCTCACTCCTTGTAAATATTTAAGCAAAGATTAATTGTCTCCTTTCTCAGGAAGAACTTTCTGCACTGATGATTAATTACATCAGATGACTCTACGATCCCTTTTACTTCATTGATTTTAAAATTAATGAGTTATATCTTTATCCTCTACAAAATTTCCAGAAGATTCATTGATTTTACAAAGTTACATACTCAGTAGTAAAAAATAAAAATCATGCCCTTCTATAAAATATTTTAAAAAGTGAAAGAATTTGTATAATAAATGTAAACAATGTAAATCAGTGTTCTATTATTGGAATCAATGTATTATTTTAGACAAAAGATTTTTAGAGTTAAGAGAAAGTTCAACAAATGTTAAGAAGCTAAGTATCATATCTGGCTTAGCATTTAGTATCATCTGGGTACATGAAGCTCAATGTCCTTACTGTTAAGTTAGACATAATAAGAGCTGCCTCTACTGCGTGTGTGTATGTTTGGTTATCAAATGTTCGGTATTCACAAAAGTGCTTTGAAATCTGTTAAGGTGTATCCTCATTTATATCATTATTCTTTCAAAAAAGCATTTGAAATGGCATTTAAACCCACATTAAAAAAATAATGTGAGAAACATAGCATAGGAAAATGAGGGGAAATGAGTTAAATGATAAAATGAGGTTAACATCAAGTTGAGGCAAAGAAATACACCTCACAATATCTTTATTATTAATAGACAGCGAAGGATTATTGATTTGACTCCAAACTGCAAACTAGTAATGGAAGTATGGGAGAAAACGCAATCACAAGATTCACTGTGAACATATTGCTACAACACCCTACTTTTCTAAGGAAAGAAATTGTTTTGTTTTTTCTAATAAGAGCTAAGATATATTTCCTTGTAAAGGAAATATTTGCAAACACAATCAGGTACAAGATTCACTGTGAATAAATTTTTATAACATCCCACTTTTCTAAGGAGAGAACTAGATTTTTTTTTTAGAGTTAAATAATTTTCTATGCAGGCCAAAAGCATGTGATCTAAATATACAATTTTATGTTGTGTATCCACCTGGATCTCGGAATAAACTTACTACACAAAAGAACAAGTGTTCTGCATGTCATTCAAAGACTCTTCAGTAAATATGAGCCCACAAAGAACGTTAAGTGCAGACTGTTTTTCCAACTAAAGGCAGGTCCATATGCCTAAATGATCACACAAGAAGAAAATACTTTTGACACATTCATAATGAGAATTAAGTATAAATCAGGGGCTTCCCTGGTGGCGCAGTGGTTGAGAGTCCGCCTGCCGATGCAGGGGACGCGGGTTCGTGCCCCGGTCCGGGAGGATCCCACATGCCGCGGAGCGGCTGGGCCCGTGAGCCATGGCCGCTGAGCCTGTGCGTCCGGAGCCTGTGCTCCGCAACCGGAGAGGCCCCAACAGTGAGAGGCCCGCGTACCGCTAAATAAATAAATAATAGATAGATAGATAAATAAATAAATCAGGAAAACCCAAGTATTATCTTCACATTGATAGAATCAAAAGAATGTCACCAGTTTATGGGCCTAAAAATAGGAGGTTCTCACCTTTTCGAGCATTGCTGTCATTCATAAATATTCTAAACCCTTTAGAAATTTAATGAATTATGAGTTCTAACAATGGATGGGAAGGGGGGTGTCTCGAGGAGAACTTTCTGACACTGTGGTTTGGGTTCTGTTTTGTTTGTTAATATAGGGTCAGAGCCAATTCGCAGAGCAGGAAAAAGTGGCACTTCAACACCCACTACCCCCGGATCAACCGCCATCACTCCTGGTACCCCACCAAGCTATTCTTCACGCACACCAGGCACTCCTGGAACCCCTAGCTACCCCAGGACCCCTCACACACCAGGAACCCCCAAGTCTGCCATCTTGGTGCCCAGTGAGAAGAAAGTTGCCATTATACGTACGCCTCCAAAATCTCCTGCTACTCCCAAGCAACTTCGGCTTATCAACCAACCACTGCCAGACCTGAAGAATGTCAAATCCAAAATTGGATCGACAGAGAACATCAAATACCAGCCTAAAGGGGGGCAGGTAAGAATCACATGAACACACGTATTTGCTGCCAAAGTAAAATCCCGTTACTTATTATGTTGCCATCCTCATATTATAGGCTAACGGTTCTTGAAACAAAAGGGAGATGGAGGTTTTAAAGCGTTACAGGTTATGATTTATTGCTGAGGGTATGGGTCTTATCTGAGAAAGATAGCCTATGAAATATGATGGAAATCATATGGCTTGTGGTCGTTACTAGATAAAAATTGATTTAACCGTATAAGAGAATCTTTTAGTTGACTACCTAACAGATCTTTTCTAAATGTATCTCTATTGCCTTGTGGATTTTAACTTAAGAGATTAAAGTTACACTTCTGATATGAATTTGAGTGATCTATTTTAGATCCTGACTGTGAGTTCTTTTGACCATCTTTTAGTAATTCCACTTTTATCTCCTTCCTTCTCCCCAAGGATTTCCTATGACATCTTCTACCATTTTCCTATGTTCATTCCAAATCAGAACATGGTTCCCCAAGTTTCTTCTCTGGCTGCTATTGCCCAGACATTGCAAAGGGCAAATATTCATGTTGATAATTAATAGACAGTTCTATATGGTTCTACTGGAAAATCTATTTCAGATTAATTGTATTGAATAGGGTTCTTAGTAAAATTCTACCTACTAACTCTTAACTTCAGCTTCAGAGCAAACATTCACATATTTTTCCAACCAGAGGGCTTTGAGTTCTACCTTAACCTGAACTTTGCTTTTACACTATGTGTTTGGACAAAGCAATTAGCCTGGAAGGACTAATACAATACAAATACAAATATCATTTAATATTTCCCTTGTGATATTGATATACCCATAGTTTGACTTTTATTGTCAATGAAGAGATGAAACACCCATCCGTTAGTGGAAGAAGAGAGAAGGCAATCATTTCCTTTATACATTAGCAACCTTGTGATGCCCTTTCAATATACCAAAACGGCTTTTCTTTTTAACCTCAATATTACTTTCTTCCACTCTTTTTCTTATCTCTTGTATTTCCTGCCACTGATTTCTGGTATCCCTCTCTCATGCCAAAGAAAATGTATTTTCAGCAGGTTTAGAAGGAATGTCTTGCCAAAACGTGAGGCTGTCGAAGACTCCTACTCAGTGTTGAAACAAAAGTTTAATATTGCTTCTTCCTTTAGCAACAGACTTCTTTGCTTTCTCATTGTGATTCTGTTCAAGAAAGTCCAAAGAGTTAAGCAAAAATCAACCAAAGAAGGAACGAAGGACTCAGTATGCCATTTTCAGAACAACTATAACATTCTATAATAATATAGTCACAGAAAGATGCTTTTTCATAGAAAAATGTTATTAAAATATGAGCTACAAGAAACACTTTTTAAGCATAAAACAAAAATAGTTCTACCAAGTTTAAGCCTGTAATTCGAAAAATCTCATACTCTTGCCTTTGTCATAGTTTTGCACATCCAAGAGAAGGAAATATTTTGAGCCTTTTGGAAATATCCAAATGCCATATTATTTTTATATTTATACATAAATAATTGAAAAGAGTAAGTTGAATAAAATAAATTTAGTACCAATTTGCAAGTTTATTATTTTAGCTCTTTTGAGCTACCCCCTAAAATAGAGTAATTATCATGTGTATTTAAAATCAATTCTCTTTTTATAAATATCCCAGTGTCCTGGTATTCTCCTTAACTAAATGTGAGGTTTACTTGCTTATCTTCTGGAAAATATTGATACTTAAAAGAACCTGTTTCTTCTTAGAATCACAAGGGAATATTAAGTGCCTCAAAGATATTTTATTGAAACTAAAAAGAAAATCTAATAAGAAGGGAATAATTATTGATATAATTTGACAATAAATGATTTTATTCAAAGGACTTTTCAAGACAGACAAAAAATTGTTTTGGCCTCAGCTTTGCTAGAATCATTAAGTTAAACGAAGCCCAGAATATGAAGACTTATTTATTTTCTCTTTCTACTTCATTATGATATCTGGCTGTGAATATTTCTATGTCTAATTTTAATTGACTTCTACTATATTTGTTAATTGATAAAATTGATATAAAGGTGTCTCACTCGTTTGAGCTGAACTAATGCTGCCCTAGAGATTATGGTAATTAGGGTTAGTAAAGATATGACACAAAAAATTACAGAAGGAACAAAAATAGCCTCAAATCATCATGTCATTTGAAGAAAATCTCTTGTTCCATGAGGCAAGTGGTAACCTGATGCAAAATTATCCTATGGCATCTTCAGGTGACTTGGAAAAAATCTACAACAGTGGAGTTATAAAGTGACTTTTGTTGGAGAAGCAGGAGGTATTTCCTCACCAAGATAAGAAATAGATGGAGGGAACATATTTGCCTTCTATTTTGTGATAGATGGCATCAATGCATTTAAACTAGACAGGAAAATGAATTGGGAAATTGAGATGCACTACAGTTGAACTGTTTTTGTAGGAAAAGTATTTCACTCAACACTTCAACACTATCCCCTAAAAGCCTCCTTATAGTGTATGATCTTCTCAAATACAGGGAGTGAGGAAAGGGTCTTTTTCTGTACATGTTAAACTGGGGATTTTGATTGGATTTTAAAGGTTCAACTTTATAAAATGACTAAGAGGAATTTTTATGTTAAAGCTTCCTAGAAATTGTCAAGATAATATGCTAAAGACCCTTGTTATCTGACAGAGAATCCATAAATGCACCCTGTTGGGGAAATTGAAGCCAGTGGCATGTTGTCCCCAATAGTAATTGTATATACTAGGATATTTGAATGGACAGTGACCAACCCAGAATCACTGAAGAGGACCAAGACAACATTGATACCTTCTGTAGGAGCCCAGTTTTGTAATAGACATATGTCATCTATAGTTATTAAGAAAAAAAGTCACACAACTCTTATTGGTGAAGATGGGAGTAAATTGGTAGATGTAACCTTAATTTAATTAATTCAAACTATCTGCACAGACTCTATTGTCATAAAATTCAGAGTGGTTTAATTGTATGTAAATAATTTAATTTTAAAAGCTTTATTATTGTTGTTTTAAAGTTTGTGCAATCACTAATATTAGGGGGAAGAAATGTATAATGAAAGATATAGTGTCTTAGGAATTCAACAACTTTCCAAGTTGGGAAGCTTTATTATTTGCCCCATTTTGAACATTTATTGCTCTTCCATATGTATAAGGTTTGTGCTTATGGCTATTATCTCTTCTGTTGAAGTCCAATTTTCTATTGGCAAAGAGGCTCAGCTCAGGGCTTAGTTCAGTGAGGCAAATCAATGCCTAATGGAATAGATAAGCTAGCTGAAGATATGAGGAGCTTTACAGAAAGCAATAAAGTTAATCTTTTCAGCTAAAATATAAATTCATTCTACTGTAAAGAACATATGTCATCTCAGATTCACTATAGATAGTAAGCTTGGTTGATTTAACTCAAGGCATAGGTAAAGCTATCTTATTAAGTGTATTAATTTAAAACTATCTCAATGTACCTAGCTCCTTAAGCTACATTAAATCTAAAGCTACATTTTAGAATAAAAAGTGTTAGCTTTTTAAGGACTAGGCTGCTTGATTTAAACAAAGGTAAGAAACTAAACAATTTCTCTAAATGTGTGGCATAAAAAATTTAAGCAACAACTCAACGAATGGTACTTTTTCTATCTGTGGGTCAGATTTTTTTTATAGGCACTTGGATTTATATGGAATACTCCTACATGTTTTGACAAGTTTCTTGTTTTTTCTCTGTCAGCTTTATGAAGATCAGTATACAAAGCACCTTGTGATAGTTGAAAGTTACTAATGAGGTGGTTTCACAAATCAGAACAAAGAGTTTTCTTTTCATCTCCCTTTCCTTCATTCCATATCCTGGCCATCTTTAGGTGCTAATGATTTTGTGCCCCAAACAGCACTTATTCTACCCATTTCTTTCAGTCCACTCTCCACCACCCTAGCACAGGATATGTTATCTCTTGTTGATATCACTGCAATAGTTGTTAACTAGTCTCCCTTCATCTGTTCTTTTCTCTTTTTTTTTAGTTTTTATTTTATATTGGAGTATAGTTGATATACAATGTTGTCTTAGTAGCAGGTGTACAGCAAAGTGACTCAGTTATACATATATGTATGTCCATTTTTTTCAGATTCTTTTTCCATGTAGGTTATTACAGAATATTGAGTAGAGTACTTCTGTTACTTTCCCTGTCTGATATACTCCCGATACTGGCGCCAGGGCTTCTCACCATACTTATACCTTCCATTGTATAGTTGATTATTTACTGTCTATCTTGTTTCACCTACTAGACCATAAGCTCCATAAAATCAGGACTGAGGTCTGTTTTGTCCTCAGTGTTCAGTATATGGTAGGTATTTGGCATATTTGTTGAGTGAAAGTTGAATGAAGGTAGTATACTGTATGCATCGAGAGATGCATTCTTTCTAGTGACTTGTTGAATGAGTGTGACTGCCTAAAGCTGTTACAGTTATTACCCAAAGAAACACCCCACTCTGGGACCACAGTGAATTTTGGCTGAGAGAATATTGGATCAGCATGTAAGAGCTGAGTTCTTGGTCCAGCTTTTTTGCGAAATTATTGTGTGACCTTAGATACTGAGCTCTCTGGTCCTCGACTTTTTTTTTTTAGTTTATTATTATTTTTAAAAATTATTTATTTATTTATTTTTGGCTGCATTGGGTCTGCGTTGCTGTGTGTGGGCTTTCTCTAGTTGCAGTGCACAGGCTTCTCTTGTGATGGAGCACGGGCTCTAGGTGTGTGGGCTTCAGTAGTTGTGGCTCGCGGGCTCTAGAGTGCACGCAGGCTCAGTAGTTGTGGTGCACGGGCTTAGCTGCACTGCAGCATGTGGGATCTTCCCAGACCAGGGCTCGAACCCGTGTCCCCTGCGTTGGCAGGTGGATTCTTAACCACTGCGCCACCAGGGTAGCCCTCAACTTTCTTATTTGTAGGATAGAAGCAACAAAATAATACTTGTTTCTGTATATAGCACCACCTCATTTAAATAAACTATGTGGATAATTTAAGCTCTCAGATCCATGGTTCTACAGTGTTTTTGCATTGCAGCTCATCAAAAAACATTCATTTAGGTACTCTAATAGACTCCATAAATATTTGTGCCACAAAGGGCCAGCTGAAGTTGAGTGAAAAAGCAGTGTTTCTGAAATAGGAGTGTAATTGAGGAAGGGGGAGCAATGGGAAGGAGGAAGGAGAGAATGAAATGTGTGAAATGTAGAGTGGAATCTTTTTTATATTTTCTTATAAAGTTTTAGGCATTATCCTGAGACTTTTTTTGGCCTTTCACATGCTAACTTGAATGAGTTGCTTTCAATTTTATATTCAAATGAAAAAATGGAATTAATTCTGGAGGCAACTGATAAGTTATAGTAAAACAGGATTTTTTTCTCATTATGTAAAATTATGATGGTCACCACTGTGAAGGTCTACTGAGTGCTATTAATATATAGGCAAATTTACAAATTATAAATTTTACAAAAAAAAAGAAAGACTGAAGCTTATTTAGATCTTTTTTCTCATTTGTATGTTTATTCTTTCATCATTTACGAAGACTATGCTGGGCACTATACGATAAAAGGGGAATGGATGACAATAACATCCCCTGGCCTCTACAGTCTAGGCAGAAAAAAAGTGTTTGTTTGTTTTTTCTTGTCCTCCCCTAGTTCCCTGCCTTTATTTAATTTTAAGTTTTTTCCAAGCCATTCTTTCCATCTCCTTAGGCCTCCAAATAAATGCTAAATAAGAAGTGTAATAAAATATCCCATTCACTGTAAAATGCAGCCCAGCATGAAGAAAAACTCTTCACCAAAATACATTACAAGGTATTTTTTTGCTCTCAAATTCATCATTATCTCAAAATGAAAGCTCCTTGAGATCAGGGACCCTGTCTTTTTTTTTTTTTTTCCTCAGGTTGTTTTTTTTTTTTATTGGAGTATAATTGCTTTACAATGGTGTGTTAGTTTCTGCTTCACAACAAAATGAATCAGTTATACATATACATATGTTCCCATATCTCTTCCCTCTTGCGTCTCCCTCCCTCCCACCCTCCCTATCCCACCCCTCCGGGCCGTCACAAAGCACCGAGCTGATCTCCCTGTGCTATGTGGCTGCTTCCCACTAGCTATCTACCTTACGTTTGGTAGTGTATATATGTCCATGCCTCTCTCTCTCTTTGAGGGACCCTGTCTTTATGCAATAGAATTTTATAACTGTAATTCAAGTATCTTTTCTAAGGTAATGAAAAGTTATTGAGCTAAGCTTCATAAATATTAATTATTTAAAACTATGGAAAAATTATTACTTTGGGTTTACAAAGGTGTGGCCTGTAGAGTCTCTTTTTGTTTGCTGTTCATTTACAAACCAAGCAAGGACATGGGAACAGCATTGAATCTCAGGCTGTTTTCAAACAACTGAACAGGCTCTCAAAAAGTTACTTTCTTACCAACTTGGTCCAGTATTCCTTAAAATTTTAAACTAAAGAAAAAAATGTAATGTTAAGATTTTGGCATATGAACTTGATAAAGCTCATTATCTGTTAATTTTCATGAGTCACAATGACTGCTATATTCATAACTTTCCTTCCAGTGCCCATGGGCAGACCACTTAAAATATTTAACAGTGCTTCTAATGGCTAAACTCAATGTCTGTTTCACCAAAAAGTTCTTTCCAAATTTTTCAGCATTGTGCATTCACCCCAAGGTTTCTCAACAAGGTTTTACCTTCTGTGCTTTTTGACAGTCTGCACAGGAAAATTGGGCTGATGCCTTAATAGACCCTCTTCCATATTCTTTTCCTTAGAGATCTGTGGAATTGTATGTTTTCACATAGACTATTATTTCTATTAAAATGTGTATTGAAATATACTTATTGTTTATATTTATATACTTAGTTTTGAAGAAATTATTGATCAGTGTTGGTAGAGTTAATTAAAATTCAGAAGGGACTATAATGTTTGTATACCTGTATGCATTTTGACCAGAGCACAGGATTGTTAACAGATGAATATTTGATGAACATCATCTGTTCCAGAGAACTTTCAATCTTCAGGAATATATGATATAATAATATTTTTGTTTTAATATATGATACCTCTGGACTCTATAGAGGCTAAATAGTTTTCATTAAAATTGAATGTTATGGAATAGGAAATACTTTTGGGAAAGACAGAAAAGTGTTTTTATAATGCAAGTATAAAGGAAAGCTTAATAAGCCTTCCTGAGAAATGATGCAAACCCAAAGGAAAAGCTTAATTCCCCATAAAGTTGAAGAGAAGTCAATTGAGTGTCACTGTCCACTACCTTTCAAAAAGAATTTCTTTCTAAGACAACCTTGGATGGAGAAAGAAAGAAATTTCTTGTAATTGAGGTTCATACCTAGAAGATACCTGAAAGACCTAGTACCAGATTGTAAAGGAGCTGAGAACAGAATCCAAACTTTCAGACTCCCAGTTACTTTCCATATCTTGCTACCTTGAGCTGACATGGGGATATTTTTACTTAAATAAGCAGCAGCAGAGAGTGTCAAAAAAATCAAGTTTCTGTTGCTCAAGAAATCCAAGTTGACACTGTGATTAATGCCTCTGGTTTATAAACTGTTTTACTAAAAACTATGTTAGGATTGTATTTTCTTTCATTTTTCATGTTTCATATTTCCAACTAATCTCTAGTAAGAGATCTTTTCCTGTCTACAGGCATAGCCTGCATTTTGTATTCCTGCTCTTTCTTAGAGTAACCCCATATTGGGGGGGAAAACAAAAAGCTCATTTCTCTAAAGGAGCAATTAAACTTACATGCAGAGAGAGTACAGTGGCAGGTCACTTCAATTGAACCATTATGGTAAAATTCAACTAGACTCACATCAAGAATATCCAGAAAGTAACTATTCTGTTCTTCCCTAACATTGTGGAGGAATACATAGAATTAATTAAAATTAAATAATTCTGATTAATTATTCAATTACATTAACCTGTTCTTTATAACTCTTCATGCTTATAAGACCCTTATATGAATGAAAAGTCAGTGGTGTGTGCATACAAGTAATCAATGTATGCCCATGAGAATAAAGTCCTTTTTTGCCAGCCTCCCACTTCGAGGGACTGGTTTGGCTGAGCCTTGAAGGATGATCTGTTACAGACTAAACTTGGAAAGAGGGCATTCTGTCAAGAGGTAAGAACATGAAGAAAGCATGGGGGTGAACCTGAAAATGTAACAAGGCCCTTAATATGGACTAGAATACACTCTGGATGAAATGTAAAGTATTAAGAGAGGACTCAAAAATCAGAATTGCTACAAACCCTGGTTGCCCAGCTAAAAGTTTTGTTGCATTTAATAGGAAATAGGGAGTTTGGTAGAATTTTGAATAAGGCAGAGTTTTAGGAGGATGATCCAGTTGATTGATACAATAATACATTTCACTTCCACTATGAAGTATGCAGGAGGAAAGGTTGTCATATTCTTTGCATTAATAGAGCAAGTAAAAATTTTGATTGAAAGAAATTAACAAAGATTACAGTGTGATTTAGAGTTAATGTTGGATAATGATTATTCAAATAATTTTTCCTTCATATCATTTAAATAGAAAATTAGTTCATTTGTAAATTAGAAGGTCATTATATTTTTTCTAGGCAGTCTCTAAGATGTTAACATAATTTTTCTTGACATAGGCTTTAGGAAAACAAAAGTCCAATGAAAATTTCTTCCCAAAGAAAGTAGTTTTTGTTTCAATCTATCCACAGAGAACAGAAAGTTAAACTCAACTCTGATTAAAAAAAACTAATCTGAAATAAAGCCCTATGCTTCACAGCAGTCATCTATTTTTCTATTTTATGGGATGGTTTCTGAGGACTGCCTGTATTTGTGGAATTAACTCTCTAAGGTGTTATTTGCCAATGATCCTAGAGATATCTGGCATGAAGTATTTTGTAATTTTGCTAAGGCATAAATGTGAGTCACATGGCTCAGATACAAGTTGTCAAGCTAGAGTGTAAAACTTACTGAACATCAAACATTCACTGCCCAGAGTGGTTTTATTTCTGTCCACTCAACCATTAAGCAAAATGAATGTCATACTTTGCCTCATTTTAGACAAAAGCAATATACCATGGGGCTTCCCTGGTGGCGCAGTGGTTGAGAATCTGCCAACTAATGTAGGGGACATGGGTTTGAGCCCTGGTCTGGGAGGATCCCACATGCCGCGGAGCAACTAGGCCCGTGAGCCACAAATCACGCGTCTGGAGCCTGTGCGTGAGCCTGCAGGTCTGGAGCCTGTGCTCCACAACAAGAGAGGCCGCGGTAGTGAGAGGCCCACGCACCGCGATGAAGAGTGGACCCCGCTTGCCACAACTAGAGAAAGCCCTCGCACAGAAACGAAGACCCAACACAGCAAAAATTAATTAATTAATTAATAAAAACTCCTACCCCCAGCATCTTCTTAAAATATATATACATATATATATATATATATATATATATATATATACACCATGAAGTTTTTTCAATTATGGAAATATGTAAAGAATGTGTTATTAATGCATGTCAAATTAAGCAAACATGGGTTAATATAGTCTACCATCAAAAAAGGCCAGCTAGGGCTTCCCTGGTGGCGCAGTGGTTGAGAGTCCGCCTGCCGATTCAGGGGACACGGGTTCGTGCTCTGGTCCGGGAAGATCCCACATGCCGCGGAGCGGCTGGGCCCATGAGCCATGGCCGCTGGGCCTGCGCGTTCGGAGCCTGTGTTCCACAACGGGAGAGGCCAGAACAGTGAGAGGCCCGCGTACCAAAAAAAAAAAAAAAAAAAAAGGCCAGCTAGTTTTTTCCGCTAGAAAATCTATGATTCTCGGGAAAATCGACTTTGAAGTTGGCCTTGAAGTTTTGGAATTTAAGATTTAAATCATCTCTAAATAATGCAGGCAATGTGTCCCCTTTGGGTTTGAATCATTCGTTTTTGAAATCATAAAAATTGTCAAACAATTGATTAAAAGTTAGAGTCAAACAAATTTATATAACTGAATTTGGAATTTCCATTTTTGCAACAGATGAGTCAGATTCAACATTTGGCTTTTGGTCACTTGGTAATGAGTCACTTGATTGGTACTCTTATGATCTCTAAATTAAAATTTGTAAATGAAATATGAGACTCTGTATATCCCCAAGGATTAGAAAAATGGCTTAGATGAATTCTGTCTCATTGCCAAAATAAATAGATCCTTATGGAGAATAATTTAAAGTATTATTATTAGAAATAACAAATCAAAATTATTTGCTTTCTAAAAATAACTTACCTGTGAGGTTTGAAATATAGTGGCCCTTATTGACTTCATTATCTGCATCTACAATTTATGTGAAACTCTTACAGTGCAGCTACACATATGGCTAGATACAGACTCTGTGATAGCCCCCCTTTTTTTAATAGGAATTTGTATTATGCCCTAGAGAGTGGCCCAATCATCATGTCTTCTGAATTCAGATTTTGATGAGAGACCCTTCCCTTGGGCTGCCGATGAGAGCTGTGGATGATACTTCCCTGAAAGGAACGAGCTATCTTGTCAATGTTAGGCAGATGCTGCAATTTAAGCTTTGTCTAGTTAAAAATAGTCAGGATTCAACGTGCTCTTGAATTTTTTACTCTTTTTTGCAAATACCAAGAGACGTGATACCATTCTTAGAGACAGCTGTATATCTAGGGTAATTTTATTAAGCTTTTTTTTCATATATAAGAGGATAAATTGTCCCCTAAAGCACTAAAGACATGATTTCCCTTTAGCTATTGGGGGGTAGTTGTAGCCAAAGTAAGATAAAACAAACAAAAATAAACCTTTCCTTCCATTCTTACATTGCTTGTTGGCCCTCCAAAACACGCACAATTCAAAAACACATGAAAGAAGCTACAAGAGTTATTACTTTGCACATTACATTACACCGGAGTAATATCTTTCCAGATCTGGAGTTGCTATTACCTGGATTTACTATTGCCTTCAAGGTGAGTACTGGACTTGCTGAAAATAGAAATAGAACATCTAACCTCATATCTGTTGGGCCCAACCAAGGCCTGGACTACCTGTTCATGACTCAGTACAAGTCAGCTAGCTAATGGTCCTTGGTTTTCTCCCCTCTAAAGACAGAAATAATGCTTTCACACCAAATCCAAGAATAATGGCTAGTTATGAGCAGTTGTCAGAGAGAGGCCGTTCAAAAGGCTACCAAGCCAAACCAGCAAGGGAATCATAAATCCTTTCAGGAGAGGAGGCCCAGAGCCTCCTTGTTGACCGTCTTGGGAAACCAGGGCTTCTTCCCCTGGATGAATGAGAACCCTCACCTGTAGCATTCAGCCAGACCAATGTGAACCTCACCTGTTCTATGTGGACCAATCACAGTCAAGTCAAGTGTACCAGGTGATTCACAATTGTGATGGGTGACCCTTTAGGGATTAAGGGGGAGGAGGGGGCACTGGTGTATCCTTCAGGATCCTGGGCTGAACTACAATCTTGGCCCTTCCAGAGAGTGGACCTGAGTCCCAGCGTTGCCCACAGTATCAGAAGCCTCCTCCTCACAGATAATTCAAGTTTTATTTTTCTTTTCCTATATTGTTTCCAGATTATAGCAGCCTACGGCTGGGATATCTAAGGCTCTCAAGCATTTGGCCCTTGGGGGAGTGGGGTGCAGGAGAAAAGGGGCTCATATTCATATGATAGATCTGCTCTTCAGTTTCAGTGTTAGTTTTTTCTCTTAAATGATTACGTAGGTGGAAGGGAGTTTGGAGCCTCTGGTGCTGCCCATTTCTGGTTCCCTATACCCAGCATATTGAAAGAAAAATGCACAGTGAAGTTACTTCCAATTCCTTTTAGGTTAGGATTTTAAACCAGAAGATTGATTTTAGCAAGGTTCAGTCCAGATGTGGTTCCAGGGATAACATCAAACATTCTGCTGGGGGCGGAAATGTAAGTAGAAGCTTCTGTTAGGAGCCATCTGCACAGCAGGCACTTGGTCTCCTTTCCTGCCTCCCTCCCAACACACTCCCCCCTTCTTGTTGCTGCTCCACACGTCCCCCTGGTTTGGGAGCTTGTCAACCTTGCATTTTTGGTGATGGCCTTCCCATCCTTCCCTCTAAGATCACTGGCGAATTCTTGCTTTTTTAATGGGGTACACCATGGTTTTCGGGGAGATGGAAAACCCACCTCACTTGCCAATTTGTTTGCTGGCCTTTGACTTCAAGGTATTTTCTCATGCTGTTTCTACTCCCCTGTAAAAGTCAGCTGTGCACACACTTTTCTAGCTCCATTTAAGTTACTCTTGGGGCAAAGTCTGATGTACTTGAAAGTACCCAAACTGTATAATGTCAATATTTTGTGCTTCATTATTCATGAGAGTTGGGATATCATTTGGAATAATACAAAACTGGTGAAGCATGGCTCATCTGTAATTCAGTGAAAAGATTCAAGTCCCAGTATACTCTGTCTTGATGGAATTTTTTCCTGTCTCTTAAATTGAGTGAAAATAATATCCTATGAGAGAAAGGGAAAGATGAATCCGTGTTTCTCAAATGTCGTTGAGGAAGAGTTGAAACAGGCGAACTCAAGCTAAAGAAAGCATGGTTCTTTGTAAAATTAGAATAACAAAAAAGGCGAACTGGGTGACTCTCTATACTACAGATCCTGTCACCTAAACTTCAGATTCTGACCGTCTGTGACTCAGGTAATTTATAGATTATCAAATCCGGAATTCTCACCTATCTAATAACTCTTGGTTCCTTGCTCCTCAACTGGGCAGAGATGGAGTCAAGCAGTGAAAGGAGAGACAAGCAAGTGCCTTCTAGCAGGAGCTGTCGCCTGATGTTCAAAGTAGCTCCACTGGGTGTGAAAATATGCCATGTGGGAGGAGCACAGCAAGGGTTTCTGGGCTCTTTCCAGGGCGCAGGGCTAAGCTTCGGGCTCAGCATTTACACTGACAAGGTTGCCCTCCTTCCTGTTGCCCTGACTGTAAGCTCACACCATGTGGTACTTTCACAGAAGCAATCTTGGTCCTAGGAAATAATTTGAGGGTATCAGAGCGTAGACCCAGCTGCCCTCTACTACGGGTGCTGCCGGTCAAAACACCTACATGGAAAAGGATAAATTGAGATAACTAATGATCTCTAAAGTAAGTAAGGGAGCTTCCAACCTCCAAAACAGTAGTCTGAAATTTTCCCCTAGAGAAGAATCACTTGTTCAAATGTGCAGATTCCCTGACGCCATTTCCAGTGTTCAATTAAGTAATTCCCATGTATTTCTGATGCAAATGGACCAGGAACCATACTTGGAAAGCACTGTTTCAAATATTGGGAGATGAAATAATTTCAACAAGACACAAAGAAGAAAAAATGCTGTCATTTTATATTGATAATTTGGTGTGCAATAAAAATTCCATTTAGCCAAGACATGACAATAGTATTTTAGAAAAGCATGTTTAGAGCTTTCTTCTTCTTGTTATCTTAAAGCAGTGTTGGGCTTCTTGTTTCTATGAGCAAAGTTGGTCACTTTTATGTAAAAATCACTTTTTAAAGCATAATTTCTTCACTTGGCTCTTTGCTTATGGAAAGGTTTGACATGATGTGGCTTCGTTCTCTGGGTGGAAGCTTGCCGTATGCATCCAGGTGTTTCTATCCCCTTGGGGCATGATCTGTTTTCTGCTAATAAAATCTTCTATTCTAGGATTTTCCTTCACTTTGGTTTTTCTTTCCAACCAAACATGTGGGAGGATCTATGGAAGATTGTGTTTTCCCATTTGTATGTATATGTTGTTGTATGTTGTGAGTTTGGATATGTTTCTAGATTTGACGTATAATCTTGGGGGTTGTTTATGTCTAAACTATTTTAAGCACATTTTATGTGGTTCACACAGGTACAGATTGTCACCAAGAAGATAGACCTAAGCCACGTGACCTCCAAATGCGGCTCTCTGAAAAACATCCGCCACAGGCCAGGTAAATCCGTACTTTTTAGTAGTCTGGGAGATAGTAGATTGGATTCAAGAAATTGACAAGCGAAATTGGTGTTGCTGTGAAATATCTAATTGGAAGGACTTTTCCAAATCCTGATACGTCATGCTTTTATTAATAGAAATTTACATTAGAAATTTCAAGGCATCTTCACTTGGACAAGTAAACGTAGTTACCACACACAGGCCACGTATCATAGGACATGTTAAGAATTAAAAGGTACAAAAAAAAAAAGAGAGAAAAAGACAAAAAAATAAAATTAAATAAATAAATAAAAATTAAAAGGTACATGAGATGCGTTTATCTCACACCATGCATGTTGGAGCTCGTTGGAAATATATAGTCTATAAAATACCATGTATTTATACATAATACATAATACATACACTGAAAGAAGCATTTCCAAAGATTTTTCAAGAAATTGTTTTTCTACTTTATGTGAAAAAAGGATCGTGCTTAAGCAAAGCTGAAAAAATTAACTTTTCTGCTGAATTTCTCAGATCCAGGTCTATAAGTATTGTGAATGCTCAGAATGCAATGTCTCCCCCAACTTATTTGACCATGGACTTCTTGTTTTTCTAGAATATCTCATAAGACTGATGCTCTAAGGTAGAATTTCTACTCATCTTGCTGGGGATTTTTCCCTCTTTAATTCCCTCTAATGTATTATGAGTCACTTTTTCTGAGTATCATGTATTATGTTTTTGCTAAATTCCACCTCCATGCATATGTAAATAATGGACAACTGTCAAATTTGTAAATTTTCTTGAGAATATTTTGACACAATTTATATATACCATTGAAGGACAAGAGGAAGCAATTGGTTTTAACCATCTATGCTTGGCATCTTAATTAAACCAGGTAATAGGTTATTCCCATTAATCATTGTCTCAAATGTTATCAAAACAAGGTATAAGAATAATTGAGCCCAATGAGATTTCTAACCAGGCAGGAGATTATTAAGAAGAATTTATTAGTTGAAAAACAAAGGTAGATAGGATATGTTTCAAAATAGATAAACGAACTGGAAACATATCTAGAAATTGGGCTTCTCTTTGGCAAAGGGTGTTCATAAGGCAAGTCAAGGAGTTAGAAACTTCGAGTAAGGAATCTCCGTTCCTGGTTTCAGAATTGCTACCCTGGAATTAGCTCTCTGTCATTTAGGAAACAGCAGGGATATGTTCCCATGTGGGTATCTTCACAACCCCCCCATCTATTACTTAAGTCTACAAACATTTAGTTGACTTTGTACTGTGTCAACAGTATGATAGAAGTATTTGGCTACACTGCCTACTTTCTTCCAGAATACAAAAGACAATATTGGATTCTTTCATTCCAGACAGTAAATATACATTTAGTTAAATTCACCTGGGGTCTTGATGCACAGAAAAATCTTATATAGATAAGAAAATATTCTGTGTATGTTTTACTGGTCATAAAAGGTTATTGTCATGGACTCCCACCTTTTTCTAAATCTAGCTCTTACTTCGTAATAAATGAACCAGGTGACTAAGTTCATAAAGATGTATTAGCACAACGATCCTTGTCAATAGCAAGCTTTTCACAAAGTTACTTAGGATTGTGGAATATCTAAGGAGAAAATAAAGGAAACAATTTGATACCTGGAGCCACAAATTGAAATATCCGGTCTTGTGAACTTCACTTCGGGACATATGAAGCTTGATGGGGATTATAGTCTTCTGCAGTTACTGCTCCTGATGGGGCCAGAATTTTTCAGAACCAAAGGCAGAGATGTCTGAATTCAAATGGGCTTCTCTAAGAGTTATGTAAAAATACCTAGTAGGACTTCAACAGAAATAGACTTCTCAGTCTTCCTTTTCTGAATATATTTTGGGTCAATGTTACATTGTTATTTTTTTTTCTCTCTCTCTCAAAATACAGTTCAAAAAAATTTTAACAAGGTTACATAGACACAACATATAAAAGAAAACTTGAAAAGACAATTTCTATCAGAGGCCACCAAAAAATAGAAAAGTAAGATCCTAAGAAAGTTGATCTCATGTAGCTGAAAGCTCAACATCTTCTAGACTCTAACCAATATAATTATGTTTTATGAATCACACTAATCCTGTAACAACCAACAAGTGAGACCCATGGGGCCAAGTAGAATGTTGGAAGGATAACACTCCTGCAGTTATGCATCTTTTGAGGGAAGGACAACTACATGTCTTCTGTAAGCATGAGTTAAATAACATCATGTACATCCTAAGCCTTCAGGAGGAGAATGAATGAATCTTCAAAATTTAATCCAGTAACACCATACAATTTCAAGGGGCCCCTGGCCAGGTAATTGGGTGTTAATATAAATGTCCAGGTATCACATGAGAAAAACACCACAGGCCTAAGAGACCTGTAAAGTTTTAACAGACCTTTCTCTCGTCTACAGAGATAAATAAGCAGCAAGAGTCCAAAATTGAAAAATCTCTTCCATGTTTCCATAGAGTCCCTCAGGTATTCTTCCCAAATCAAAATCCCAAGAGAGATGCAATGATAGTAGAGGGTCACATGGCTTACCACTGGCCTTGCAAAAAAAATGCATAGCGCCAAAACCAAGTTAATAATGCAAGTCAAAGCTAATCTCTTAGGTGGAGACAGGTAAAGGTATCTAATCCAGCTTCCTTCCAGGTCAAAGACATCAGCAGACAGGCTCAAGAACAGGCTAAAGGACAACTCAATGTAGAACTCCTTACATTCCTAAGCCTGAGAAAGGTGTGCAGAAATGGGGAGTGCCACAGAAGGGTGGCTCATGGCACTCTCATCTATCAGCAGATCCTCGAGTTTCAGACTAATTAGCATTTAAGGAAATGGCATGGTCAGAACTCCGTCTCAGTATTATCAGATCAAAGTCAGAGTCACATTGGTCCTATGGCATCTGGAAAAGAATGGGATCTCCTGAGTCTCTTCCTATCACTCCATCTGCTAATTAAAATGGAAGCTCTTAAGCAACTTAGCCCCTGACTCCAGTTTCATCAGTCAAGCTATCAATGCTGAAAATTGACAAATGGTAATATTACCCACATGCACTCCATTGCTAGCCTAATAGTTCTTTGAACAAGTGACCTATTACCATTAAGAAAAATAAAGAAGAGCTTCATTGCAATTTAATTTGCTCCCTTAGAAATAAGAGACTAAATGTGCCAAGTTTGAGAAAGGATACATATGATACTTTCATTGTGTTATTTTTAGAGTTTTTATCACACAGACAAGAAAAACCCGTCTGATATTTTAGATTAGACATGAGTAGAGGAGAAAGGAATTAACATGTAGAGCAATCCACGTAATGGTACAAAAAGGATGTCACTACCGTAGATGGTGTGGGGAAAATGGTATAGTCTAGAAATCTAAAAGATTCCTTTCACATCCATGGTCGGAGGGATAGTAGAGTTCATTAAGTTTGTCATTTGCCATGGTCTACCTACTATAATCATTTTGGGGAACTAGTCACCACAAATATAAGATTTAATTTTAGCAAGGCATTTAAAAGCCTTTCTCCTCTCCTACGTAGGTGGTGGGCGTGTGAAAATTGAGAGTGTGAAACTGGATTTCAAAGAAAAGGCCCAAGCTAAAGTTGGTTCACTTGACAATGCTCACCACGTACCTGGAGGTGGTAATGTCAAGGTAAGAAACAAGATCCTGAGCCGATCTTGCCTTTTTAAAAAATCCTTCTGAAATACTCTTCATCAAAATGGGTCCCAAATTGAAGGCCTGGACATCTAGAAGTAGGGATGGTAGAGCTGAATAGAAGTGACATGAACGTCAGCTCTGGGATATAGAGAAAGAGCTAAGCAACAGTTAAGATGCTTGAGTTAACGAGGACTGATGCTTGTCTTAAACAGATTGACAGCCAAAAGTTGAACTTCAGAGAGCATGCTAAGGCCCGTGTGGACCACGGGGCTGAGATCATTACGCAGTCCCCAGGCAGATCCAGCGTGGCATCCCCCCGACGACTCAGCAACGTCTCCTCTTCTGGAAGCATCAACCTGCTCGAATCCCCCCAGCTTGCCACCCTGGCCGAGGATGTCACTGCCGCACTCGCTAAGCAGGGCTTGTGAATATTTCTTGTTTAGCATTGAAGTAATACTATTTAGGCATGAGCTCTTGGCAGGAGTGGGCTCTGAGCAGGTGTTATATTCATTCTTTACAAACCATAAAATAAATAATCTCATTCCCAAACTGTAGTAATTGTTACAATTTTATATTAAAAAAGAATAGTATATGCAGAAATTGACTTGATTTCCATTTGTAAAAGGAAGATACTGGCTTTACATGAGTACAATTGGACAATTATTTTTGCTCTGCTCTGTTTTGCATGGAGTAATATTATTTTAAAAATTGCATTTCTACCTTTCATGTGCCTGAAGGCTATCCACTACATCCTGAAAGGCCTTGTTAAAATCCAAGCTGCTCATTTCACTATTTTGTTGCTGGGTGAAAAGATAAAAAGCTGCCCATTGTAACTTATTACAGGTTAAATTAAATCAAGGAGTCTGATTGCAGGAAGGGAAGAGCATGTAAGAAATAAGTTTTTTTTAAAGCGTTATTTTGTATAAATGGGAAGAAAGATTCAATTAAGTTATTAACATTTGGGACCTGGATAATTATATCAGAGTATAAGTCAATCCAATAAATTATTTAACTAATTAAGAAATAGTTACGACGCATTTGAGCTGTGGTTGAGGAAGTGGTATAAAGTGCATCTCTTAGGAATGAAGCACTTTCATTAGGGTGGACTCGTGTCTGATTAGAACGTTGGTTGATCAGCTAGATTTGTGTACACACTACCAGTTTCACACCCCTTTTCCATCTGTTTGATACAGTATTATAGATATAAATATATATATATTTCTCTGTGGCCATTTGTGATACTTCCTCATATACTTGAATATTATACTTCCTTATTCACAGCATCTGTGTCTCCTGCACCCTTTGGTGTTGCAGTTTTAGGTATGTGAAAGTAGGTGTTAGCAGGGTTCTTTCCCTATTAAAAAAAAGTTTAAAAAGACAAAAAGTTTTAGCATGAAGTTGCTTTCTGTAACAACTCAAAGCTGTAACCCTGTTTTAGTGCCAGATACAAGTCTCTCCCGTGATGCTAGAAAAAATTTGTTTTTCTTTGCTTTCACCAACATGGAGTTTGTGGGGGTGGGTCCAGTTATACATAAAAGGGTTTACAGATTGTTGGTGTAAGATTATGGATTTATCTTATTTTGAATCACAGGATAGTTTGGGTTTTATTCCTGTAATCATTCATGAAACAGACTTCTTAAGATTTCTTTTTCTTTTTTTTTCCATTTGCTAAAGTTGAAACTAACCGTGGGATTTGGGGGCATGTTATCCCATTCTTCCAAATAGTACCTGTTTATTAAATTATCTGATAGAAAATGTTTGACCTCCATACCCAAAGATCCCTTGATCAGAAGGGAAAAATACGGTATTTTGAGAAGCTATAGCTATAAAATATTGGAGATGCAGATATCTAAATCAGTTTTTTCATAACTCCAACATTGTACTCTGTAAAGGAACACTATTATTTATCAGTAGATAATACCATTCTGACTTAGATGCGGTCTAGAAATCACAAATCTATTAATTAATTCACTTTACAAATCATTCATCTTAAATTTATGAATAAGCAATGAAATAGTCAATAGCCTGAATAAGGCAGTGGGTTACCAGGCTAGATGGATGCTTTCTAGTATTTTATCTGTTCTTTTTCTTGCTCAGGGATGGTAAGCTGGATCTGAACAGTTAAAGGCAAATGGTCCAGTAGGCGTTTGATTCCTTTGAGCCAAATCAGTTCTCGAATATAAAGGAAAAAAATGATGAATATGGACTGAGGCAACAAGCTAGTATAGTAGCATCTAAGAAAGAAGCCAAGGGATGCAAAGACAGAGACACGGGTGCCATTTTGTGACCCGTTGGAAATTACAACCAATGCGACTTCCATAAAAGAAACTCTAGGAGCAAAAGTGCACCATTCATTCTCAACTAAGAGGTTTTACGTAGGCAAACATTTCTGAAACTATTTATAGATCAGTTATTTTATAGGACAAAGATTTAGAAATGACTGATTAGGACTGTGGATGTGTCTGTTTTCTGCCTAATTATTGCTGTGAGGTTTGATTTGTCCCATCTGGGCATTTTATTCATCAGCTTCCCTTGAAATGCACCAGAATATAGGAGAAGAAAGAATAGGAGTGTGGAGACTTAACAGTATTTTCTTATGTGTTTGGTAGTGTTAGATAGTGATTAAAGCTGAAGTTAACAGCTGGTTAGAACAGTTTTAACCTGTGAAACAAGTCTTTTTTTTCAACCTGGTTTAAATTTTTTATAAGCATTAAGAATAAGTAAACATGATCTACATATTAAAATTGTTTCTTACAAATACATGTCTAAAATAAAGATTATATAAAGTACCAAGTTATAAGATTTGGCATTAAAACAAATGTTTACTTCAAATCACAGCAAAATTATAATGAATAAATGCCCTTGCTTTGTATGGAAATACAAATTCTTTATAAAAAGTTAACAAAATGAACCTGATAATTTGTACAAGTAGAAGAAAGAAACACAGGCTAAATGTCTTCTTATGGGGATAAGGGGTGGAACCCATCTTGCCTTTACACTCAAGATTAACGACACAAATTAAGCTTTTTGAACACCACTCTTGTGGGGACATCCATACGCTGATCTAGAAATTAAGGCTTCATAGTTCCAATTCTAGATCTATTAATGCCAGTTTCTCTCTGGCTTTAGCCTTTGAGAACCTGTTTAAGGAAACATAAGTAATCCAGAGCTGTGAAGAGTTAAAAGGCCCACTCACTCTCTCTGGGTCACCTGCAACCAATAATTGGGTACTTTACAATGATGCAGGAGAGATCCGAGTCCATGATGAGTCTCAAAGGCCATGTTCATTTAGGAACCAACTCTCTCTGGATTCTCCTGCTGAGTTCCAGCAGGGTGATGGGCTAAAATCCCACCCACAAGCAAGACACCTGTGTAACACTAACTGGGTATAGCTGAAGAAGGCTGAAGAGAGAACTTGGTTAAATGGAAAGATGTACTTGATGGTAGCTGACCTTCTCCACACACTCATATAGTTATAGAGCAGGAAATGGGTCATCAGCCAAAATATGTCAATATTATTAAAGAAATAATCTCAATGTGGTTGATTCTGACACAGCTGCAAGTATAGTATTTTCTCCTATTTTTCATGCCACAGAAAGGAGGAAAATAAACTATTTGTGGTCTAAGTGGCCAGAAAAGATAGATCCATGGCTTGGAAAGGCAAATACTACACATTCCTTCAAAGACTGATGTGCTAAAATTAGCATTGATGTTTGTTTTCTAACACCTAGGATTTTTAGCCTGGGTATGTAGGTTGAGGCCAAGTCCCTAGCAGGAAAAAGCTTATTTTTAGACTCCTAAAATGTCAATCATGAAGATCTACTTCAACTTTAGCAAAAAGAAAAAAAAAATCAACAAAAAGTATACTCTGTATGCTGGGATTCCAAGGTTCCAACATGCCGCTACAAATCTGTGGGGGGTTTCTTTCTTCTGATAATTCTAGAGCCTGTTACCATAGAAAGGCATTTCTTCAATGGCTGGTTGTAGTTAGTTCATGTTTTTCAAGCAAAATTTGCAAATGTATTTGTTGCTGTATAGTGATTGTTTTGCAAAATAAAGTTGCTTGTCACCTAACTGATAGTTTCAGATTGTTTCTTCTTCTCTGGAAAAAAAACATAATATATAATATGATCTAATCTAATCTAATATAAATTCCTCAATCCAACCAAAGAAAAATTATGAAGAGAAGGCTACAGTTATCTGCTGAATGCCTACTATGTGTCAGGCCCTCTCACTACTGTATTAGCAGGATGCTATCTGTTGCAAGTGACAGAAACTCGAATTGGCCTAAGTATAAAAGCAAATTTATTGGCTCAAGTATCCAACTAGGCAGGAGTATCTGCCTCAGGCAAGGATGTATCCAGGCACTCAAAAAATGTCATTTAGACTCTTTCTTGGGGCTTCCCTGGTGGTGCATTGGTTGGGAGCCCGCCTGCCAATACAGGGGACACAGGTTTGAGCCCTGGTCCGGGAAGATCCCACGTGCCGCGGAGCAACTGGGCCCCTGCGCCACGACTACTGAGCCTGCGCTCTGGAGCCCACCAGCCAGGAGCACTGAGCCCGCGTGCTACGACTGCTGAAGCCCGCGCACCTGGAGCCTGTGCTCTGCGGCAGGAGAGGCCACCGCTCGCGGCAGCTGGAGGGGGGCCTACGCGCAGCAATGAAGACCCAATGCAGCCAAAAATAAATAAATAAAAGAAATATGTTTTTAAAAAATTATAAAATAAAAAAGACTCTTTTTTCAACTCTGGATCTAGGCTCTCAAAAGATGTCATCAGGAATTTTTCTTTTTTTCAAATTTTCGTTCTGCTTCCTCTATGTTGTCTTCATCCTCAGGCAGGCACCTCTCTCCCTATGATTACTGGGAGCTCCAGGTTTCACAGCCTCCCAAAGGAAGCCTCTTTCCCAACAGCACTAGCCAAAATCCAAGCTCTGAAAATCATTGCATTACGTGGGTCACCTGCTCACTTATGCTGATTGGCGAGGGTGGGTCACAGACCTAACTCTATCGCAGGTGGTTGGGGTAGGTGGAGAGTAAAGGGAGAAGTGGCCTTATCTGAACTCCATAAACTAACCATGGAGAGAAACTATTTCCTCCAAAGTCAAGTCAGGCTGCTACTGCCAGAAGAGAGAGAAATCAGTGCCGTGCAGGCCGTGAAAACAGACATCCTCGACGTCCACAAGCCCTACTCTCTATCTTTATTCAACCTTTAGCTCCTTGCTGCTTAGACTGTGCGCAGCTTCACCTGGGAGCTTGTTCAAAATGCAAATCCTCAGGCTCCACCCAGGCCAATTTACAACATTCCCCTAGGTGATTTCACCGCTTGAGAAGCATCGGCTCCTCCAGTCGCTGCTAACGTGTTCAAGGAGGAAGAGCTCCGTGGCAGAGACCGCTAACAGGTAAAAATCACTCCTAAAACTGTTCAGACAACGTCACCGACTCCGATGTCGAAGAGGTTAGTTTTCAAGTGGTAGAAACGTGTGACTGGTGGAAGAATTACTTTTGTACTGAAGGTTTTCCAGACTCATATTCTCACTTGACTGAAACCTACTTCTTCTACCAATAGTGTCATCACCTTCTATTTACTCTTCCTTTGGTAATAATACAGATTTGGAGCAATATAGCCAAAATCATTAGAGTTTTTCTTTAGTAATTTTTTAAGATTAACATCTTTGTTATACTTCGTAAAGGAAGTCTTTAAACCACAAGGGATTAAGACATCTGTCTGGTAGCAGGAATCACGATAAAAGTCTTTTTTTTGCTAATTGAAGTAGATTTACAATATTGTTTCAGGTGTACGGTATAATGATTAAGTATTTTTGCAGATTATATTCCATTATAGGTTATTATAAAATATTGGGTATAATTCCCAGTGCCATACAGTAAATCCTTGTTGCTTATCTATTTTAGGTATAGTAGTTCATATCTGTTAATACTGTGATTCTAATTTGTCCCTCCCCACCTCCTTCTCCCCTTTGGTAACCATAAGTTTGTTTTCTATGTCTGTGAGTCTTTTGCTGTCTTGTAAATACATTCATTTGTATCATATTTTAGATTCCACATATAAGCGATATGATACAGTATTTGTCTTTCTCTGTCCAACTTATTCCACTAAGCATAGAACTGTAGGTCCAATCACATTGCTGCAAATGGCAGTATCTTATTCTTTTTATGGCTGAGTAATATTCCATTGTATATATACCACAACTTCTTAATCCAGTCATTTGTTGATAGGCACTGGGATTTCTTCCATGTCTTGGCTATTATAAATAGTGCTGCTATGAACATTTGGGGTGCATGTATCTTTTTGAATTAGTGTTATCAATTTTTTCAGATGTATACCCAGGAGTGGGATTGCTGGGTCATATGGTGGTTCTATTTTTAGCTTTTTAAGGAACCTCCATACTGTCTTTCAGAATGGCTGCACCAATTTACATTCCCACCAACAGTGTACAAGTGTTCCCTTTTCTCCTCTCCAACGTTTGCTGTTTGTAGACTTTTTTTTTTTTTTTTTTTTTTTTTTTTTTGCGGTACGCGGGCCTCTCACTGCTGTGGCCTCTCCCGTTGCAGAGCACAGGCTCCGGACGCGCAGGCTCAGCGGCCATGGCTCACGGGCCTAGCCGCTCCGCGGCATGTGGGATCTTCCCGGACCGGGGCACAAACCCGCGTCCCCTGCATCGGCAGGGGGACTTTCAACCACTGCGCCACCAGGGAAGCCCCCCAGTAGACTTTTTAATGATGGCCATTCTGACAGGTGTGAGGTGATACCTCATTGAGGTTTTGATTTGCATTTCTCTAATAATTAGCTATGTGACACAATGAAAGCTTTTTTTAATTAATTAAGGCAAAGAAGAGACAAATTAACTCAGATATAATGTAGGAGGGCAGGATAACCCTCTGTGCAGCTTATGGGGGGGAAATGTTCCTCTTTTGTGACGTGGCACTTACTTACTTATAATTCAAGGCTAGAATGTTGTCTCTGTCAAAAGTACTCTTTCCAGCAACCTAAAATTGTTTCAAAATACTGTCCTTCCTAGGTTTTCTTAAGTACCTTAAAGAAACACCACAGACACACCCTTAAAGCCGCCTTTTTTCTTCTCATGCCTTTTCATCACAAACACACCACAGCTGTTCCCACTTTGCCCTCAAATTCCATTAAAATCTCCTACCCCCAGGCCTCGTTGAGGTAATAGACCTGTGGCCTCCAGCTGTGCTTTGTTTGGTTCGCACCCGTGTTTTCAAACTCAAGAAGATTCACACACACACATACACACAAAACCCCAGATTTGGATCTTTGAAAAGTTAAAAGATTTGGCAACAGTAGGCCCGCATTCATGATAATTAACTGGAGCTGGTCCATGAATGATGAGATAAAATCGTGTGGCCTCCCCTCGGCCACCGCACCCATCTGTGCCTATTATTCCTCCGAGTCCACATTATTCCCTTTCACTTATCACTGTGGGATTTAGAGTTTGTAACTTCTGGCCTAAACTCACTTGTTTCTCCCTCCCTCTCTCCCTCCCAATTTCTTCCTCATTCTGTGAAACAAAAACCCAAAAGCATAAGCCCCAATCCTAGAGTGGGAGAAGGAAGAGGTCAGGTGGGGTAGGTCAGATCAGAATCCTCGGGGAGACTGGGAGCCTGAGAAATAAGTATTTAATAGATTTTGCCCTGTCTCAAGAAAAAAGAAAAAAACACCCTTTTAACTAGTATGTTTATTACTAATTGGTAATTATTTACCATCAAATAATCTGGTAATTTCATGTTCGTAATAAACACATTTAAGATTCTGCTCCCACCTTTATCATAAAGCAGAGAAAAAAGAAGAATGCAGTGGAGTATATTTCCTTCTTTCCCCATGCTATGATAAATAAAAATGTCCTTGTCAAGTGAGAAATGGCAAAAGCTGTCATCTTACTTAGTAGGCCTGAACTTATGGGATACTTGCCTATTACTTTTAGAAGTAGAAGAAAGGCATAGCGGAAAGATGTTCTAACCTAGTCAAGTGAGTGACATGTTCTTAAACCCAGGGCTGATCTGCAGTCAACATACACCTTATCCAGTTGAATAAGTTGTTATAATATTAAAGGACTTGTTTTCCAAGCCTCCTCCGTATCAGTGCCTGCCCTTTGCCACCCAGGCCTATTCCCACAGGTGTCATAGACACCTCCAATTCCTAGCCTCTATGAGGTTAATGCTTGGTACAGCAGAGAGCTTCCAAGATCCTGTTGCAGTGCCCCCAAAAGTCCTGCCTTCCAGGCATCACCAGTTGCTATGATCCCCTCAGGGCCTCTGGAGGACTGGCTTGTGCATGCCAGTTCAAGGAAGTCCAGATTGTCTGTGCTGGCTTCTAGCAACCTGCTGGCCGCCAGCCGGCCTGCCACAGCTTTTTCTCAACTACTGCTATGCATGCATTGTTCTCCAAGTCAGAAGAAGACTGGAACCCTACAGGGGAGACAGCACTTTTGGGCTTCCTGGTAGGCGAGTACCTGGTGCTTATATAACCATACTTTGGCTATGGCCAGCTGATACCAGTCTTCATTTTTTCCCCAGACTCCTCTCCTACAGTTGCCTGTAAGAACTGCAGTCACCACAAGACTTTTAACTCTCACCAGAGTATAGGGACGGGCAACAGGCACTGAGGAGGTAATGGGGGCTCCTGAGGCCAAAAACAGGAGGTTGTGAGCAACATATAGGCCCCATGGGACCATGCAGGGTTAACAGTGCCTAAGGGAAAGCCTTTTATGGTCCCTGTTGAAATTCATCTCCATCTAAACCCACCAAAAGCCCAAATGGAGTGGCCTTAACATTAATTTTATGCTTATTTAGTGATTGTCTCTTATAGGCATCCTTATAAACATATGTTGACTCCTATGAGTACTGTAATTATCAGCGTCCCCATTTAACAGATGAGAAAAATAGAGAGGTTGTTTAAAAGTTAATGGGCAAAGCTGGAATTTGAACCTAAGCAGCCCGAGATGTCTCATCTGGTCTAATGGATTAGGGTTGATCCAATTAAATATTCTAATAAACAATTTTCCTGACAATGATAAAGATACCAAATAGATATTATGTAAAAATCTCAGCATTATGAGGGCTAGAAAAATGTTCATATTTTGCTGTTAATTCAGCAAACAATGACAGGATTGTAGATCCTAAACAATATCATGTATGTAAAGAGAAATTTTCTTTTTTAAAAAAAATAAATGCAAGCCATTCGATGACAATTAAATGGGAACTATTGGGACAATTTTCTGCCCTTCTCTATGTCAAGTCATGGCTCATACAAAGGCATCATTTAGCAAGTGACTCCTATGTCAAGCAAAGTTCAACCAGACATTTCTGAAAATCACCAATATATTTGGAAATTATTAGGAAAATTGGATGAACTATTTGTGCCAAAACACACATCACTTGACAAGCAATTTCGTAATTCATATTGTTTAGAGAATAAAAGCAATTTTCTATTGTATATATTTATGATGATGTGCCAGTTGCTAAACACTGTTGACTCTCCGTTTCCATGTGTCCTGCATCCCTGGATTCAACCAACCACAGAACCCGCAGATGCAGAATCTGCAGATGCAGAGGGCCGACTGTACCAGACCACTTTACATAGAGGATTTAAGCATCCCCAGATTTTGGTATCTGCAGCAAGGCCGGTCCTGGAACCAGTCCCCAGCAGATACTGAGGGATGACTGTATTTTAACATTACTCTTGCTTCCAGCGCCATGCAGCTTTCTTAAAGGCTGTTTTTCTTTCTCTATTATGACACCAATAACTGAATTAAATTTCTTGCTTTCATTACAAGCATGGCATGTCACTTAGATTTTCCTTATAAAACAGGTACCTACAATTCGTAGCATAAAATGTAAGAATGCCTGCTCAAGCTTTAGATGTGGAATACACACTTCTGATAGTCTAACTTTTAATATGAGTAAACAAAAGATTTTCATTAACATCAGAAAACTAAGACACAAATAGATACCAAGAGGAGCTCCTCAGCCATTTTTTTTGCTTCAACTGTAGAAAAATCAGAAAGCACTCATTACGTGGACACCCAAGTATTAATATTTTGTCTTTTCCTCTGTAACCAATGTGTTGAACAAGCATGACGCATGTAAGTTGTGATCAAAACACAAATTTGGTTTTGTCTCTCGCCGTTCCTTTAAACATTATGCAGTGAAAGAAATCTTCCCCTGACTCAAGCTGAAGACTTGGACAGACTCGTGACGTTTTAGTCACTCTTAGATAATAACATTCTTCTGGCTATAAAAAGAATCTCAATTATTAAAAAGTCTGAATTCAGAAATTAAAATACACAGCCCATGGAATAGTCAAAACTCCGGAGCTGATGTTATAAGATTTGTAGCAGAGATTTGCCTCAGGCATCAAGCCTGCTTTCTTCTCTGTGGACTCAACTCTCTCTTCTTCCTGACAAAGCTGCTTTTGCTCCCTCTAGGGATAAAGCTGGGGGAATAAGGAAAACTATGGGAATAGGAGACGTCTTCCTTGATTGGAGACTGGGCATCCCATGACGGGCAGGTGGTTTAGCGGATTTTTTTTCTCTTTCTCTGTGGGCTTCCAGGGGTGTACCTCCAGCCTCTTTCTGCTGAGGCTTCTCTCCCATCCAGGCAGCCCTACTGGACAGGACCTAAGGCAACTTTCTCCAGCTCCCTCTCCCGCCCGGCCCTCGCCTGGCCCTCTTGTATTACCAGCCCTCCTTACTCTGGGAGTCGAGGCAAATCCCAACTCAGAAGCACTTCTAGGGAATTCCCTGGTGGTCGAGTGGTTAGGACTCCATGCTTTCACTGCCCAGGGCCCAGGTTCAATCCCTGGTCGGGGAACTAGGATCTCACAGGCCACGAGGTGGGATCGCATAGGGTAGATGTTGCCTAGGGTTAAAAAACAAAAAAGCGCTGAAGGGTACCAGAACCAGAGCCATCAGCCCTTCTGTGGCTGCTGGATTTCTCCAGCCTGTAGAAATCTAGTGTCTCCCAACATCTGTGTCTCCCAACATCAGGGAACACATTTCAGTGCTCTCCAAGCATTTAAATCCTCTTTTTATTAAACTTAGGGTTACAAGACAACAGCTCCCCAGACCTCCCCCAGAAGTGTGACAGACAGCATGGCATCTCTGTCCAAAGAAATCCCCTCATCAACCTCCTCTATCCAATCCATCTCTCTATCCCCTTTTTGTGTCCTTAATCACACAGAAACAAAGTCCTGGAGACCATTTCCTTTATAAATCTGCACATGGACAGGGACAATTTTTCACTCTCACTTTTGTGTCCTGCTGTCAGTCAGGCCAGCCATGCAGTAGATTCTCAGGCCAAAAAAAAAAGAAAAGTCCAATTCTAAAATTCTTCTGTGTTTTCTGCACTTTGGGCTAGAGTAGTCTCAAAATGTGTATACCTTTTTAAATAGGAAACGAATAAATGCCACAAACACTTACTGAATGCTACATCCTCATCTGGTCCAATGGCCTCAAGACATTGAGAGTCAAGTGAGGGAGGCAGATCATATGTGACACACCACAGCCCAGGATAAACAGTGATAAGTGGTAGAAACTCAAGTTTACACAAAACCTATGGGGAAAAAGGAGTCCAGCAGGGGCAGGGAATAAAAGGGGATTTCTAAAGCAATGCATAAAGGCGTGAGTGGAGGACACATTCTGAGAACATGAAACTGTTTGGTGTACCTGGAGCATAAGGTAGGTCAGAGGAAATGAGGCCAAGAAAAAAAAAAAAGCTTGGAGATAGATATTGGGTATTCTATCATATTCACAAGCTTGGGGATTCTATTGTGTAAGCTAGAGCAGTCATTACAGGTGAGGAGAAGAAATTATGTGACCAGATCTGAGTTTTAGAAGAGTGATTTGGGCTGCAGTGTGGAGATTGGACTGGAAAGAAGGGGCTAGAGCTGGGAAAACCAGGGAGAGGTGACTAAGAGCCTGAGCTAGGAGAGCAGCAGCAAACATCTAGAGGAAGAAAGATGCTTAAGACCCTCAACATAAAAGGGACAGAACTTGGAGACCACAGGATGTGAATTGGTTAATAGAGAAGGAGAAATAAACTTGAGGTTTATAACTTGGGTAACCAAGTGGATGATAATGCCATTAACAAAAATGAGGTAGGCAGGTAGAGAAGACATGGTGTCAGTGGAGTGTTCATTAGGAAATCTCAGGAATTTGTCAGTTCATATCTGGATCTTAGAAGTAGAATCATGACCAAAGATGGGTATATGAGTACCACCCCAGATTCCAGATGGTTCCAAGCCAGGGAGAGTGAATAAGAGGAAGGGGGTGGCTTGCCCCAATCATTTCTAACCCAACTGTACTGCTCAATAATGAGCAATGCTCTTGCCGTTCATCCCAGAGTGTGGTTCTCTCTTAGTTCAGGCATCATCCCTTAGGATGAGTGAATTTAGTTGACATGAATGCAGTGTTGGTGACCACCCTAGGTCCACAACTTCCCTGTTGTAAATCTCTGCAGATGGTCCTAGTTTTAAGGAAAGTTAGAGACGCTAAGTTTCAAAACATCATGAGTCGGTAGGATGCAGGCTGCAACAGTCCCTCCTTGGTTCAGTGATTTTATACTTAACTCTTCCTATGTCATCATCAATGCTAATTCTTAATTTGTCCATTGCCCCTAAGACTGTTTGATCTTAAGCAGAGAAAAGGTCTTTTTTTCCACTTTTTTATTTGTTCTTGACATCCACTCATTAAACATCAGTTACCTTAGCTCCATTTATTTTGTTTAAGGATGAAACATCAAGTCTTCTAGAAATAACATTCTTCATGTCAGCAAGGACCAGTACAGTGTTATTAATTTTGCTATGTTCCCATAATACTTGACATTTGTTCTCCTTTCCTCATAATCTGAAACAGGGCTTTGAAAAATTCCTAACATACGAATGATGATATTAGTCCTGGAGAATGGATGAGCTCATGTAGGCTGGGCTCACAAAAGAGAGGAGTTAAAAAATCCAAAATGAAACAGTGTAATTCCTATACTTAAGGGACAAGCAGAGAGGGAAAAAAAGGGGGGTAATCATAACTGAGGACCAGCCATTTGAGGGATGGGACTAAGAGAAAATGTCACAGAAGCCACAGGAGTTGATGTTGCATAGGGTTAAAATCTGCAGGGAGTCTGCCAAACGTGAGAAATGAGAAGCTGTTGAATTCTAGAAAAGATCGGTGACTTTGCAGGACGATGGTGGATGCTGAAGCTAGAACAGGGTTCTTGGGCTGTACTTCTTCATTTCACTTACATATGACCTGGGGCAAATTACATAACTGAGCCAGTGGCAAAGAAATATCTTCTCCAGCTTGGAAAGGGCAATCTGCAATGCATTTCCCACTCGTAGCTTGGGGAACTTTGAATATAAATGTTTTCTTCTGGAAACGCCCTTCATCCAGGGCACACAGTATTTGTCAGCATTGTCAAGGGTGAAAAGGCAACCTCTCTTCACTTTGGCAACTCACCCTATCAGTCCCGATGACTATTTTTGAAAACTAGTTTGTATTTCCCCTCATTCACAAACACTTGCATTTCCTATCTTGCTGGCACATGACTGCTCACTCTATACTGGCTTCTAAATGAATATAAGTAGATTTATTTTTTATATAATAGCATGAATCAAATTTTTAAAAAGAGTAAACAGACTTTGTAAGTCTATGAAGCGTCTCAGTAGGATCTCAGGGGTTAAAAGGAAGAGATTAATGTCTGTTTCATAACTGCTTCATTTGTTGGTCTTTGATTAAATCTTTGAACCAAACCTTTCAGCCACAAAAATGAAGATAATAATTCTTCTTTATGTCCTTGTGTTTTAGCCAATTAGATTTGCAGAGTGATTTGTGATTCTCAGATGAAGATTACTGAGTTTTCTCATTTAAACATTAGAATTGTAATAGATGATGAGTTGATGAATTTAAAAACCTCTGCCTTCAAGGCCAGTCTGGAAAACCACACTAGATTAATTTGGGCTATATAATTTATTGCGATTTCTTCTCTAGATAGACTTGACTGCATTATACAATCATGGAATCATTTGTACATAATCGCCTTTGAATTATATTCTATTGATATTTTGATCTCATTCCTGGTTTTGCACATACATGCATGTGAGCACACTTTAAATATTCTATGACATGCCCATTCTAAAATTAAGTTAGTTTTCCATTTCTTGCGTAATGAGAAGAATTTCTCATAGAAGAATAAAAAGGGGGTTCAGTCTGCAGCCAGCTCTTACAGCAGGGTTGTAGTTCTTCCCAATTATGTTGCCTGTGCTTTCTTTCATTCCTGATGTCAGAGGAATCACCTGGATCAAGCACCATGGTGCTTAATTGGAGAAGCACATTAGCAGCAACACAACTTCAAGAAAAATCCAAGGGCTTCCCCGGTGGTGCCAGCGAAGTGGTTAAGAGTCCGCCTGCCGATGCAGGGGACACGGGTTCATGCCTCGGTTCCGAGAAGATCCCACATGCCGCGGAGCGGCTGGGCCCGTGAGCCATGGCCGCTGAGCCTGCGCGTCCGGAGCCTGTGCTCCACAACAGGAGTGGCCACAGCAGTGAGAGGCCTGCGTACCGCAAAAAAAAAAAAAAAAAAAAAAATCCCAGAGGAGATGGGGCATTTACCTATGCTTTGTAAGGAAAATTTTTACCAATAAAAAATGAAATCATATTAAATATCAGAGCATAAATGGGCCTTCCACTCTTTATGGAACATGGATTAAATATGAGAGGAAGTAGAATACTTCCTCCTGAATTTCACAGACACATTCAATGTCATTCCATTTTTATAGCGAAATTTCTCACCAATTTTCTACAGAGACATCAAAGTTTCACAGAATCAATTTCATACACTGGAAAGGAAGATTCTAGGTGTGATATCAGTAAAAGAAGTAAACATCAAGAGAAGTCTGGTTGGCTTGTTTTAAAAAATGCTAGAAAAATAGAGATGAAAATTACCAGATGTGGCACAGCACAAATCATGGAACAAGATGAAACTCCCTTGTTTTAAAGGTGTATCAAACACAGGTGCCACTTTTCCCTATTCAAGACACTTGACTCAATCTGTTTTCTTGTGTTTGAACCAATGGCTAGGACTGTACTCAGCTATTTCGGTACCCCAGCCATGACACCTACAAGAGAATCCCATAGCAACCATTCCTCGATTGTTGGTATTTTTCTAACTTGCTAAGTTGTAGTCCTAACACTATCAGAAAGGAAATTTCCCAAGTCATTCTTTTGAAGAATTGGATATTTTTCTTGCCAGCTAACATATATTTTTTTAGCAGACAAATGTCATTCTTAGGCATGCTAAGTAATATCTCTAGATGTAAATTGTGCTTGTCTGTAGTGGAAGGGCTGTATAAATTTTACATCAAGGACTCAGAGAATGATTGCTATGTCTGTGATAAGTCAGTCTCTTCCTTTAGCAGCATTTCCTTCAAAAAGACAAAATAAGGATTTCTAAATTAGTAGCTCTAAACTGATGACAACCAGTCTTAAGGTACAAAATTAAATTACATGGTCACTGCTTAGTATTTTAGAAATCCATATGTAGACACACAGGGGTAAATTATGGTACTCATCGTTTATTACATTCTTAAGGGAATCAAAGTTTATTGCTTTTCAAGTATGTCTTACATGCTTTTTTAATATGCTTTTTTATGTGCTTATATTGCTTCTTTTAATCTTCACAATAACTCTATGAGATAAATATCATTATGTCCATTTTATTTTAAGGAAAGAAGAACTCACTGGGCTAAATAACTCGTTCAGTATCACACAGACAGTAAATGGTTAAGCAGTGAATGACATGGATCTCTCTGATTGGAATTCCCACAGTTTTCCCATGAAACATGGCTGTATCTCAGGAAGGGCCTCAGCCATTTATAGTAAAAGAACATACTAAAGTTTGCTGTTTGATTTTTATTAAAATAAAATATTCAACCTGATCCCTGATAGGAAACTGTGGTGTAGGGTATAAAGAACATGAGCTTTCTAATCCTGGCCTTACTGCTTACTGGTTATGTAACTTTGGGCAATTTTTTGTGCCTCAGTTTCAACACTCATAAAATGGAGGCAATTTTAAGTACATTAAAAATATAATTAAATTAAAAATGAGTGAATAGCTTACAGGATTGTTGGGAATTTTAAATGAAATAACGTTTAGGTTTGTCTAATAGAGTACTTAAAACTCAGTAAATGCTATATTTTCTGCTGTTCCACCTTTTATATTTTTAAAGATCACACTTAATGAAATACCACAACATATAATTTTTTGGTTTTTTTGTTTTTGTTTTTTGCGGTATGCGGACCTCTCACTGTTGTGGCCTCTCCCATTGCGGAGCACAGGCTCCGGATGCGCAGGCTCAGTGGCCATGGCTCACGGGCCCAGCCGCTCCGCGGCATGTGGGATCTTCCCAGACCGGGGCACGAACCCGTGTCCCCTGCATCGGCAGGCGGACTCTCAACCACTGCTCCACCAGGGAAGCCCCAGAACATATAATTTTACTAAAAGAACGTACTATACATGTTCTTGTGTACCACGATGTTTTCCCCTAAACATGTATTATGCACATGTTTCAACTCAGTAAATGTAGGTGTGCATTATTCTTTTTAATGACTTTATTACATTCCATTTGATGGATATACTATAAGTTACTTAGCTAATTATACATGTTTGGACACTTGGTCTGTTTATAAATTTTCACTATTATAAATGATTCTCCTTTCCTACATCTCTGTACAGATATCTATTTCCTTAGCAAAATTTTATAGAAATGGAATTATTGAGTCCAAGGGTATCCAGATTTATAAGAACTGTTTACACATGTAGTAAAATTGTCTCCAGAAATCATGTGCTACTTTTTATTCCTACAATAGAGGGATTTTCCCCACTGTTATTTTTTTATCTTTGCCAATTTGTTGTACATCCATTAGTTTTTCACTTTAAATGCTTTTGATAACAATTGATGAGACACTATTTTCTTATTAATAAGAAAACAAATGAAAAGCAACCAGTAATGGAGATCAGGAGTCTGTAAACAAGAGCCAGATAATAAATACTTTAGGTTTTTGCAAGCCATACCTTCTCTGTCTCCTCAGCTCTGCTTGGTAGTGTGAAAACAGCCACGAACAACATGTAAACAAACGATCAACATGGAAATTTGAATTTCATATAATTTTCACTTCTCATAATTTTATTCTTATTTCAATTTTCTTTTCATTAAAAAATGTAAAAACCATTATTAGCGCACACAGAGGACTGGATTTGGCCTAGGCTGTCGTTTGCAGACCCCAATTTGAATAGATGTAATGTGATTATATGTGATTCATGCTGCCTGATTTTCATGTAACCAAGGCAAGGGAGGAGACAACATAGATAGGAGGTCAACTGGTTGAAGAGACTGGTGCCCTTTAGTCTTAAGGAAAGAGCTGCCCCCTCCCACAGTCCAAAATGACTTCAAATCCAGCTCTGTAATTTACCACCAGTGTGGACTTACGCAACTTAGCCTCTCTGAACGTCAGCTTTTCCTCACTTATGATGAAGTTGGAATCATCCACATGATGCCCTTAATTCATGTGAAAGCAGTAATGGCCAGTATTCATTCTTCAGTGTTTTGGAAAATTCACACATGAGGTATTACATTAGTATATTGGATACATGAGTTAAAATAGACAGCCAAGCTGATATTTATTCATAAGCCGTCGCCTTGCATTGCCTTCCTTACAGTAGTAATTAACCTGACATTCTGGTCCATTGAAGTAATTATTCCTTTGCATTTGTCTGATGCTTTCAGATTTACGAAGCATTTTCAACCTTTTATTTATTTATTCCTTAAGTCAGTCCTGTGGGGTATATATTCTTGCCACATTTTCTGTAGTGAAACTGACATGAAGTAATGTTGCAAGGTTATACAGAAGACAGCTAGTTAATGAAAGAGCTATGGTTGAACCCAGGTCTTCTAACCCCAAGTCCAGGCTTCTCTTTTTCACATCCAGGTGGATCCTCTCACATTTGGAAAGACTAGGCAGCTGGCTTTTCTGTTGTCCCCTTATCCTGAAGCTGTCACTCATGGCCTGACTCTCACAGGGATTCAAAGAGGGTCTGCCCCTCTGCCCACAGTTCCTGCTGTCTTAGTCACAGTTTAGAACATGACCTTTCTCCTCCCAATTCCACCACAGTTTATGGAACTACTAAGGACACTGAGTCAAAGACAGCTCAGCCCTGGCAAAGGGACAGGGAGGGGCAGGCCCACAGAGCACAGCCAAGTCTCACTAACTAGGGAGTTATAGCCTGAATTGATGGTCTGGTCCTTGTCACATCCTCGTCCCCACCTAGTTCCCTCTCAGTGAGGCTTAAGCGCAACTTCTGTGTCTGTGAGAATTCCCTCTTTATATCCCCCTCTGTTTAAGCTAGTCTGAATAGGTCTCTTTATTCCAACCAAATAAGCTCAAAATAAAACACACTGGTTTGTCCATGGTGCATTTTTATTTAAAGACCTATATAAATCCATGGGATTTTTCAATCAAAACCCACATTAAAAGCTACATATCTATGTAATGTTGGGCACGTTTAAAAAATATGATCAGAGTATGCAAACTGGGGTTTGAATTATTTCTCGTGGGAGGTAAAGAACATTTATTATTGCTAACCATGAAATTTATTTTGGATGAGGCCTGTTGCATGAACAAATGTTGATCAAAGGTTAAAGGTAGAAGTTAGAGGATTGTTTCCTTTATGGTATTTGTTTCTGCTTTTCCTGGTGATTAAAACACTACTTTCTTGGTTAATCCTATTCGTACGACAATTGGAGTTGTTTCCTTCTGTTTTTCAGTTTTTTGTGTAAGTCACCTTTTCTATATTAAAATAATAAAAGTTAAATAATTGTTATCTGTGCCTTTAATGTATTCAGTTTTCCCTTTTGGCCTGAGCTACTTACCTGCTTTTTCTAATATATGTGTATTTTTTTAAAATTTATTTTATTGAAGTATAGTTGATTTATCGATACAGTGTTGTGTTAATTTCTGCAAGGCAAAGTGATTCAGTTAAACGTATATATACATTCTTTTTCATATTCTTTTCCATTATGGTTTACCACAGGATATCAAATATAGTTCCCTGTGCTATACAGGAGGACCTTGTTGTTTATCCATTCTATATATAATAGTTTGCATCTGCTAATCCCAAACTCCCAATCCATTTCTTCCCCACTCCCCCTCCCTTTTGGCAACCACAAGTCTGTTCTCTATGTCTGTGAATCTGTTTCTGTTTCATAGATAAGTTTATTTGTGTCATATTTTAGATTCCATATATAAGTGGTATCCCATGGTATTTGTCTTTTTCTTTCTGACTCACTTCACTTAGTATGACAATCTCTAGGTCCATCCATGTTGCTGCAAATGGCATTATTTCATTCTTTTTTATGGCTGAGTGTAATATTTCATTGTATAATAGGTACCACATCTTCTTTATCCATTCGTCTGTCGATGGACATTTAGATTGTTTCCATGTCTTGGCTATTGTAAATAATGTTGCTATGAACATAGGGGTGCATGTATCTTTTTGAATTATAGTTTGTCTGGATATATGCCCAGAAGAGGCGTTGCTGGATCATATGGCAACTCTATTTTTAGTTTTTTGAGGAACCTCTGTAATGTTTTCAATAGTGGCTTCACCAATTTACGTTTCCACCAACAGTGTAGGAGGGTTACCTTTTCCCCACACCCTCTCCAGCTTTTGTTATTTGTAGACTTTTTAATGATAGCCATTCTGATTGTTGTGAAGTGGTACCTCATTGTAGTTTTGATGTTGAGCATCTTTTCACGTGCCTGTTGGCCATCTGTATGTCTTCTATGGAGAAATGTCTATTTAGGTCTTCTGCCCATTTTTCAACTGGGTTGTTTGGCCTTTTGTTATTGAGTTGTATGAGCCAGTTGTATATTTTGGAAATTAAGCCCTTGGCAGTTGAATCATTTGCAAACATTTTCTCCTGCTCTGTAGGTTGTCTTTTCATTTTGTTTATGGTTGCCTTTGCTGTACAAAAGCTTGTAAGTTTGATTAGGTCCCATTTGTTTATTTTTGCTTTTCTTTCTATTGTCTTGGGAGACTGACCTAAGAAAACATTGGTACAATTTATGTCAGAGAATGTTTTGCCTATGTTCTCTTCTAGGAGTTTTAAGGTGTCATGTCTTTTATTTAAGTCTTTAAGCCATTTTGAGTTTATTTTTGTGTGTGGTCTAATATATGTGTATTTTGACTTTAGCCGGATTAGAGCACAGTTGTTCATCCAGTTTGCACTTTAGAGTTACCTGCAAAGCTCTGTAAAAATATTCAGAAACTTTTCTGTCTCCAATGATTCTGATTTAATTGATCGGGGATGGAACCTAGATATTAATATTTTTTAAGCTCCTCTGATAAGATTCTAATCACCAAGATTGAAAACAAATGGTTTCAAGAAATCTATCAACCTCTTCCAGAATCCAGTTAGTCAGCACTAGGGTTGATAAATGTGTAGTTTATTTCTTGATCAGGTAAAACGATATTGATCCAGATGTGCAACACTTTGGATCAGGAAACGAGAAGAGCTGAGTTTTGCTACACTTGTAGCTCAGAAGTATAGTGTGAAATAAATCCCCAAGAGGGTCTTGGGCAGGCTTGCTTGATCTTGGTTCCATCGATAAGAATGATTATGCTGAAAATAAAAGTTATTTGATCAGTGGTTATTGCTTGCCTTTTTAAAAGAGAAAACTATGAGCTCTCAGAGTTTGATCGTATTTTAAATCAAATTGCAAGTGTTTTGCATATCAAATTCCCTTCCTCTGGGGAGGAAGTGCTGCCCAAGGTCACACTGCTGGTTTCTCTGCAAGCAGACTCCCAGATGCAGTTGGTGTGCAAGAAATAGTTGTTGTATTCACTGTGGAACAGGGAAAGCTCTCTCTGCGGGGGCAGGTCAGGGTCTGGGGTTTGTGCTGCTGCCGCCACATGACTGAGTCATGGACAGACTCCCACCCTACATGCACTAGAGAACAGAAGGAAGGAGAAGTAAAAGCAGCGACACAGCAGCAGGGAGAAGTGTTAACAGTGAGACTGTTTCTCCCTGGTTATTTCCTAAGGAGCCCAGCATCACCAGGTCTCCTCTCACACCAATGCTCATTATTACATATTGCATTATTACATTGCATATTGCATACCAGCATTACAGTATTTCTGAAATTTCGGCCAGTTACACACCAACAAACCTTTCATTAATAAGAAATGTCAATAGAATATTAAGTGCAGATATGGCATTTTCCACATTTTAAAAGGACACACTTTCTAAAACAAACAATTTTATTTTTTCTAAATTGACCCTGTGCAAAAATCGTTTAGACTCTAGGAAAACATGAGTCTCTTCATTCTTTTAATAGTGCTGATATAAAAGAAGATTTTTAAAAAATCTTTTTTTTCCTATACTTCAGAAGGAAAATTAAATTGAAAGGTAGTTTTCTAAGGGGTTGCTCAGCATTTCCACATTAATAAAATAAAGCTTCCTTCATTACAACATTACAGCATGATAGAAAGTGGAAATATATACATCTTCCTCCTCATAATATGACAAACTGTGCATAGTAATGAAGCCTGAGAATTTAAAATATTTCAAATATTCAACATACCAATGTTAAATGAAAATAAATACACAGTGACTCAGCAAATATGGCTTCCAGCATCAGGAAGCTTTCCTAGTCTTTCAACCAAAATACATGTGATTGTTTATAAAACTAGAAACAAACAAAGATAGGCTTTATGATATTGAAGTCTACCTGAAGTACAGTATACGTATTTCTTCTTGTCTTAAATCTATAGAAGAAAAAGTTTTTTTACTCCAGAAACAGAGCTGTTGGACAATTGATAGGAATCAGAGAACTGGCATGAATTAAAGTTAAAACAGATCTGACCTATTAAGGGACTAACCATTCATATGTCATGATTTTAAATAAGTGGATCCTAAAGTGATGTCAGGAGCTAGCATCCACCCCCATCCTCTGCAGGCATCAACGAGCAACAATGTGTCATTTCACCCTGTGCTTCAGGGATGTGTTGACTAACAAGCCCTAACAAGATACCAAGTGGCGAAGAAAAATTAAGTGAAAATGCTCTAGCCATCTTCTCCATATAATTGCAAGGTTTATATAACATCAGCTCTGAGAATTACCAGAACTGTTGTTTGTCCATCTCCCCCAGTGTCACTCCATAAAGAAACATCATGGATTGTAACATCAAGACAAAATAAAAATGACTAAGCTACAGAAGAGTTCATTTAAAAGGCTACAAGGCTATGGCATCATGTCCAAAGAATAGTACTAAGGATGGAGTAGAACAGGCACTGTTCCAAGTGCTTTACCTATAGTGTGGTTATTTTAAAAGATGTCTGCAAATTCTTTGACAGTCCTCCCATTGAGAGGTGGAATCTATGTTGCTACCTCTTGACTCTGGAGGAACCTTAGTGACTTACTTATAACCAATAGACCGCAGCAGAAGTGCTGCTATGTGGCTTTTGAGGCTAGATCAGAAAAGACTAGGCAGCTTCCACCTAGTTCTCTTGGGATGCTCTCTGGGGGAAGTGAGCTGTAAAAAAAAATCCAACTACCCAGAGACTGACACTCTGGAGAAGCTGTGTATACTTGCTACAGTTGACAGCCTGAGCTGAACTCCCAGCTGTCAGGCAGTATCACCTGTCAGCAATGTAAGTGAGCTGTCTTGGGCATACGGACCATTTAAGTCTTCAGATAACTACAGTCCCAACTCACGACTAACTGTAACTGCACGAGAGACTATAAATGAGAACTACCCTGCTGATACTTCCCAAATTCCTGATTCATGAATCATAAGCCCAATAAAATGGTTGTTTTATACCACAAAGATTTAGACTAATCATTGTTATACAACAGTTGGAACCAGAAAATATATTGATTCACTTAATCCTCACAACAGCCTTACAAAATAGCTATGCTTGTTAGTCTCGTTTTTCAGATGAAGATACTGACTCCCAGAGATGTTAAGTGGCATTTTCAATGTTACATGGCTTGTGAGCCACAATGCTGGTGTTTGAACCCAGGAAGGACCCAGGTTCCAGGGTCTTTGTTTTTAAGGATGAATGGTAGTTATCATATTTGAGCTTCTTATGTGCCATTTCAAATCCTCTTGGCCTCACCTGTTTCTGGAGTCAGTGACCACTTGTTCAACCTCCAGCACTTCTACAGAGACCAGTACTGTGCGGACTCTTGCCAACTTCACCTTGCCTGATGCCCCTGCCACATACGCTACTAGTAACCCAGAAATCTGTTTTGAGATGAGATGCTGCAAGACCCTCTCTGCACCCACACATAGGTGTCCAGGGAGTGTGTGAATGTGTTACCGAACGCAAATTTGTGTACCCAACGCACAATGAGGCCAAACAAACTGAAACATCAGAGTTTGGAGCAGAGAAAGGTTTCTTACAGGGCCATGCAAGGAGATAGGTGGCTCATGCCCCCCAAATCCTGAACTTTCTGAAGGATTTCAGCAAAGCATTTTTAAAGGCAAGCTGAGGGAGGGGCATGGTTGGTTGGTGCAAATTTCTTGGTGTTGGAATCCTTCCTTCTTGCAGCTGTCCTTGTAGGTCGGGTCACGATGTTCCTGTAAACCTCCAACAAGACAAATGTTATTCTCTGTTCTGCAACTTTTTATCTTTATCTGAATGGAGAAATGTTATACCCTTAAAGGTCAGAGCCTTGAGAATGGCTGTCATGTGTATTTCAGGCTCTAGGTGTCCTTCTTAACTTGAAGCAAAAGAAATAGAATACAAAGGTTAAACTAAAAGAAACAGATCTAGTATGGAGTCAGATTTGTTCTTCCCTGTTACAAAGGAACTATACTCCATAGAGCAAATCAAACCTCCAGGTACACTTTTCTGGCTTCCTTCTGTAGATACACTCTCTGGAGAAGCAGTTATTCTGAGAAGCAAGTTCTCAAAGAACAGTTCCCAGATCAAGCAATTGCTTTTTTTTTTTTTTTTAACATCTTTATTGGAGTATAATTGCTTTACAATGGTGTGTTAGTTTCTGCTTTATAACAAAGTGAATCAGTTATACATATGCATATATCCTCATATCTCCACCCTCTTGCATTTCCCTCCCACCTTCCCTATCCCACCCCTCTAGGTGGTCACAAAGCACCAAGCTGATCTCCCTGAGCTATGCGGCTGCTTCCCACTAGCTATCTATTTTACATTTGATAGTGTATATATGTCAATGTCACTCTCTCACTTTGTCACAGTTTACCCTTCCCCCTCACCACGTCCTCAAGTCCATTCTCTAGTAGGTCTGCGTCTTTATTCCCGTTTTGCCCCTAGGTTCTTCATGACTTTTTTTTTTTTTTAATTCCATATATATCTGTTAGCATATGGTATTTGTTTTTCTCTTTCTGACTTACTTCGCTCTGTATGACAGACTCTAGGTCCATCCACCTCACTACAAATAACTCAATTTCGTTTCTTTTTATGGCTGAGTAATATTCGATTGTATATATGTGCCACATCTTCTTTATCCATTCGTCTGTCAATAGACACTTAGGTTGCTTCCATGTCCTGGCTATTGTAAATAGAGCTGCAGTGAACATTGTGGTACATGACTTTTTGAATTATGGTTTTCTCAGGGTATATGCCCAGTAGTGGGATTGCTGGGTGGTATGGTAGTTATATTTTTAGGGTTTTTTTGGGTTTTTTTGTGGTACGCGGGCCTCTCACTGTTGTGGCCTCTCCCGTTGTGTAGCACAGGCTCAGCAGCCATGGCTCACGGGCCTAGCCGCTCCACGGCATGCGGGAACTTCCCGGACCGGGGCACGAACCCATGTCCCCTGCATCGGCAGGCAGACTCTCAACCACTGCGCCACCAGGGAAGCCCTATTTTTATTTTTTTACGGAACCTCCATACTGTTCTCCGTAGTGGCTGTATCAATTTACATTCCCACCAACTTCCTAGTGCCAGAGGGTTGCCTTTTCTCCACACCCTCTCCAGCATTTATTGTTTGTAGATTTTTTGATGATGGCCATTCTGACCGGTGTGAGATGATATCTTATTGTAGTTTTGGTTTGCATTTCTCTAATGATTAATGATGTTGAGCATTCTTTCATGTGTTTGTTGGCAATCTGTATATCTTCTTTGGAGAAATGTCTATTTAGGTCTTCTGCCCATTTTAGGATTGGGTTGTTTGTTTTTATGATGTTGAGCTGCATGAGCTACTTGTATATTTTGGAGCTTAATCCTTTGTCAGTTGCTTCATTTGCAAATATTTTCTTTCATTCTGAGGGTTGTCTTTTCATCTGTTTATGGTTTCCTTTGCTGTGCAAAAGCTTTTAAGTTTCATTAGGTCCCATTTGTTTATTTTGTTTTTATTTCCATTGCTCTAAGAGGTGGGTCAAAAAGGATCTTGCTATGATTTATGTCATAGAGTGTTCTTCCTATGTTTTCCTCTAAGAATTTGATAGTGTCTGGCCTTACATTTAGGTCTTTAATCCATTTTGAGTTTACTTTTGTGTATGGTGTTAGGGAGTGTTCTAATATCATTCTTTTACATGTAGCTGTCCAGTTTTCCCAGCACACTTATTGAAGAGGCTGTCTTTTCTCCATTGTATATTCTTGACTCCTTTATCAAAGATAAGGTGACCATATGAGCATGGGTTTATCTCTGGGCTTTCTATCCTGTTCCATTGATCTATATTTCTGTTTTTGTGCCCGTACCATAATGTACTTGATTACTGTAGCTTTGTAGTATAGTCTGAAGTCAGGGAGCTTGATTCCTCCAGCTCCGTTTTTCTTTCTCAGGATTGCTTTGGCTATTCGCGGTCTTTTGTCTTTCCATACAAATTGTGAAATTTTTTGTTCTAGTTCTGTGAAAAATGCCAGTGGTAGTTTGATAGGGATTGTATTGAATCTGTAGATTGCTTTGGGTAGTAGAGTCATTTTCACAATGTTGATTCTTCCAATCCAAGAACATGGTATATCTCTCCATCTATTTGTATCATCTTTAATTTCTTCAGTGTTTTATAATTTTCTGCATACTGGCCTTTTGTCTCCTTAGGTAGGTTTATTCCTAGGTATTTTATTCTTTTTGTTGCAATGGTAAATAGGAGTGTTTCCTTAATTTCTCTTTCAGATTTTTCATCATTAGTGTATAGGAATGCCAGAGATTTCTGTGCATTAATTTTGTATCCTGCTACTTTACCTAATTCATTGCTTAGCTCCAGTAGTTTTCTGGTAGCATCTTTAGGATTCTCTGTATACTATTATGTCATCTGCAAACAGTGACAGCTTTACTTCTTCTTTTCCAATTTGTATTCCTTTTATTTCTTTTTCTTCTCTGATTGCTGTGGCTAAAACTTCCAAAACTGTTTTGAATAATAGTGGTGAGAGTGGTCAACCTTGTCTTGTTCCTGATCTTAATGGAAATGGTTTCAGTTTTTCACCACTGAGGACGATGTTGGCTGTGTGTTTGTCATATATGGCCTTTATTGTGTTGAGGTAAGTTCCCTCTATGCCTACTTTCTGGAGGGTTTTTATCATAAATGGGTGTTGAATTTTGTCGAAACTTTCGCTGCATCTATTGAGATGATCATATGGTTTTTCTCCTTCAAGTTGTTAATATGGTGTATCACATTGATTGATTTGCATATACTGAAGAATCCTTGCACTCCTGGGATAAACCCCACTTGATCATGGTGTATGATCCTTTTAATGTGCTGTTGGATTCTGTTTGCTAGTATTTTGTTGAGGATTTTTGCGTCTGTGTTCATCAATGATATTGGCCTGTAGTTTTCTTTCTTTCTGACATCTTTGTCTGGTTTTGGTATCAGGGTGATGGTGGCCTCGTAGAATGAGTTTGGGAGTGTTCCTCCCTCTGTTATATTTTGGAAGAGTTTGAGAAGGATAGGTGTTAAGCAATTTCTTTTGATACAAAGTAGTACTCAGCTTGGTAATGCACCATCCTATTAGCTTTGCCTCCTTCCCTACCTAATCTATTTTTAGTTCACTTCCACCCCCTTGAATTGCACTCCCTAATAAGGAGTAACATGTAAACCATTGTTTTAAGCCCGCGTTTCCTGGGAAGCTCAGGTCAGGATAATAGCCAAACATATTTTATTACATTATTATGCCTAAATATACATAACATATATAGCATTGTTTTGTGTATTTTAAACTTTTAAAGTAAATGTTATTGTACCATAAGATAATTCTGAAAGTTGTTTTGTTCAATCAACACTGTAGTTTGGAAATGTTCCCATGTTGATACATGGAGCTCTAATTCATACATGGTAGTTGCTATATATTATTCCAACGTGTGAATGTGTCATAGATAATTTATCCACTCTCCTATATATGGATATGCATCGGATGCTTAGAATTCACTAAAATGTTGTTATGAATAATTATTGTTCTTATCTTTTTGTGCATATATGTGATAAATCCTCCAAAGTCTACTTTGGGAATTGTTGAAGTGTACACATATTTCAGTTTTCCTAGATATTGCCACATTAGTCTCCAAAATTATTTTATAAATTAAGTTCTTGCTGGCAGTTCTATTCTTGACAAAACTTGGTATGACCAGACTTTTTAGAAGACTTTATTTTTAGAGCAGTTTTAGGTTTACAGCAAAATCGAGAGAAAGGTACAGAGATTTCTCATTTATCCCCTGCCCACACACGAGCATAGCCTTTCCTATTATCTGTATCCCCCATATTATCCCATTAGAGTGGGACATTTGTTAAAGTAATGAAACTACATTGACACATCACAATCACCCAAAATCCATAGTTTATCTTATGGTTCACTCTTTTTTTTTTATAAAATTATTTATTTATTTATTTTTGTCTGAGTTGGGTCTTTGTTGCTATGCACGGGGTTTATCTCTAGTTGCCGCGAGTGGGGGCTACTCTCCGTTGTGGTGCGCAGGCTTCTCATTGCGGTGGCTTCTCTTGTTGCAGAGCACAGGTTCTAGGCATGCGTGCTTCAGTAATTGTGGCTCACAGGCTCTAGAGCGCAGCCTCAGTAGTTGTGGCGCACAGGCTTAGCTGCTCTGCTGCATGTGGGATCTTCCCAGACCAGGGTTTGAACCCATGTCCCCTGCATTGGCAGGCGGATTCTTATCCACTGTGCCACCAGGGAATCCCCACAGTTCACTCTTGATGTACATTCTGTGGGTTTGGATAAATGTATAATGACATACATTCATCATTATAGTATCATATGGAGTGTTTTCACTGTTTGAAAAATCCTCTCTGTTCTACCTATTCTCTTCTCCTCCCTCACCAACCTCTGGCAGCAGCTGATCTTTTTACTGTCTCCATAGTCTTGCCTTTTCCAGAATGTCATATAGTTGGAATCTTACGGTTTATAGCCTTTTCAGATTGGCTTCTTTCAATTAGTAATATGTGTTTAAGCTCTTCCATGTCTTTTCATAGCTTGATAGCTCATTTTTTAAATGCTGAATAGTACTTCATTTTCTGGATATACCACAGTTTATTTATCCATTCACCTATTGAAAGATAACTCAGTTGCTTCCAGGTTTTGGAAATTATGAACAAAACTGCCAAAATTATCTACATGCAGATTTTTGTGTGGGCACAAATTTTCATTTCATTTGTGTTAAATACCAAGGAGTGTGACTGCTGAATCTTATGGTAAGAATATGTTTCATTTTCTAAGAAATTGCCAATCTGTCTTCCAAAGTGGCTGTATCATTTTGCATTCCTACCAGCAATGTATCATGTTTCTGTTGCTCTATATCCTCACCAGCATTTAATGTTGCTGGTGTTCTGGGTCTGGGCCTATTAAGGTGTGTAGTGACATTTTAATTTGCATTTCTGTGATGACATATGATGTGAAACATCTTTTAATATATTATTTGACATCTGTCTGTCTTTTTGGAGAGGTTCTGTTAAGGTCGTTGGCACATTTTTAAATGGGGTTGTTTGTTGTCTTATTGTTGAATTTTAACAGTTCTTTGTATGTTTTGGATAACAGTCCTCTATCAGATGTGTCTTTTGCAAATATATCCTTCCAGTTTGTGACTCATCTTCTCATTCTCTTGACATTGCATTTCACAGAGCAGAAGTTTTTACTTTTGACGAAGTCCAGCTTATTTCTTTCATGGATTGTGCCTTTGGTGTTTTATCTAAAACATCATTTTATGCCACACAAAAAAAATGGGTTTTATTGCTATACTACCGGTTATCAAGGTTTTCCTCTATGTTATTTTCTAAGAGTTTTATACTTTTGTGTTTTACATTTAGATCTTTGATCTATTTTGAACTAATTTTTTTAAAAGACATAAGGTCTGTGTCAAGATTCATTTCTTTGCATGTGGAAGTCCACTTGCTGAAGAAATTATCTTTGCTCCTTGTATTGCCTTTACTCCATTTCAAAGATCAATGACTAAATTTATGAGGGTCTATTTCTACGATCTTTATTCTGTTCCATTGATCTATTTTTTGTTTCTCCAATACCACATTGTCTTGATTACTGTAGCTTTATAGTAAGTCTTAAAGTTGGGTAGTGTCAGTCCTCCAACTTTGTTTCTCTTTAATATTGTGATGGCTATTGGTCTCCATACAAACTTTAAATTCAGGTTGTCACTATCCATAAAATAACTTGCTCGTGTTTTTATTGGGATTGCATTGAATCTGTAGATCAATTTGGGAAGAACAGACGTCCTGATAATGTTGAGTCTTCCTATCCATGAATATGGAATATCTCTCCATTTTTTAGTTTCTCTTTGATTTCATTTATTAGAGTTTTGTACTTTTTTTCATATAGTTCTTGTACATATTCTTTCAGATTTATACCTGAGTATTTCATTTTGAGGGGTGTTAACATACTTGGTATTGTGTTTTTAATTTCAAATTCCACTTGCTCATTGCTAGTGTATAGGGAAGTGATTGACTTTTGTATATTGACCTTGCATCCTGCAGCCTTGCTGTAATCACTTTTTCCAGAGGAGTTTTTTTTTTTTTGTCAATTCTTTTGAAATTTCTCTACAGATGATCATGTCATTTGCGAACAAAATTTTATTATTTTCTTCCTTCTCAATGTGTATACATTTTATTTCCTTTTCTTGTTTCATGGCATTAGCTAAAAGTTATCAGACTTTTAAAGTTTTTTAACTTTATGGATTTGGAGAGAAAATTGTTTTTATTTACATTTTCCAGGTTATTCATGAGACTGAGCATATTGACTATTGGGACCACTGATGAGATATGAGCATATTCTCATTTTTCAAATTTTTTGTCTTTGCTTATTGATTTTGCAATAAATCTTAATATATTATGGATCCTAATGGTTTGTTGATTAAATGCAAGATATCTTTAAGAAAATGACTCTCCCTACCTAGGAACATGGTATTTTTGCCAGTCTCTATGAATTTAAACAATTTATGGTGTTGTTTCCACAATGGTATTAAATGTTTTGTTAGATTTATTCTTGAATATATTATAGATTCTCTTGCTATTATCTAGACTGAACAAATATTAAAGCAAGTAAATATATTAGAGAATGATAAATTTTATGAAGTAAAAAACAGGGGGAAATAATAACATTTCTGGAACAGGATAGGAAAGACAATTTCAGGCAGGTTAATAAACAGTCTTATATGACAAGGTTATATTTGGACTGAGACCTGAATAGTGAAAAGGTACCAGCCTTGTAAAGATTTGGAGGAAGACAGTATCTAGAGCAAAGTAGAGTGGTAAGAGTTATATGTAATGAAATCAATCATGAAGAACCTTGCAAACCAGAGTAAGGAGCTCAGATGAGTATGGACTTGGGATTTGGAGCTTTGTTCTTCTCACTGAGGGACCACTGAGACTGCTTTCCTTAGAGATACCAGCTATTTGGGCTAAGGATACCCAAGACACATGGGATATATCCACTCCTGCATAATGGGTGTGGCCTCTCCCCTCAAACTCCAAAACTACAGCGTCAATGTTTTCATTGTACACTTTGACTGATAGACACATGACAACAGCAATCATGCTTCATCTTCAAATTCTAGTGGGTTGCTGTAGAGTAACAGTGGGCTCTTGCCAAAACTGTTTTTATTAATTACCATGAGTGTTTATATTACTACAAACTCTTCATATACTAACACAGCATTCTGGATTCTGCTTACTAAAGCAATCTTTTCCAAAATCCAAACAGAGTTCTCCTCTGCTCAGTTTATTTGCAAAGAATGTTTATTTATATACTCATCTGGCAACTTGGCTCCTGGCCACTATCAAAATTCACCCTTCCATTTAAAAGAGAGGATAACTTTCAAAGCTGACGTATATTTAGCTACATCTGTGTGGATCTTCTTGCAGTTTCCTTTCACATGCTTCCTAAAGCCCAGTAGCCAGTTTCCTCTTCTGACCCAAAGCCACTCCATCACTGAATGCCATCATTGGGAAAGCTCCACATCCAATTCAATGTGTTGCACAGTGAGATAATAATATGCAGTGATTATCATGGACTGGTTTATTAACCCTGGTGCTATGATTGACAGATTAACTCAGTTCTTAGCTTTCCTCCAACAGTGTTCATCTGAATTGAAAGAGAAATGTATTAAAGAAGACAGTGTAGAGGAAAGCATTTAGGGAAGGCAGGTTTCTTTCCCAAAGGCAAAAAGTATTTGGAGGTTTTCAGTGAGGTATGAGAAGTGAACCATCATGGTAATCTTAATTCTCCACTAAAATGTTATTTTGAAAACAGATCTTTACAGTGCTTATTATAGATTTTTTTCCACCTCCATATGACTCATTGCCTTAAGGGGATTTGGAAATGGAAAGGACCATTAGCTCTTCTTCATCTTCTGTCATTAACAGAGAAGTTCTTTCGTATGTCCTTAAGTAGCTCTCATTTACATGATTCATAGCACTTCTTCCAAACCCTCAAAACTTCACAATACTCAGTATTGTAATAGAAAGTTAGGGTATAACTTTGAAGCCAGACTTCACAGTTTCTTTTAGCACTTACTGTGTAACCTCAGGCAGGTTATGTAACCTTTCTGTGGCTCAGTTTTCTCTACTTTAAGTTTTGACAGCAGAGTTTTTTGGATCAATTGATTGATACACTTAAAACAGACCTTAACATATAACGAGTACCCAATATATGCTACCTGCTATTAATATTTTTCTGACAAATACCCTACTTTTATCTATTAAATATCACTCATTAAAAATGACCTTATTGATTACTACAGAGCTTACATAGGCCATCAAGCCTGAACACTCTCATATTCTCATTCTTCCTCTTTTCCTTCTAACTTAGACTCTACCATTCTTCCTTTTTATCTCCCATCCTAGGAATTATTTTTCCACCAAAGAATGATAAATCCAGCTGTGCTCCAGAACCTGGTTAATTAATTATTCTCTCTCTTAAATATGCTCAACATTTCCTTCTAAAATGACCCTTTAATTCTGGCCCATAAATATGTCCAAATCTCTTATTTTAAAAAAAAAATTCCATGGTAGATACACTTTGGATGACAGTTTAACAGTTTCTTACAAAGCTAATCAGTCTTTAAAAATCGTCCAGCAATTGCACTCCTAGGTATTTTACCAAATGTGTTGAAAACTCACATCTACACAAACACCTGCGCACAAAATGTTTGTAGCATCTTTACTCATAATTGCCAAGTATTGGAAGCAACCAACCTTCAATAGACGAATGGATAGGGAATTCCTTGGTGGTTCAGTGGTTAGGACTCCATGCTCTCCCTGCCAAGCACCCAGGTTTAAACCCTGGTGGGATGACTAAGATCCCACAAGCCATGCAGCACGGCCAAAAAAAAAAAAAAGATGAATGGATAAATAAACTGTGGTACAGCCATACAAATGGAATATTACTTAGCAATAAAAAGAAATAAGCTATCAAGTTACAAAAAGACATGAAGGAAACTTAAATGCTAAGTGAAAGAAGCCAGTCTGAAAAAACTACGTACTGTATTATTCCAACTATATGGCATTCTGAGAAAGGTAAAACTATAGAGACAGTGAAAAGATTAGTGGTTGCCAGGAGCTGGAGAGGAGCAGGGAGGAATTAGGTGGAGCAGAGAAAATTTTTAAAGCATGAAACTACTCTGTATATCATAATGATGGATAAATGACATTATTTGGAAAAACCTATACAACTCTACAACATAAAGAGTAAACACTAATGTAAACTATGGATTTAGTTAATAATGTATCAGATTGGCTCATCAATAATAACAAATGTACCATACCAACGCAAGTTGTTAAAAGGAGAAATTGTGGGCTGGAAAAGAGAGAATATATGAGAACTGTCTGTGTATTCTTTCTTTAAACCACAACTGCCCTCAGAAATAAAGTCTATTAATAATTTAAAAAAATCTTCAAGTTTATATAAATTGTTTCACCGCAGCACCTAGGTTAGTATGGGTTTTATTAATAACTTGGAGAAGATGTGTGTGTTTAGCAAGGGGCAGGAATCTTGGGGCCCATCTTAGAATTTTGCCTACCCCTCTATCCTATCCTATGCTGTCACCTCCTAAAAACATCTTTGGTGACAAAAGACTAAAGTTGTTTTCCCCTATACTTCCAAATTGGGCTCTTCTTTTCTCTTTCCATATGTTCACCTGAATTACTTTATCTACTTCTATGGTTTCACTGTCTTTTATACAGTGTTAATCAATCTATCCTACCCCGTTAACCCTTCTGGGCTCCACATCCATATTTCTAGCTGCCTCTTCGTGGTATCCATTGGAATTTGCAACAGCTACTCAAGGAAAACTAATTAATTCGCCCATACACACTCATAAAATAAGAACATGATTCTCCTTGCCAACTTTTTCTCTCTTTGAATGAGATCATCATTACTCAGTTGCTCAAAATAGAAAATTTAGAGCTTCAGCTGATATTTACTGAAGGCTTAGTATAGATCAGGGACTCTCTTAAATTCTTTACAAGTATTAACATTAATCTTCACAACATCTCTATGGAGAAAGTATCAATACAATTACTTGAAAACCATAGTGAAGAACCTTTCCCAGGTTGTTATATCTAATATGAGGTAGGGCTAGAGTCAAAACTGTCTGGCTCAACACCTAAGCTTTTAACCACTGTGCTATTTTTCTTTCCCCATGCCCACTTTGTTATCAAGTCCTATCTACTCTGCCTCTGCAAGTCCACTCAAACTCATCTCCTTATCTCTAGCTCTGTTGTCATGTCCTTAGTTCAGGATCTCATAGGATATTTTTCTAATCTCCAGACTTAGGTTCCCACATACAACTCTTGCCTATTTCAAATAACCTCTACATTCCAGTCATATCAGTCACTTTTGAATGGAAATGAAGTGTTTATTGCCCTGCTTAAAATCTTCCTATCCAAACTTTGTAGCCTGCCATACAAAATCTTTCTCCGTCTGATTCTTGCCCACATTTTCTGCCTTGTCCCTTTGTTCATAAGTAAATTTGTATCATGTCTCCCATTGTACCCTTTTCTTTACCTATCTGTCTTCCCTTCAATACAGTGAGTTTCTTATGGGCAGGAATCTATATAGATTAGTGCTTGGCATATAAAATGGACTCAGTAAATATGAATAAACTATTTAGAATCTTTCTTTGTTTCAAGATTCATATTAAAAGATGACTTCAAGAGAAGCAAAACTGGAGTCAGCCTGTACTCAGAGCTTTAGCCCTGCCCTGGCAGCTTTGAGATCCTAGTCAGACAGGTCACATCATAATAATGCAGAAGCCCAAGACATTTAGCAACATGAGAAATGAGAAACAGCTCAAGAAAACTCAATGAAGATCCGAACTAAGAATGACATATTTCCCAATGATCAAATCTAAGTCTGGTACACTGAGACATATTACCTCTCAGGGTAGAATACATTTGACGACATTAAGTAACATTGTGAGTGATGGCAGCTACAAGCGAGGCAGAAGAAATATTGAAAGTTAGGCTCAAAGATCGTGTATAAAGAATACCTTTGAGAAGTAACAAATGTGTGTAATTTCCCCTATGCTGTTCACATAGCAGACAGCACTAATTAATAACAGCAGTCTTTTCTTGAAGTACCTGGGCCTTATCTCCACAGTCTTTCTCAACAGCCAGGCCCTACCAATTGATCTGAGTTGGCATGAGAGAGAAAACCTATTTACCATATAGCCTATAAAAGAAAAGAGCTCTGTGATGAGAATCCTAAGGACTTGCTTCTCCTTTGGGTCCTAACCATTAACCAGCTAGGAAGTCACTTCATAACCCTAGGCCTCATCACCCTTATCAGTACAATTTGGAAATAGGAGTGGACTGTCTCTAAGTTTCCTTTGTATGTCCTAGCCCTAGATATTTATAATCTTAAGCAATGGAAAGTATCTATGAATAACTGAAAAAAACATGACCATCACATAATTCTAAGAAATGAACTTACTCATTGATGTTATAAAACATCATTGTTATCTTTTTTCCTCCTCACAGAGCTGCTGATACTAATTATAAGATTCTTTGTCCAATGGTTAAAAAGGAAAAAAAAAACTTTAAGAAATTAAACGAAGAATTTATTTCTGTGACTGAAAATACCAATACATACCATATAGTTGTCTCTATATGGTGTAGACACACATGTAGTTAATAGAAGATATTTCTATCTGTTGAGATGAGGCCCTGGGGTGTCTGATTCTCCATTTTGTGGATCACACCAATACCTTTGCTCAAAATGGTGTATGACTATGTTCATTTGCAAGTATTTGGATCCACAGCAATGGTTTTTTACTCACACTGCTTAACTGTTGACCCCACCCCCTATCTGTTTTACTGCCAGATAAAACATCTAACAATAGTTACTTATAAACTATAGTACAGGGCTTTGACTATGACAACTCAAGTAAAATGGCAGATATCAATGGAATGAACATGAATATCAATGTTCTTTCTCAAGTTGTAATTAACTGATACAACTGGTTAGTTTGGCAATATTTCTGCTTTGCCGAAACAAGCATGGTTACTTTCTTGTGGTTACCCTTTTACAATAAATTCTCACATCAGAGAACTTTCAAGCTTTCTGTTTTGCCAAACTTGCTTCCTTCCTGGTTTAGACTTCTAATAATTTTCAAGTGATCCTTCTGCTGAATCCCGAGGGTGGACTCCTGACCTCCTTGCCGGAGGTACGAAGGATGCCAGGGTTATAGCGACTGCTCTGCGGTTCTTCAAAGCTCCTCCTCCCCGGAACGTGACAGTTCTTCAGCTGCCAAGGTTGGGAAGCAGGACAGGGGACACTCCTGGGGTGCAGCTCCAAGGGGAGGAAGCCGAATTCTGGGGGCTAAAGAGGCCACGCAGGGGACCTGCTGCGCGGTGCCGAGCTGGGACCCTTTTGGCCGTCCCACTGCTGCGCAACCTGACCCCTGTCCGGCGCGGGCCGCTGTCCACAGTGGGAGGTGCTGAAAGCAAGGAGAGGGCGCGGGGGCGGCGAGGCGGACAGCTTCTCCGAGCGCCTCCGTCCTCGCTCCTCGGTTCCTCCAGCCCTCCCCTCCTCCCGCAGCCATGTTCCACGCGCGGGGAGGGGCTGGGGAAGGGGAGAGGGACGGGGGATCAGGGCGGAGAGCGTCTGCTCTGCCTCAGGGAAGGAGGGGATGAGAGTTGGGGAGAGCAGCGGGAGGAAGCGGCGGCGGCTAGCGAGGAGCCAGCGCTGGGTCCTGCAGTGGAACTCCCAGGAGCCACCATCATGGTGAAGAGGAAGAGCTCCGAGGGCCAAGAGCAAGACAGCGGCCGCGGCATCCCCTTGCCCATCCAGACCTTCCTGTGGCGGCAAACCAGGTGAGGGGCGCAGAGGGCGCACCGTGGGCCGCCCTGGGCTGGGAGCGCTCCTGGGGCCGCCTGGGTCGTCGTCGTCGCCGCTGCCGCTGCTGCCGAGGCCGCGCCACAGCCTGCAGCTCCCTCTCTGGGGCTGGAAATCGAGCCTTCTGCACCCGCGTAAAAACACGCATTTAAAAAATATTTCAGTGAAGTTTGACGGCAAGCAGGTTGGCAGCTGTAGAATAAATATATACATTATTTAGGGGATGAGAGGGCAGAGAGCCTAGGGAGAGGGGGCGGGGAATTAGGGAAGATAATTATGACTGGTTGTGCTCCTGTGTCCAATTCCCCCTCCATCTCCTGCTGTAATTCCAGCCCGGTGACCTGTTGTTTTTCCAGCTCCTGTTTGTTGAATGTCTGCTATGCCCACTTGTTAACCATTTTTGCTCGGATTCAGCTAGTGTAATCTTCCTGGTTAAAGCCTCTGAGAAGAATCATTTTTAATAAATTTTTTTTTCTTGGAAAAACCTGAAACCTATTTCCATAAACAGGAAACAAGGTTTCCATTATTATTATTAATTATTATTATTTTAGAGATTTATCAGATAAGAAATTAGATTCTGAAAATCATATGCCACAAACTGTGTTCAGTTTTCAGTTTTTGAAATGACGGTACACATGAGTAATGCAACGCTTCTGACCATTGGTGATTTAGAATCCGATTAGGTAAGAAGTCTTCAGAATAAGACTGGATACAGAAAACGTAGAAATTCACAGCTTTTTCATGTATGTAATCACACACATAAAAGCAAATGTCGTCAGCTGTTTAATACCCGCCCTTTAGCAAGCCATAGGGAGGCGTGAAATTTGTTTCATAGCACTATGTCTTATTCGTTGAAAATATGTCATAAGGATGCTCTAATAATAATTTTACTTGCGTTTAAAACGATTATTTCTATTAATTTTTCAGTGCATTTTTGAGGCCTAAACTGGGGAAGCAATATGAAGCCTCTTGTGTGGTATGTGATATTCACCATTTAATGACTATTTGCATATACTGTGTGGTAATTTGAAAGAAAGAATTTAAATTGTACTGTGTATATTAATTCACTCAGCAAATACTATTGAGCACCTACTATGTGCCAGGCACAGTTCTAGATGATGAGATAGAGCAATAATCAAAACAAATATAGAGTTTGCATTCTACTGGGAGGGGGATAGGCCACTCATAAATGAGTAAAATACATAGCCAGCCAGGTGGTGATATGCGCTATGGAGAAAAATTAAGCAAGAAAGGTCATTAAGGAGCCCTAGGGTGGAGGTTTCATGTTAGAAGTAGAGGATAGATAAGGTTTGCCTGCTAACGTGACCCTTGGACAAAGATTTGAAGGAAGGGAGGGAGAAATAGCTGAGGGCAGAGCAGAGGGAAAGCAAGTCTAAAGGCCCTAAGTGGGGAGGGGTAGAGCAGTAGAAGAGAGTGTGGAAAGATAACAGAATGAGGACAAGTATAATAAGTCAAATCCTTAATCAACAAAATCAAAACTGTTATATAGTGGAAGCTCATAAAATGAGAGCCTATGACCTACTCAAAGTAATATGCAATTCTGAACTTTTATTTCTTCCATTTTTTGTGCAAGCCTGAAATGGATGATATGAAATAATTATGAAAATAATGCTATTAATATTTATGCAAAATACAGTGCACTTGTCCTGAGATTCTGAGGGAATCCCATGACTTACAGATTGTCTTTTTACAAATTGAGAAGACACAAAAACGTGAAGCAAAATTAAAATGGGCTTTTCAAAGACTTCATTAAAACTTGGAGCTCACATAAAGGTCTTTACATTGCATATATTATAACCTAAAAGTGGAAACCTACCCATTTGGATATTGCCATGATATTTGCAAATGACTTGATAGATGATAAATGACCTTCTAGTAAGGAGCTCTGAAATGTGTTAGGGCCACACACTATTATGGAAGCCAACTGGAAAGTCAAACACCTCTCCCCATACACACACATACGTGCACAGCACACGCTCAAATAAGAATTTTTTTTGTTGCATTTCATGCCCTTCAAAATTGTCACAGATATTTTTTTAAATCTAACCAACTTTTTAATAAGGACCTTTTAATGGGATTTGTTGTACTTAGCTCAAGTTAAAGTAATTTGGCACCTGAAATCTCTGCGCCTTCCTCAAATCATGCTTGCAGTTATACTAGCTTAAAATAACCCTGACTTTTCTGTTCTTGGCAAAGATACGTCTGACATTTTAATGTTGTCACACAATATCAAGTAAGTCCCATTCATAGATACAGATAGATAGAGAGTGATGTAAGTATAGAAAACAATTGCCAAGGTTTAAAATTACAAAAAGTTATATTAGTAACATTTAAGAAGAAAATGGCATTAAGTATCTAAAGCTTCCTGAGATTATAAAATGTATAACTCATCCTCTGAAAGTATATTCATCAAGACTATATAAATTCTTTATAATCTTTTAATGTCTAACATACTCACCCTTTACTTAATGAATACTTAGATCCCTGAGGGCTGAGGAATTTTAAAGTATTTGGACCTGCCTTTATCTGGTTTCTTTAAGAAAACCCCAAAGACTACATCTCTGATTGAACTCCTTGCCAAACCTCAGCATGCCTTTCATTATGAAGGTGAATGTATTTGCTTTTCTTGAATCAAAGGTAAATAGCTTTCTTTGGAGAATCTCTGTATTAGGCCATATCTTTTTTCAGATATCCTAATAATTCCAGTAACACAGCTTGAGCACTTGGGACTGGTATTATGACCACTTGGGGAGAACACAGCTCTCTAGATCATTTGGGACATCAAGTAGCAAGCAGGTTCTGTTCATACAAGTCAAATGTTTATTAACTTTATTCTGATATTTGGTAGCTGCACTTTCCCCAACACCTTATAGGGATATCCTCCTCCACCTTCAAAGAGAAAAAACAACTCAGTAGGTCAACTTGTTCTGGGGCTTGGGGGTGGGGTGCTTCACTTGCTGAAAGTATCCCTGGCCAGGATAGAAGATTTAATAAACCACCAAAGCAAAAATGGCTTATTCCCTCCTCCCTCCCTCCTTTCTTCTTCCCCTCCTTTTCTCTCTTTATTCAACAGTTAGATGAACAATCTTTATGGTTTTAGGCATTCTGTAAGGAGTGTCCTGTGCCACATCATTGCTAGGGACATGGAATAACTCAGAGACCCCAAAATCAGATCTCTTGAAACAGTTGGATCTTATTTAACACTTGTTGCCCATTCACCTAAATTCTGTACCTCAAGACACTTTCACAAAAGACATTTCACCTTGGTCTGCAGTTGTGATAGCTCCTTTCAATGACCCAGGATCATTTTATAAAATATTACGTCCAAAACCTTCATACAGCTAAATGTGTTGTTGTACTCTTTTTGACAGGAGCTTATTTTGGTGGAAATAAAAATCATGTAATAATTCAAGCCATATACTTTGGATCAAAAACGTGAAAATGGGTAGACAATAGGAAATTATCACTGGCTCATTTCATGTCAACATATACAATGAAATGCAATGTGCGGGCACGCTAAAGAATTTGGTCTAGTGATACGTATCTTTTTGGGTATACAGTACCGTGTTGTCTATTTTTTCACCCATCAGAATCTCTAATTTCTTATTTTACTTTTTTTTTTTTTTTGGGTATCTACAGTCCTTTGAACGAGTGTTGGTAGAAAACAAGCTGCATGGCCTCTCTCCAGCCCTCTCTGAAGCCATCCAGAGCATTTCCAGATGGGAACTGGTACAAGCTGCTTTGCCTCATGTCCTGCACTGCACTGCAACCCTGCTGTCAAACAGAAACAAGCTAGGTTGGTGCTACTACATTCCTTCTTCATGACATACCATTGTCCTCACTCATGGTGACTCATAATAACACTCACAATAACAACCTGTATAACTGACTATTTTCCAGGCACTGGGCACACATTCTCATTTAATTCTGACAAAATCTCCCTCACGTTGGTGTCATTGTTATCTCCATTTTACCAATGAGGGAACTAGCTCTCTTTGTTTTAACTTTTTAACTTTACAAGAATATGTGAATGTATTCTCCTTTTAAACATTAGAATGTTATAGAGAAGCTAAAGACTCTCTCTCACCTGTTCAAGATGAGTTCTAATCAGAGTTGTCCCTTTGTCCTCCCAACGCCTAAAGCAACCACCTTCATGAGTTTGTCATATTCCGCTCCAGATCTTTTCCCAACTTCGTGGTATTATGTGTATGTGTGCATGCATGCACATACATATTATTTTTCTTGTTTAGATTATTTTGCAGATTGCTTTTCCCACATGGCATTATGTCCTAGCCATCTGCCCCAAGATCTTCTCCATCCAGTTCCTTCCCCTCATTTGGGTCTCTGCTCAAATGTTACCTTTATAGAGGGGTCTTTCCTAATCACACTGTCTAAAATGGAGTAGCTGTTATCCTCAAAGCCCATACTCTTAACTACTCTGCTGCTTATTTGGAAATATATGTGGGTATCTGACTGAAGAGATATGACGCATGCAGTTTCTTTCCCTGTGTCAGCATATCATTCTGCAGGGATTGCAGCCAGTTAGAAAGTCCCAAAGCAAGAGTGAACCCTTTCAGCAGTGGCTGTAAGGGGTGTAGAGAAATGCTAGTTTCTCCCAGGAAATCAAGCCATAGAACAAAGCAAGGATGTTCTTCCCACACCCAAGGTTGACACCCGTTGTTCTGGTCACAGAGTTTGCCTTAACCTAGCTGTGTTGTTGTCCCATGCAGGCCACCAGGATAAACTGGGTGTCGCTGAGACAAAGCTCCTTCATACCCTGCACTGGATGCTCCTGGAGGCCCCCCAGGACTGCAACAGCGAACGTTTTGGGGGCACAGACCGAGGCTCCAGCTGGGGTGGCAGCAGCAGTGCTTTCATCCACCAGGTTGAAAACCAGGGCTCTCCAGGGCAGCCTTGCCAAAACAACTCCAATGATGAAGAAGAAAACAACCGATGGAAGATCTTCCAGAACTCCATGGCTACTGTGGAGCTCTTTGTGTTTCTCTTTGCTCCTCTGGTACACAGAATCAAGGTAAGCGGAAAGCTGGTGAGGGCTAAGGGGAACTAGAAGTCAGATGAGGGTTTGCTTCAAATGATATTTCTGTATTTGGCATCCATGTCTTTGTATGATCTTATAGCAAGCCAAGACATGGAAGGCTTTGTTTTTATACTAAACTATTGAACGTTATTTCAAAACCACAATTGTCCTACTCAAAAGTCTTTAGTGGTTCTCCATCTGCCCCAAGATAATACCCAATATATTAAACATGGCATATAGAGTCAACTGTGATCTGGGGCTTAAATCCTATCTTAACTGATGAACTGCCGATCCCTGCTGGCCACCTCGTGATCCAGTTCTGGGAGCCCTGTGAACCATTCCCTGAATATGCCCTTGCTGTTTGCTCCGCCCTCCTTTCCTTCCTCTGTTCCTTTCATGGTTCTTCAAACTTCAACTTTAGTGTCATCATTTCCATGAAGCTTTTCCTCTGACCTTCCCCATGTAGGTTTAGTCACCATCTCCTTTGTATTTCTACAGCATGTTGTAGCTACTTCTATTATAATGCAAGATCTGGAACAGAAGTTTTTACTGTGGACTTTTTGATATTTTGGTATACAACCTAAGAATTGCTTTTCAAAATACTTTTAAATGCATAAAGTACAAAACATAGTATTACATGGAAACAAATTGTATTAAAATACAATTATATACATGTACCCCTTGGATCTGAAAGAGCAATATTATTTTAAATCATAGTGCTACCACTTTCTAGCTGTGTCATCTTGTTGATATTACTTAAACTCTTGGATCCTCCATTGCATAAAATCGTGGATATTCAAACACAGGGTGAATATATATGAAGACACAATGCATGGAAAGTATGTAGAAAAAAATCAAGTACATGGAAAGAAATCAAGAACTATTTGTTACTTCTGTGAATGAATAAATTACAATATTCCATCTAAGTGCTCTGATAAGAGATAAGAAGGAATTAATATGCTCAACTGTTCTTTAATAGAATATTAGGATCTTAATCTGATTGACTCTGTTCCATGGCTGGTAGGACTAGAATTGAAACTACCTGTAAATCCCCAAAATGCTTCACATGTACTGGCCACATTGTCTATCAGAATTATCAAAAGATATTAAATGTTGTTAAATTAAATTGATGCTTTAAAAGCATTACACTTTCTATTTTTAAAAGTCTTTGATAAAGGTTACACTTAATGGAAAGCATTACTTTAACTGAGACGGTCCCCCTGACCTGTGGGATCTACAGGATCTGCCTCGTGCCCCGCTACCTGGCCTCATCTCCCTCCATCTCACTGGCCTCTCTCTTGTTCACTAAGTTGCAGGCTCCCCAGAGACTTATCCTCAAACTCAACACATTTGTTTTTGCTTTCAGGACTTTGCACTGGTTTTTCCTTCTATCTGAAACATTTACTGCCACCTTCCACCCTAGATTTTCACATGGCCATGTTCTTTTCGTCAATTTACTCACAACTCAAATGTTACCAACTCAAAGTATTTCCCTGGTTACTTTAGTGCCACTAGGACATGACTCTACATTTTTTGTTGTTTCCTTCTTAGCACCTATGAGTACTGAAATTATTTTATGTGTTTGTTTACATGTTTGTTGCCCATCAACCCCACCAGAACAGAGGTTCTCCAGCAAAGGGACACTGCCTGTCCAGGTCACAACTCTATCTGATAGTGTCTAGAATAGTGTCTGGCATATATGAGGCAATCAATAAATATGTAATGACTGTCACTAAATAAACCCAAGTTATTATCAGAAGCTGATCCAGATGCTAAAAGTAGCAATTATACATATGTACATAGTCCCCAAAACAGAAAGGGCAAGAAAGAAAGCTCCTTAAAAAAAAAAAAAAAAGATAGCCTGTAACATGTCTATTTGTAGAGAGAGATCCTCTGGATTGAAAAATATGGAAGGGGCTTCCCTGGTGGCGCAGTGGTTGGGAGTCCGCCTGCCGATGCAGGGGACGTGGGTTCGTGCCCCGGTCCGGGAAGATCCCACATGCCGCGGAGCGGCTGGGCCCGTGAGCCATGGCCGCTGGGCCTGCGTGTCTGGAGCCTGTGCTCTGCAACGGGAGAGGCCACAACAGTGAGAGGCCGGTGTACTGCAGAAAAAAAAAATGTGGAAGTATAGGAGTGGCTGGAATGGCTATAATTTTATTTGAAAACATGTTGAGAGTCCAAGATTTGGAAACAGGCCTGTGTTAGAATCCAGTGCTTGCTGCTTCCTATTCTATGTAGGAAAGACATCGAGCAATTAACTTCTCTAAGCCTCAGTTTTCTCAAGTATAAATTGAACATAAGAATAATTTTATGGAGCATTGTGAGGATTAAACAAATTAAAGTGCTCAACCTGACACACAAAAAGGCATTAACAAATGGTAGTTTTTAGTGTTGGCATTTTATTGCTGTTGACATTATGAATTATTAGTAGAAGGGGAGCCAGATCTTCCTTCAGGGGAGACCACACAGACAGTGAGGAAAGCTGGCTCAACGTCCCCAAGTTTTACCTATGGCCTGGGATTGGAGTATTTATAAGGAAGTAAAACAATGCCTATGAAACACTGCACGGCGATTAATACATAGTATTGTAACAATTACTGTTGGCTATTATAACTAGCATTATTGTTTTATCATTTTATTATTGCTGTGAGAGAAATATTGTTCTAGATGCCATAGGGAACAAAAAATATTAATGAGTCAATACATTTCACCACAACGCTTTTTTCCTCTGAGCAAGGGCTTTGCTTCTATCAGTGTAGTGAGGAATGAACAATCCCTTGATCAGGGTTTCTCAATCTTGGCACCATTGGCATTTGGGGCCAGATAATTCTTTGTCCTGTGCTTTGTAGGATAGTTACTGACATCTCTGGCTTCTACCCACTAGATGCCAGTAGTACCTCCTTCCTCCGAACTGTTACAACCACAAATGATTCTAGACATTGCCAGATGTCCTTAAGGGGTGGGGAGGGGTGAGAATTGCCCCTGATTGAGATCCACTGACCTAGATCTTTTATTTGCCTGCAGTTACAGGCCCTACCTTCCTTCTCCGTACTGTACCCATGTCAACTCCTCACCAGCACTTTTAATAGCCTTTTCTCCCTATTCTTCCTTTGCACTTGTCCTTCAGAACTCCAGCCCCAGATCAAGACTGAAAGCCACCTTTTCTCTCCCAGCCCCAGAGATCTGCATGCTCCTGGGGTAAAACCAGACAACAGTCCAGCCTGTTGTTTCTACAAATTGTGGTCCCAAGCTCCGTGTGCTGCCCCACTTGTCATGATTCCCTCGAGTCCCCACTCTGTGCTCACATAGACAGTGTTTTATGTTGAGGCTCTTATAGGACATAGTACTGCAGGAGGCATGAAGGGCTGAAATCCAGTCTAGGCATGAGCCTGTGCCTCCACTTCACACCTCCTCAGTCCCTTCCACTTGCTTTCCTCTATTAGGTAACAGAAGTGTTCACATGTCATTTCTCATTTTTACAAACACCCACAGGAAGGTGGATATCTTTGTCTTCATTTTACCAAAGAGGAAACTGAGGTCCAGAGAGGTAATAATCAAGCTCATTTAAGTAACCAAGGTGGGATTCAAACCCAATTCCATCTGACTTTCTACAAAACTATACTGTTTCTTTTGTTTCTGTGCTGGAACTCTTCTCATCAAGGTCATGAACAACCTTGAGCTATTGAACCTAATATTTATTTTGCTGTCTTCATTTCACTAAAATTTAGCTGCATTTGAACTTACAATCCTTTCTTCTTGAAGTTTTTTATTCCTTTGGTAGTACCACACTCTGCTAGTTCACCTTGCCTCCCTGGCTATCTGCTCTATCTCCTTTGAGAGCACATCTTCTTTGCCTGCCCCTCTAACATTGTGGTTCTCCAGAGATGCAACCTAGACCCTTTGCATTTCTCACTTTGTCTTCTCTTTGGAGACCTCCCCTCCTGCTTCATTTACCATTTGTGTCCTAATAGGCTGAGGTCACCTAATTTTATATGTCTAAAGTAGTCTCCTTTCCTAACCTCTAGACCAACTTGTCAACTAGCTTCTCCAGATAGATAATCTAAGGGCATTTCAGATTTCCCCTGGAGTGAGCCATTGTCCTGATGTTCTATATTTCAGGTGATGGACCCATTCATATAAACTCAAAACCTAGGGGCTTCCTTTGATTACTCCTTCATCCTTACCTACACATTCCACTAATCACAGAGTTCTACTCATTTTGTCTCTTAAATATTTCTCAAATTTACCTAATTTTCTTCATCCCTATTATCCTCCTCAACCCAAGATTTCATCATCCATTGCTTAGGCCTCTTACTTGGGCCACTTTCTAACTGGATTTACAGTCTCCTGGCTTGTCTCATAAAATCCAACCTCAACACCAAAGTGATCTCTCTAAAATGTATATCTGAACATATCACTAACATACTTAAAGTAATTTGTTGATTTCTCATTATACAGAGGATGAAACTCTAGCTCTCCAGTGTGGTAACTGGGACCTCCATGACCTGCGTGGTTACCTCTCCTGACTATGAGCTCCGAATGCTTGGAGTCTCCCTAAGAACATAACATGCTTTGCTCCAGGCCTATTTCATGCCGGTCATGTCACCTGGAATACCCTCCTACCCTACCCTTCTGCCTAGAAAATTCTTACTCATCATTTATGACTTCATTCAAGATCTATCCTCCCTCCTTCTCTATCTCTATAATATATTAGACATATTTTTTAAAATTATTTTTAGCTTCTTATTATCTCTTTATCTGTCCATCTCTTCTACTAGATTCCAGATGGTTTGAGAACAGGAATTATCATTGTATCTTGGGTAGCTAATGTAGTGTCTGTGTTTTGTAGGCATTTAATTGATATTTATTGAATGAATTAGTTTACTAATTAGCAAATAATCTAAGTGACTCATCCTTTTGTAAGACAGTGTATAATTCAATGCATTTTTATGCTTTTACTTTATAACTAGCTCAAATATTTTATATGAAATCAATAATCTGAAAATTCTGTCAAATATATTATTAAATGATGAACATTTGTTACAACTAAGGAATCTACTTCAACTGTGCTGCCAACATTTTCTTGATTTGATCCTAATCACTTATTCCTTCCATAAATATTTATTGAGTGCCTACTACATGCTAGGCACTGTTCAGAGTGCTGGAGAAATGGCAGGGGATAAAACAAAATCCAAGCCCTCAAGGAGATTTTTATAAAATTCGTATGTCTGAAGTAAACAACTTTAAAACAGAATTTAAAATAATAGTTGTTTAAGTAGATGTCTCTAAGCTACTAGTAAACACATTTAGAATTGCTTCATGTCAGCAATTCTAAAAACAGGCTTTCATTGCAAGCAACATTGTGGAAATGTTGATTCTTTGAATTTTTACACCTGCTGGTTTTTCTCAACCTTTCTAGACCACCCACCCCACAGCTGTTTGAATGATAGAGTACCTTCTCCAACTACAGAGTTTCTGTTCATGTGTGCATATGTGTATATATCACACTGGGTGACCCATGAAAGGGGATTCTATAAGAGGAATTAGTGACCCAGAGTTTATACATTCAGCCAACTTGAGAGGACTTACAAAGGAGCATATCAACATAAGAACTGGCCATCCATTCTGCAGGTGTTCAGGTCTAAAGAATGATCAGATTTATTTGGTGTTATTTGGAGACTGTAACATGCTCAATTAATCAACAATTATGTATTGATGTTCAATCAACAGTTACGTATTGATGTTCAAGGAAAAACGCCCAGAAGGAGATCTCAACTTGTCTTCAAGAAATATACAGTCTAGTTGGGGGTATATCAAACAAAACAAAATGATGACAGTAACTGTCACGGAGTGGATAGAGCAGAGGTTAAAGGCCAGGATGTCAGTTTAAGAGAGCCCACTTCCTGCTGCAACGTCCATTGGAGTTTTATTTGTGCCAAGATTACTTAGAAGAAATGTGGAAAAGGACCAATCTCTGAAACTAAGAAATTGTCAAAACCAGATCAATTGTGATTTAGCATTCTGCATTTCTGGAGACAAATCTGATATACTTTGCACATGGTGAATTCCCTGATTGCTGGATCACACATGATACCATGCAGACTTCCCCATGTCCATTTCAAGGGAAAGGGGTTGCTTTCCCCTTAACTTCGGATCTATCTAGTTGTTTACTCAGTATATCTAGTTGAATGTCTAACAGGCCTCTCAAACTTAACATGTCTAAAACTAGGCTCCTGATATCCCCAAACCTGTTCCTCCTTTATCTTGCCCATCTTTATCAGTGGCAAAGCCAAAAAATCTTTGACATCTCATTTTCCTACACTCTACCTCTAGTCAATTAACAAATTCTATAAACTGTATCTTCAAAATGTATCCAGAATCTACAGCTTCTCATTTTTCCCTCTACTAATACCCTGGTCTAACGATCTTTCACCTAGTTGGTAATGATAGCTCCCTAGTCTCTTTCCTCCCTTGCCCTTTCTCAAACTATTCTCAATAGCCTGAGTGATCCTCAAAACATACGTCGAGTCATGTCATTCCACTATTCAAGACCCTCCAGTGACTTCTCATGTTACTCAGTAATTGAAGCCCTTACTATGACGTATCAGGTCCTATATTATTTGGCATTCAAAAACGTCTCCAATCTTATTTTTTTCTACTCTTCTGTCATTCGCTTGACTCCAGGCCCGCAGTCTCTTGGCTGTTTCTTGACACACAAGATATACTTAGGACCTTTGCACTTGCTGATCCCTTTTCACAGAATGCTTTTTCTGGAAATATCTACTTGGCAGCTCCTTCATTTCATTCAGATCCTTATTCAAAAGTCACCTGCACAAGAAGGGCTTCCCTGGCCTTCCTGTCTAAAACACCAGCACCTTGTCTGGTACTTCCTTTTCCCTCCTTTACTTCTCCTTTGCACTGGAGAGCAGGGATTTTTGTATGCTTTGTTCACTGTTGTATCCCAGAACCTAGAATAGGACCAGGTACACAGTAGGTGGTCTATAAATATTTGTAGAATGAAAGTGGCATGAATTTGAACAAATGCTTTTCCAATACTGACACTAGATGCTTTTCCATCATGGGTACTGCTGTGGTGCCAGGATCTTGGCCTATAGCTTACGGAAGAGTCCCCTCTTTACCAACATGGAGATTTATTCAGGGGTTTCATCTAGCCTTTCCAGTTGAAGCTTCCTTTGAGCTACATTGATTCACCATTTGCAGAATAAATTTGTTTTCCTTTTTTTCAATTTCTTTCCAGCTCTCCTCCTTCTAGATCAGTGATTTTTCAACCATAGCTACACACGAGAGTCACCAGGGGCAACTCAAGAAAACCTCACAGCAATTCTAATTTAATTGGTCTGGTTAGGGGAGGAAGCGGGGCCTGGGCCTCCTAGGTTTTAAAAGCTCCCCAGGTGATTATAATATACAAGCCAGGTTGCAAATCACCACCCTGTGAATTCCTGGTTTCAGTTATGTTCATTAATCTGCAATCACTCTCTCTGCTTCCATCTCTACATTGTTTTGAGAGGCCGAGTTGTTGAAAATGTAACCTCAGAATGTCATACATTTGTACTTATACAATTGCATTTTAAACATCTCAGCCACTCAAAATAATGTAATGATGAAGCAGAGAATGTACTCCCTGGAAGAGACCTTCAGTTGTAGATAACCGACTGAGTATGGGTTGTAAAGTAAGTACAGTTCAGCAAGTACTTATCATGCACCCAATTCCTCATGCTGTATTTAGCATTGTGATGATGACAGGGGCTGTGGCTACATCGCTGCCCTCAGGAAATTAAAGATTGTTGAGAAGGCAACAGTATAAAATAACATGCTAAGAAGGGTCTAACTATATGTTCCTGATTCCATGAAATGCAAGAACAAGAGATAGACTGGAGAATAGAAAGTCAAAATAGCATCTGAGGATATTGCCTTATGAGGGAGAAAGGAGGACCATTAAATCATTAAGAGGAATAATAACAATAACCACAAGTAAAGAGATCTGCCAAGACCCTTGAAATAAAAAGGCCTCAATCATTGCTAACAGAAAACAGTAATTGTGTGTTTCACGCTCTACCCAAAGCTGCATCTTTATTAATTATTCATTTTGCCTAAAGCAGACCACCGTGATTTCTACTGTAGTTATGATGATAATTTAAGGCTATTGGTTTACCCTAGAAACACTCATCAGAGTGAAGAAGAAAGGTCTTGAAGATCAGCCTGCTTTGAAAATAATCGTGTGAATGATGTTCTTTTTTTTATACAATTTTAGAAGGTTACTTTCCATTTATAGTTATTACAAAATATTGGCTATATTCCCCGTGTTGTACAATACATCCTTGAGCCTATCTTACACCCAGTAGTTTGTGCCACAAACTATTGGGTGAATGATGTTAACCGTTGCATTGACTGGTCCCTTCAGCCAGTTCTTGGATATAGATCTTCTCTTCTCCCAGGAATCTGACCTCACGTTCCGACTGGCGAGTGGGCTTGTTATATGGCAGCCCATGTGGGAGCACAGACAGCCCGAAGTCTCTGGCTTCACAGCACTGGTGAAGCCCATCAGGAACATCATTACAGGTTTGTGACTCAGATGCCCAGTGGGACAGTGTCAGCATACACAGGAGTGAGGGCGATGGGATGATTTGCTCTTAAGAAACCAAGAGGAAGACAACTTCAGGGTGTTGTCTAGGTGCCCCAGGTACAGGGCTCATTTACATGATGAGAAACTCTAAACCAGGAGCACATGCTGCTGAGTTGTGTGACTTTGGGTAAGTCATTTAAACTTCCTGTGCCTGTGTTTCCTCATCTGTAAAATAGGGTAGGGGTCAAAACACAGTATTACAAGTACTTACAGAGTTGTTATGAGGAAAGATGAGTTAATATATGTAACATTACTTAGAAGAATGCCAGGCACATAGTAAGTGAGTAAGTGGTAGCCATTATTATTTCATCATTATGGTAGATGGAGTAGCAGCTCCTTAACGATCTCGCCTTAGTGGGTTGTTTTTGGTTTTTTTTTTTTATCAAGGCATTTCACTACAGGAATGGTCCAGTGCAATAGTCCTATTGAATTGTAGAAAGAGTACAACATGATAGCTTGAAAAGTGCCTGAAAAGTTCATGCTCCACCCCAGATCTATCTCTTACCATGTATGTAACCTCACCTCCCTGAGCATTTCTATTTCTTTAAAATGGAGATAAAAATACCACCTTATATGGCTTCATAGTGAGGAGTCAATAAAAATGCATATAAAGTGCCCATTTTATAGAGAGTGCTTAATTACATACTTCTATTCCCAGCCCAACTTTTAGCATCAATAACAAAATTTAAAGAGGTAAATTGTGTGGGAAATCTACAGAAGTGTGTGTGTGTGTATATACACACACTGAAGTATATACAGAAGTATATATATGTATACATATATACATACATATATATATATATACAGTTTGTTAACTTTATAAGGTTTTTCTGCAGACCGTGGAGGATTATGAATGGAAAAGAGCTTTGTAAAGGGAAGGAAACCATAAACAAGTTCTTACATGCTTTATTTTCCCCTATAACTTAACACAAACTTGCAAGGTTCATAGAATGTTAAGGGATTTTGTAAACTGAGGAGTTGCATATTATTCATATACGTGATAAGATGCTTATAGTGACAAGTCATGCTTATTATAGCCATTCAAAAGATGAAATTTTTCATACAGTGAAAGTAGACTAATCCCTCAATTTACATGTATATAATCCATTAACTATTGAAATAAATTGTAAATTAAAGAGTAACAGTCTATCATAATATTCAGATATCAAGGAACTAAGTAAAGATACCATAGTCAGAAGTGACCTACTTCAGAATCCATGGATGGAATGAGGTTAACACTTGTATAAAAACTAAGGAATCATGTCCCTCCATGAAAGCACCTAAGCTGTTCACTTCCCCGCTCCCTGTGCTTCTCAGTGATATTCACAGCGGGTTCCTTACCCGCTGCTTGATGCCTCTGGACTTGAAATGGTGTCCACTGAGGGAAAATTCAACTTAGCATGGCCAGAAGAAAAACAATGGCACATGAGTGACACTCCTCTGATCTCTTGCTTTGTGATTTGGTAAATCACTTTGCCTCGCAGCACCAAAATATTCCAATTCAAATGGGGCCTGTTGTTTTGGCTTCCCATTGATCCTCCAGTAAAGATGTGACTGGTTTGAATCTTACCTCAGGGGCAGCTTAATGTGTTCAATAAAGCACCTGGAGCTGGGTAGCCTGGGCTGGAACCTTTTTCTAAGGGTCAGTGACCTTGGGCAAGTTAAATTCCCTGTTTCTTAGTATCTTCATTTGTAAAATGGGTCTGGAAGTATACCATAAGTTATTACAGGGTTATTGTAAGTGTTGAATCAGTTGATATATGTAAAACGCTTAGAACAGGACTTGACAGATATTAGGTACTATGTAGATGTTAACTGTTATAATTTTTAGTATGGCCAATTTTTAGCACCTTAACTTATTGAGTCATACTGAATAAATGAAGAAATATATATTGATATCCTAGAAATGCTAAGATTTTTGAATAGGTTATGTGATTTCTCTTACAACATATGCTATTAAATGTCTTCTTACAAGGTTTTAATGATCTATTAAAATAGGTTTTTGATTTGAAAGTGGAATGAACTTAGGAAATAAAATACCTTATATAACATATAAACTTATAAAATTTGTGGTGGGATTTCATCTATCTTTGCAGCTAAGAGAAGCTCTCCCATCAACAGTCAAAGTCAGACCTGTGAATCACCAAATCAAGACACAAGACACCGAGAGGTGAGTATATTATAATCATGAGAAGAAGGGTGGTCATTCCTTGAACGTAGTGTAGTGTGAAGGGTAAGACTTGACCAGTGCTGTATCTCAATGGCTAGCATGTAACAATAAATGTTAGTTATCATTATTCATCCTGCATTAACTCGAGTATCATCTTGTTCTCAATTATTGAATCTCCTAATATTTGCTAGGCAAACCTAATATAGGTACAGTAGTACTGCAGCAGTGGGGAAGGAAAGGAGGTTTAAGTTACAGCATCCTTTAAGGAAAGTAAAGTTTAATGGGGAATCAAGACCAATCCACATAAAACAGAAGATTCATAATAAAACAGAATGTAATTTAATGTAAATTCATCATGCACTATTTGATTCAGAAGAGAAATGAAGACCAGGGTAGTTCAAAGCCACATAGAAATGTATACTGTCATTAACTTAATACATGTTAGATGACCTGCTTTCTCTTCCAGTTCAGCATGTGAAAAATACACTTTACTGCTTTCCATCAAAATTGGATCCTCTTTCCAGCTCATGCATTATTGCCAGGAGTAGCACCATCCTTTTCACCATCAAAACTAGAAATTTTGGAGTCCTAGTATATCTCCTACTGAGCAATTGCTAAGTATAGACACCGTGATTTATATGCTGTATTTCATCTATTCTAAGATGTACATTTTTTTCACTTTTAACATATTTGAAATCTAGTGTATTTCATGATCTTTGGCCTCTAACCATCTCCCTGCCTGGTAGAAGTCTTGATATGATTGTCATTCTTGCAGCATAAATTTGGTCATTTTCAGCATCCAGGTTTGCAGAATCAGGGTCAGTGGCTTAGAATAGTGTCAGAGGGGATAGTGAAGCACTCTTTTAAGAAATAACACTCTTGACACAGAGGAAGTTATTCTATGGAAAAATATAGATCAACAGCTCTGAGTTGAAATTGCTAAATGTGAAAGAATTTTAGGAATACCTACACAAATTTATTTCACTTATATTTTCCTTTTTACATATACATGGGATTAATTTATAATCAAAAGCTCTGCATAAATAAGGCTAAGGTAGACCTTTTTTTTTTAAGGTAGACCTTTTTTTTTTTTAACATCTTTATTGGGGTATAATTGCTTTACAATGGTGTGTTAGTTTCTGCTTTATAACAAAGTGAATCAGTTATACATATACATATGTTCCCATAAGGTAGACCTTTTTAATAAGTATAAAATTAAAAAGTTCTCACTGATAAGAAGTATCCTAATTTAATTAACAGAAACGTTTTTCTTAATCATACATAAAATAATGGTGTATCTTATAACTTGAAGACATCTTAGATACAATGAAATACATAAATCCCACATTTCAGTCTCTTTAATCCTTTCCATTTGATTTCCTGAGTCATCCTGTTTTCTTTTCATCCCGTTGCTCAGGTGTGCACTGCTACCCCGCTAAATCCAGGTCCTTGTAACTAGATTGCAGCTGGAGGCGCAGATTGGATTTTCTACCTCTAGCCTCTCCTGCTTCACATAAATATCAGTTCATAATGCCTGACTAATCGTCCTAATGCGTCATTTTTTTATTAACTCATCATTTCCACAGAGGCTCATTATATACAAGGTGCCATCCTTTTATTATATCCCTTCCTCCTTAGGAACCTTTAGTGGATCCCATCAACCATCACATCAAGACCACACTCCTCTCCCTGGCTCTCTGTGCATTCCACCACTTGACATCATCCTTCTTAGGTGACCCTGATTATCCCTTCAGTTAGTTAAGCACTGCTCCCAGGGGGCAGAGCATGCAGTTTTAGTCTCTGGGTCTTCCCTCAGACTGTTTCCTCCTCCCTGTTGTCTACGTAAATTGTATCTTTCTTTTAGGGACGAATTTAGATCTTGACTCCCCATGAACTCTTGTCTAATTACTCTAAACCTACACTGTCCAATATGGTAGCCACCAGGCCCATTTGGCTACTGAGCACTTGAAACATGATTAGTTTGAATTGATTGAATAGTCTGAATTGGTGTTAAGTATAAAATGTATACCCGATATTGAAAACTTAGTATAAAAAATGTAAATACTTATTGGTAACACTTATATTGATGACATGTTGAAATGAAAATTTGGGATTAAACAGATTATATTATTAAAATTTTAATTTTGCCTATTTCTTTTTACTACTTTAAAAATTAGGTGTGTGTCTCCTGTATGTGGCTTGCATTATACTTCTATCAGATGTGCTGCTGTAACCTGTATTTACTTCTCTTAAAACTAAACTGTAAACTCTGGATTTCAAGGTTCAGGTTCATCCAATATTTTTTTATCTCCAAAAATCTAACATGAAACACACATATGTTCATGCAGAAGGATTCTTTGATCAAATTCAGAGGATTTATTTCATCAAATTTCTAGCTGTATTTGTCTCTCTATGCATCATGTTTGAACAATGCTTTCTTATTTTACATATGAAAATCGAAATTGTAAGGGCTAAAATGCTATGATCAGTTTTTGAGGGTCTTTATCTTTTAGCAAAGAATTTTATCTGTAATACTGATGGAAAAATAGCTCACATTACCTGGGCAGAATTACATTTATCAGCTAAATGTAATTAAACTACTCTGTAAATAAAGTGAAATGAATTTGTACTTACAAGTAAAGGTAATTGTATCCAATTGGAAAAATGTATTACATGCCCCCCTGATGCGTAATGGAAAAACCTGAACCTTGCACTTTCATTCTTATGTTTTGTCTTTGATTTGATTAGCTCTTTCTAACCTGACCCTTGTTCTCTGCCTCATGTCTCTATGTCTAAGTACTTAGCCCAAGGCTTAGAATGACACAGTTGCTCTCTAGAAGCCAGTTTCCATTCCCTCTTAAATGAAGGCAAAATCCCTTCCTCTATGACATGATATTTAACTATGCTGCAGATTTTTTTAACTTAAAAAACAATGTATATAATATGATAGATAATTCTAGAGGATATGCCTGAAGGAAAATAAAGCACTAATCTACTATCTCCACCCCCAAAAGGGACTCCAGGTGGTCTCTGAAACGTTCCAGTCAGATTCCATCTCACCCAAGGCCACCATTTCAGGCTGCCACCGAGGAAACTCCCTTGATGGAAGTCTGTCCTCCCAGACTTCCCAGGAAAGAGGACCATCGCATTCCAGGTACACAATTGCAATGTTAGGGTCGAAAATGTATCCCCAGCTCCCAAAAATTAAATATACATTTCTAGCTACTTATATAGCCTCTGTCCCTTAAAATGTGTAAGTGCACGATACGTATGTACATCTTCTTGGTCAAAGTATAGTTAGATTAATAATTCCAGAAATGAGCTATGAATAGCTCATTTAAACACACTCGGGTAGACATGGAAAGACATGTCTGATTCAATGAGATGTCTGAACTGAATAATATTTTAAATATTTCGATGCAGAAATAAGTGATGCTATCAAAAGATTGTGTTGCAGGAGTGTGAAATGATCTGTTCTAATGTATAAAAATACTTTATACCAGCAGATCCTTGTATTAAAAAATGAGTGCTTCTAAAGTACTGACAGGGAATTCCAAAGTCTGTTCTTTGTAAATATTCCAAGGCTGCCTCTGTTAGCTTGTGTCATAGTGACTTTACTTACCGACGCCTTCCCTAGGGACAAACATTGATCCACTTCTTCCTACTCCCTGATAAAATGATGAAAGCCTGGATTCATGAGGTTTGCCTTTGTACCCATCTATAAACTCCACCTAGGAGGGGAGGGTCCCTGAGACCATTTGTATATCCGTGTTTTCAAATGACGTTATTGTCTAGTAGATAGTATTTTAAGAGGAGGTATTTTAAAAATAGTTTTATTGAGGTTTAATTTGCATACCATGAAATTAACCCATTTTAAGTGTACAGTTTAATGATTGTTAGCAAATTTACAAAATTGTACAATTATGAACACAATTCAATTTCAGAACATTTTCTATCACCCCAAAACATCCCCTCTGCCCATTTCAAACACTGATCGCTTAGTATGCTTTTTGTCTATATATAGTTGCAATTCTGGATACTTCAAATAAGTGGAATCGTACCATCTGCAGTCTTTTGCATCTGAATTCTTTCCTTCAGCACAGCGTTTTAGATCATAGCACGTACAAACGGTTCATTCCGATTTGTTGCTGAATAGTATTCTGTTGTATGGATGTATTACATTTTGTTTATCCATTCATTAGTTGATGGATGTTTAGGTTGTTTCTAACGCTTTGCCTGTTGTGAATAATGCTTCGATGAACATTCACGTATATGTTTTTGGATGGGCAAATGTTTTTCTTTCTGTTGGGTAGATACCTAGGAGTGGAATTGCTGGGTTGTATGGTAAATTTATGTTTAATTTTTTAAAGAACTATCAAACTGTTTTCCAAAATGGCTGCACCATTTTACATTCCCACCAGAAATGTATGAGGGTTCACTTTTCTCTATATCTTTGGCAGAACTCATTGTTGTCTTTTTATTATAGCCACTCTAGTGGGTGTGACGTGAGATCTGATTGTGGCTTTAATTTACATTTCCCTAATACCTAATGATGTTAAGTATATTTTCATGTCTTTGTTAGCTATCTGAATATCTTCTTTGGTGAAATACCTATTCAAACCGTTGCCCAAGTTTTAACTGAGTTGTTTGTCTTCTTCTTATTGAATTGTAGGAGTTTTTAATGTATTCTGGATACAAGTCCTTATACCTCCCTCACCCCCAGAGAAAAGATTCACAGATATTTCCTCTCAGTATTAACTTGCCTTTTTGTAGGTAATTTTAAAATGATCTACCTCCTTTTGGCACCAGAATCAGGCCACATGGGTATAGTGTTTTATTTTTATTTTTTAACATCTTTATTGGAGTTTAATTGCTTTACGATGGTGTGTTAGTTTCTGCTTTATAACAAAGTGAATCAGCTATACATATACATATATCCCTCCCCTTGCGTCTCCCTCCCACCTCCCTATCCCACCCCTCTAGGTGGTCACAAAGCACCGAGCTGATCTCCCTGTGCTATGCGGCTGCTTCCCACTAGCTATCTATGTTACATTTGGTGGTGTATATGTGTCCATGCCACTCTCTCACTTCGTCCCAGCTTACCCTTCCCCCTCCCCGTGTATAGTGTTGTTGTTTTTTTTTTAAGATTTCTTAGAATTGTTGAAAGCATGGAATCAAATGAATATAATTGCTTTTTAACCAAAACACTATGTTGTGCTTTCAAAAAGCAAAATGAAAAGAGTTTATTTTTGTGTCTTTATTTTGGATTTTAAAAGCAAGTAGCTCCATTGAATAAGCTTTTGCTGGCTGGGAATATGAAAGTTTGACAGCAACTTTAGTTGTGTAAGCAGGGGTTGTTTGTGTTTATCCACAGGATTTACTGTGCCAGGTCAATGGTGATAATTCATTCTTAAAATCATATCATTTTTAATGTGGTAGGAACCCTGTGAGGATAACCAATCCAATCTCCTGTCTCCTTGCTGATAAACTAACCACATTTGAACCAGTTGAACACTTTCAGCAATGAGAAAGTTAGTACTCTCAGATGAAACTCATTTCATTTTTAGATAACTCTATTTAATGGCCTTTTAAAAAAATTGAAGTATAGTTGACTTACAGCAAAGTGATTGTTATACATACATATATATGTATTTGGCATGTCCTTTTTATATTTGACTAAATTTTGCTTTTTTTTAGTTTCTGTATATGGTTCTTGTTTTAGTTTTCTATTGCTATGTAACAAATTACAACAAACTTACTGGCTTAAAACAACACACATTTTTTATTTCAAAATTTCTGTACGTCAGAAATCCAGGCACAGTTTAGCTGGACTCTCTGCTTCAGGGTCTTATCAGACTGAAATCCAGGTGTCAGGATGGACTACAGTTTCATCACAGGCTTGACTCAGGAAAGATCCGCTTACAAGCCTTTTCAGGTCGTTGACAGAATTCATTTCCTGTGGGTGTAGGACTGAGGGCCCTGTTTCCTTGCTGGCTGTTATTTCGGGGCTGCTCTCCATTCCTAGAGGCCACCCACAGTTCATTGCTATGTGGCCTCTCCACGGGCTACCTCACAACATGGCAGCTTACTTCTTTAAAACCAGCAAGGGAGAGAAGTCCTCTCTAACTCCAGTCTGCCTATACAGTCTTTATAATATAACATAATCACAGGAGTGACATCTCATTATCGTTGTCATATAAAATAACCTAATCACAAGAGTGACATGCCATTACTTTTGCCCTATTCTATAGGTTATATGAAAGTCACAGGCCCTGCCCAAACTCAGGAAAATAGGACTATAAAGGGTGTGACCACCATCAGGTGGGAAACAGGGGTGGCTCCCCAAAGTGTATCCATCACAGTCCTTTTGAGTATGTACAGACTCTTCTCATATTACTGTTCCACTTATTCAAAAGTAACCACTATGATGACCCCTCCACACACCAAGACTCTCATTTTATTTAGTGACAATAACTCACTAACAAAGTTATCAACAGTATAATTTAATCATATCTGGGGAAAAAGTAACTCCTTACTACACAGATTAAAGAGAATAACAACAGGAACTACCTGTTGTTAGACATCTCCTGTGTGCCAAAAAACAGAACTAGGGTCTTTACATTCATAGTTTTGTCTAAATTTTCATTTATTCATTCATTTCTATATCTTTTAAGTGTATTCTAGACACTAGGGTTGTTTCAGTGTCAAAGTTCTTATCCTCAAAGAGCTTATTTTCTAAAAAGATAGACAGATAAAAGAGAGTAAATGCATAAATAAGTAAAAATATTTTCAAGTTACTCTAGGACTAAGAAGGAAAAACTAAAACAAAGGGATGGGAAATGGGCTCTTTTTCATAGAGACCTAAATGATATGAAGGACACAGCCTCAGGAAGATCTGGGAAGAGCACTCCAGGCAGAGGGAACAAGTCTAAAGGCTTTGAAGTGGGAATAAGCTCAACGTGTTCCAGGAATGGAAGGGAGGCCAGTGTGACCAGGGGCTAGTGGTGAGCAGGGGGTAAGGTGTAGGGAATCAAACCAAAGTGGTTATTAGGGGTCAGATCACGGAGGAGCCAGGAAGCCATGGTAAGAAGTTTGAATTTTGTTCCAGGTGTGATGAAAAGTCATTGGAGTTGTTTGAGCAGTGGAGTGACATTAAGTGAATTATACTTTTTAAATATCACTCCAGATGGTTTATGAAATTAGGCTTGGAAAGCAGAAGTAGATACAGAGATTAGTTAGGAGACATTTGCAACGGTCCAGGTGAGAGAGGATGTGGCTTGGTTAGGATGGTGGTAGCAGGGGTGGAAAGGCTGAGATGAGGTTGCAGTTGAGATATATTTAAGGTAGAGCTGACATGACTGGATGTGAAGAGTGAGAAAAAGAAAAGAATCAAGCATAACTTAGGTTTTGGGCTTGAGCAACTCTATGAGTAGTTATTAAATATATGATATAAGGAAGACTGAGAAAAATCACATATAAAAATATTCTGAATCTGCTTACTTCCACCTACCTGTATGGCCACCACCATTATTCAAGCCATTCATCACCTCCTGCCTGGAGTCCTGCAACAGCCTACTTATTAATCTTCTCTTATTCACTCTTGTCACCACCCAATAGAGGACATACAGAGACATGAAAAAAACTAATCATGCCACTCCTACACTTTAACTTTTTCAAAGGCTGCCCACTGCTATCAAGATAAAATTCAAAATCCTTGAAATACCCCTCAAAGCTCCACATTATCTAGCCGCTGTCTAGTTCTCCTGTCTAACATTGTGTAATTACTCACATTCACATCACTAGATTCCAACATCTTCTGAGTTCTTCACATGCATCGTACTTCCTCTTAGCTCTGAGATTTGGAGTATGTTATTCCATCTGCCTGGATGGTTCTTCCATCTCTCTTTACTTAACCAGCTCCTCATTCTTCAAGACTCAATTTAAATAGCATTTCCTTACTTCCTAGGGAGGCTTTGGCAGATTTTAAATACAATCACAGAACTCCCTGTTTTCTCGTACGGTACAAATGGCAATTGTAGTTTAAAGACCTGTGTGATTAGCTATCATTGTAAAATCCATGAGCAGAGGGACCAAATCTCTTTCACTCATTGCTCTATCTCTAGCGCCTGGCACATGGCCTAGTGAAGGGCGCTGAATAAGTGGATGAGTTTAATCTTCACAACAGCCATGCAAAGAAGACATTGTTTCTCTTTTAAAGATGAGGAGCTGAAGCTTAGAGAGGTTAAATGACTCACTCAAGGACACACAGAAAGTAGAAGAGCTAGATCTGAGCCCAATCTAGACAGTTACGCGGTCCACACTCTTCACTCCTCTTCCATGAGAAGGTAGGCCTTTGGGGGAGCACAATGGAGTTCCTATAGCAAGCCACCCACCTCCTTAACTATGTTTTTATGGAAGCCTCTTTTCTTCTTGATCCCTCATTAAAGGAGAAAGTGTTGTGGTTGTTTGCCAGAATTAGTCATTTTCAGGAACGAATGCTAGCATCACCTTCCCCTGACCTCTCCCAACAGGTCAGAAACTCAGCTCCTATTTGGTCCTTATCTAATTGGGTCTTTTAACACTTTAACCCCGGTGGCCACTCTACACTTCCTCCTTGACTTTTTCCACGTTATACTCTGTTGTTGTTGTTTTCCTTACCTTTCAAATGGAACCTTTATAGACTTTTTCTTTACTTTTTTTTTTGCTGTACGCGGGCCTCTCACTGTTGTGGCCTCTCCCGTTGCAGAGCACAGGCTCCGGACTCGCAGGCTCAGCAGCCATGGCTCACGGGCCCAGCCGCTCCGCGGCATGTGGGATCTTCCCGGACCGGGGCACAAACCCGTGTCTCCTGCATCGGCAGGCGGACTCCCAACCACTGCGCCACCAGGGAAGCCCTAGACTTTTTCTTTGCCTTCTCTTCCATGGCCCTCCTCTTACTGTTGCTGTTTCCCTCTCCTCCCACATTCTCCCTCTGAGTGGTCTTATTCACTGCCATAGTTTCAATGACTCGCAAGGTGATGGTGACCCTCAAAAGATATCCCATCTAGACAACTCTTTTAGGCTCCAAACCCATGTAATCAAGAGACTGATAGAAAGCTCTTTCTGTACCTCAAACTCAGCCTGTCTAAAACCAAATGCATTCTCCTATCTTCCCTATTTCAGTAGATGGCACTACTATCAACCCACACATCTTAGTCAAAAATGGGAGGTTTACTCCACTCCAAGTCCTTTACATTCTGCCTTATTAATGTCTCTCAAATCCTTTCCTTCTCTCCAACCTCATAGTCACTGCCTTAGTTCAGATCCTTATCACCTCTTATTTGGATTTCTGCAAGTGATCCTAACTGGTATGTCTACATTCAGTGTTGCCTTCCTCTAAACCATTATCTATATAATGTTACAAAAGTGATTTAAAATACATATCTGATCATTCTATCCCCTTGCTAACAAATCTTCAGTGGCTACCCATAGTTTTTAGGATACATTTCAGACTCCTTGGTAAGCATATGTTAAGTCTTCATGATCATTCCCGACCAAGCTTACCTTTCCCCACTTCTCTCTTGCCTCTTCTTTTCCATGTTTATTTCTGGTACCAAAATCTGTATTTGCTACAATTACTGTACAACAAGTTACCCAAATTTCTTAGCAGCTTAAAATGAAAGAAATTTACTGTCTCACATAGTTTCTGAGAATCACGAATCCAGAAACAGCTTAGCTAAGTGGTTGTGACTCAGGGTCTCTCAAGATACTGACCAGAGCTGCAGTCATCTGAAGACTTGAATGGGCTGGAGTGTCTACTTTCAAGGTCACTCATATGGCTGTTGACCAAAGGGTTCAGTTCTTCAACATCTGGGCCTCCTGAATTCCTCATGACCTGGCAGTTGGCTTCCCATAAAACAAGTTACCCAGGAAAGAGGGTGAGAAACCAAGATGGAAGTCTCACTGTCTATTATAACCTAATATCCAGATGGAATCTTCAGTGTCTTTTATAACCTAATCACCAAGGTGACATGCCATCACTTCTGCTATATTCTGTGTATCACATGAACCAACCCTAGTACAGTGTGAGAGGAGACTCCACAAGGGTGTAGATACCAGGAGGCAGGGATCATTGGGGGCTATTTTGGAGGCTAATTACAATAAATAATAATGATTACAATGTCACCATCATTTTATATATAATTATTATGACTAGATATCTGTATTTTCTTTATATCAGTCATTAAGTATTCTCATATTTCTTCTTTACTAATTCTGTTCTACACACATTCCAAGGAGTTTAATTTAATTTAAATGTAAGTGATTTCTTACCTCAAATACTATGCTTCTGCCTGACTTTAAACAATTGTGAAAAACAATGTTATGGTGAAATATTGAGGTCATAAAATACCCAGGAACTTATATTTCTTACATAATTTTTCTCAACCAGAGTAAGCATTGGAAATTTGCAAATATAAATAACAAATGATCTTTCTTTCCTCTGCCAAAACTCAGTGTTAATGTCTTCATTCTGATTTGCCTGTAAAGACAAAGCCAACTATAATGTCCAAGGTTTCCTCTTTGTGGAAGGACATTGTTTTTCCCATTCTCTGATATTGCCACAGTCAGTCATCTACGTGTATATGCATTCATCGACACATATATGCACACAGTCACCCATAGCACACATAAACCTCACGTGTGAATTAGATATGAACTCAGTGGCGCTGCAGAAAAAATGAATTATGTCTTCTCTTTGCCTAGCTGCAGGGAGTGGTTGCCATGGAAATGAGGCACCAGGTAGACCTTTCAGAAAATGCTAATGTTAATGTGTCTGCATTGGAGGAGTTCATGTATTAGTCAGAAATAAAGAGAACTTTAATAAAACAATGCAAATATCCTAGGAACAAAAGCTGTCCTCTTATATCAGAGAAATCCAATTTACCATCTCTTTTGCCCTGACCTTGACTGAATGGAACATTACTCTTCCTGGAACTCTGCAATCAGAGAACAGGTAGCTAGTTTTTTAAAATTAATGTCAGATTTCATCTTTAATTACCATATGCATAGACTTAATTTCTGCTTCATTAAATACTGCATAGGGTCAGGACTAATTTCCACAGTTCTCTTCCTCCATAGATTGTCTGTTATTTCCAAAGTGTTTTTTTGCTTTGGTTGCATTCTACTAGGATCTCCCGACCCTAATTAATAACTTGGTTTCCTTAAAGCCATAGTTGCTTGGAAAATTCACTAAAGCAATTCCTACCTTTTTTTGACAGTCTTTTTTGGTCATGATGTATTCTACACATATCAGAGAAGTGTGTGCTAATTATAGAAAAAAATTTAAAGGTATAAAATATCTTTAAAAAATTGAAAATTATCCATGAGCTCATCAGGTAGATATAAACATTTTTTTGTATATATACTTCTCTTCATTACTTTTACATATACCATTTAGAGTAAGACTTGTATTCATACTTTCATAAAATTTTCTCTTTTTTCTGCAAAATAACTTACAGAATCATAGAATATTAGAGTTGGAAATAACTCTCCTGTCATATCATACAATGAGCTGTCCCCATACCATCTTTATTTACTTATGTAAATTTTTTCTCACATTTAGTTAAGTAGATAGTTGATTAGTTAAGTAAAATGACTTACTGGTTACTTAGTGACAAGTTGATTGTCTGATAATCCTGTCCTAAATGAAAAAAAATGATTGATTATTCTTGCCTTTTATTGACTACTCACCCCAGTGTAGCTCACACTTTTAAGCCAAATAAACTTGTACTTGATAAAATGAAGGTACTCCACGTTATAAATATTTGCTATAGAATGGCCTGTTAACTTCATTCTTGTTTCAGAGTCTCTTTAAATATTAAGCAACTGAAATGTGAATTTGCTTAACAAATTTTGATTGCCTAAGTTATAGACTCGTTTTTAGTCTCTGATTGCAGCCGTATATTGGTGGAGTCTTGCTGTTGAAGACCTGATTATCAGCAGAACTGATCTGTTAGTAAGTAGTTAATAACTATGAGACTCAACTGTACAGTAGTAATTACTTTCAGTCAAATAAATTTTGTGTGTAAAGACAGAAATATAGTCATCTGGCACCCTCAGGGACAAAACTACCAACATATCATTGCAGTTAGTGTTTCCATACAGGAATTGTTTTGGATGTTGTTTAAAAGTACAAAAGTCATGCATTATTTGCTCTCTAGGGCAGTTGCCCTCCAATCTTATTAAGAATGTTTAAGAATTACCTGGAGAAATTAGGAATATGGGATGAACAGATCCAAATTACTATATATACAATAGATAAGCGACAAGGATTTACTATATAACACAGAGAATTATATTCAATATCTTGTAATAACCTCTAACAAAAAATAATCTGAAAAAATATATAGATATACAAAACCAAATCACTTTGCTATACACCTGAAACTAATGCAATATTGTAAATCAACTATACTTCAATAAGAAAAAAAAAGATTACCTGGAGATACTGTTTAAAATAAAGATTCCTGGGTTCTATCACCAGCAATTCTGGTTTAGTTAAGTTTGGGATAAGACTTGGGAGTGTGCAAATTCTCACAGAAGCAGTACATTGACATATCACTATATAGAACACTGCTCTAGGGACTTGAAATTATTTATGGAACTTCCTAAACTAATTTACTAACTAGAAATATTTGGGGACACTGTGGTGTGGGGCAAAAGGTAAAGGGTGAAGATAGCTAGTCCAATGGTGGGGGGATGGAAATCTGTTGAACTACTAATGTCTGCTTTCATCACCGCGGCCTAGTCAAGAAAACAACAGGCCCTTATAAAAAGTCAATTGACTGTCACAAATGCTTGAGAACCTAAAATTACCCAGCTGGTAGCCAAGCCAACCTCATTCTTTGTCTTTTCTTTATAAATCCAAGAGTACAGCACTGAAAAAATAAAATCCTCTTATTCTAGGTATGAACGATAGGCTGAGAGGAGTGGGTTAGTCCATGCTTTTTAAAAAATGAGAAGTGGAGTGGGGTGGGTGGGAGGGAAGAGTGTTGAAGGCCTCTTAGGAAAATGGTAGAAATGAGAATCAAGGTTGTTACTTTCCCTCCAACTGGGCTTGGGGACATAATCAGTCAGGGTCTCAGGAGGAAACAAGTGATAGACTGGTAATTTGAGTAGAGATTAAAAAGGGCTATTTACAAAGGTTTAGATAGGATGTAGCGAAACCACAGGAGCTAGTGCAGTACTCCAGGGAGAGTGCCATCAGGAGGCCCACCAGGAGGCTCCAAGTCTGAGTGGGCAATGGGAGGGAACAGCTGTGGAGAACTGTAGGGAGAGAGTGATTAATACGATCTGTGACCTACCGTGGTCACATCGGTCCTAGGCCACAGTGTGAGCTCTCCTCAGATCTCTGGGAGGGAGGAGTCTTGGGGAGATAATCATTGTCCTTCTTCCTTCCCATCTCCTGTGGGAGCCTCCTGTTGCAGAATTCACCCTGGAGCGAAAGGCATGGGAGCCTTCTATAGAGTCTATACAGACCAGTCTTTCTGGACATGGAGGTAGAGAAGGGTGGAAAGTGGATGGGGTTGGGGAGCAGCAGGGTTGGAGGCAAATAAGAGATATCCTGCCCAAGAGGAGAACCTTAATTCTGAATCTAACCCTCATACTTCTTATGAAAACTCAGCAATTCACAATTCTGAGACTCAGCCTTTTAAATAAAATGATTACATAATGAAAAGTTAGATAATAAAGTATTTTGAAAGAACAGTCTAACACATCACCCAGAGGATGATGAGACATTTGTATAAAACTATATATATAAATAATATAAATTACATATATAAATATTTACATTATACATTTATTATATATTTATTTTATATATAATGGATGTACAGAGTTCTGTATAAATGTGTATCAATATATATGTATATTATATAAAATATAGTGTACATATGGATAGAGTGTCTGTATATATAAATAGTGGATATTTAGTCTATATTGATAAAGTTCAAGATCTTAGTTGGCTAAAATTCTCTAAAGAAACACAGAGAAAAGTACACAACACCCAAGTGGTTAATTTTATGTATTTTCACAGGTGAATACACTAGAGTAATCAGCACCCAGGTGAAATAGAACATTACAAGCACCCCAGCCTGGTAGATCATATAACACCTAATTAACTTTTGTTAAATGAATATACGTACTAGCATTTTTTTGCCTATTCTCCTTTGGCTGACTTTGAGAATGTTCTCTAGGTTTTTACTGTAACAAAATTGCTACAATAAACATTCTTGTGCATGTCTCCTTGTGTACAAGGGTTTCTCTAAGGTGGAATTTCTGGATCATAAGGCAGGGACACTGTAAAATTTACTAGATATCACCAAATTGCACCCGGAAAGGGTTTACCAGCAGTGTATGAGTGTTCCCATGTATTTGCACCCTCCGCATTTCTTACTGTCTTCAGGCTTCTATACTCTCACAGATCTGATGGGTGTGAGGTGATATCTCATTGTGGTCTAAGTCTACATTTCCCTGATTATTCATGAAGTAGAGTATCTCTTTATGTTTATTGTCTCTTTAGGTTTTCTTTCTGGTGAAATTTCCTTCCATACCCTTTGCTCCATTTGAACTATTTGTCTTTTTCTTACTGATTTATAAGCATTCTTTATTAATGAGAAGAATAATCCTTTGTAGGCTAAATACATTTCAATTATCTTTTATATTTTGTAGACTTTTCACTTTGTTTATGTTTTTTAATAGAAGTTTTACATTTGAAATAGTCAAATTTATCAATACTCTCTTAAAATAGTTGGGGATGGTATCTTCTTTAAGAATCCTTTCATATTGGTTATAAATATTTTCTCCATAGTTTTCTTCTGTTTTGCCTTTGCTATGTCTCCAGTTCATCTAAAGTTGGCTTTTTCTGATACATGGTGGTATGAAATAGGGATTTGGTTTCTCCACATGAATGACTCATTTTTTCCCTCAGCATTTCTTAAACAGTTATTTTCCTGCAGATTTGTAACTTTATTGAGTATCAGTATCAGTATCCACATATGTGAATGTATGATTTTGGGGCTCTCCATTCTGTTGCATCTCCTTATTTGCCTGACTCTACCCATATTCTACAGTCTTATCATTATAGCTCTTTTCTCATTATTGACTTTAATAAATTAATAATAAATTTTATAAAAGGTTTTGTGCATCTATTAAGAAAATCATGGGACATGTTCTCCTATAATCTTTTTAGGTAGTAAATTAATAGATTTTCTAATAATAAATCATCCTTAAATTCCTGGGGAAAACCCAATTTGTGCATTGCTGGATGTAGTTTGTTAATATTTTATTATTTTTACATTGTGCTCATAAATGAGTGTGGCTTTTGGTTTTCCTTTCCTGTTCTGTTCTTGTCTGGTTTCAGTAGCAAATTTATAATAGCCTCATGAAAAGAATGTTCCCTCATTTTTCTGTCTTTGGAACACTTTGTATAAAACTAGAAATACCTGTTTCCTTAATATTTAAGGAAATTTGGCTGTAAACCTTCTGGGCTTGATATATTTTTAAAATAAACTTTATTTACCACAGTTCAATTTTTAAAGGTGGTGGGTCTATTTAGGTTTTAATTTCTTCTTGAATCAGTTTGGTTGGATAAATATGTGTTCATCTAGGTATTCAAACTTTTAATTCCATTGTTCACAGTGTTTTCCCTCATTTCTGAAACCGTCACCATATCTAGTTATGTCTGCTTTTTCAGTGATAGTATTTTGATCATACTTTTTACTACATTTCTTGATTAATTTGTATTAGTTTTATCAAAGAAATAACATTTGTTTTTGTTAATCCTATCTATCTTTGTTTAATATTTCATTAGTATATGCTCCTATTTTATCTTTTTTTATTCTGTACTATTTGGGGGTTTATTTACTTTTTTTTTTAACCTATTGAAGTAGATGCTTACTTCATTGTTTTTCACTTCATTATGTTTCCTTTATCCTGCTATAAGCATGTAGATCTCTAAATGTTCCTCTCATTCCACTTTATCTGTATCTCACACGTTTTCATATGTGGAATCATTATCATTCCATGTAATATTTTAAAAATTCTACTTGTAACTTTTTATTTGACCCATGAGTTATTTCAAAGTGTATTTCTAAATTTGCTAACTGATGAGAGCTTTTCTTTTTGCTATTAGTTTCTACTGGAATTCAACTATGGTTAGAGTACTAGATTTATGTGAGATGTTGAGTTTTCAGTTTCTTTTGAGACTTCATTTGTATACACTGCGAGGTACAAGAAAATAATGCTGAGTGTGTTATTCAGATCTCCTATATTCTTACTAATCTTTGTATGCTTGATCTACTATTTGCTAGAAAATATGTGTTAAAATACTACTACTATTATTTGTCTATTTTCCCCTTACAAGTCTCTCAGGTTTTGCTTTAAGCATTTGGTAGCATTCTTGTTAGGTATGTACAATACATGTTTAGAATTAGCATAGCTTCCTAAGTTTTTCTTTTAACATTATGGTGACAATCTTTATATCTAATAATACTTTTACCTCAAAGTTTATTTTTTATTATTGCTACACAAACTTCCTTTTAGTTATATTTGCATATCTATACCCATTCTCTCCCTTCCTAAATTTCTGTGCCCTCAACTTTTAGGATTTTCTTTTGTAATTAGCATGTGACTAAACCTTGTTTTTTAAATCCAATGTGAACATTTTTGTCTTCTAGCCCATGAATGTATTCAGTATTTATTTTGATAACTGCCATTTGGATTTATATTTTCCATTTTATTTTATTTTGTGCTTTTTATATACTTTTTTTTTTTTTTTTTTTTTTTTTGCGGTACGCGGGCCTCTTACTGTTGTGGCCTCTCCCATTGCGGAGCACAGGCTCCGGACGCGCAGGCTCAGTGGCCATGGCTCACGGGCCCAGCCGCTCCACAGCATGTGGGATCTTCCTGGACCGGGGCACGAACCCGTGTCCCCTGCATCGGCAGGCGTACTCTCAACCACTGCACCACAGGAAAGCCCCTATACTCTGCTTTTTATGTTTCTTTTTTCTCTTCTGCTCTGCCTGTTAACTGATTGAGTTTTCTCTAATCTCCTTTTTTCTTCTATTGGAAGGAGATTTTCTATTATATGGCTACCATTGAAAGTATAACATGGATATTTATCTATCGAAAGTCAGAATTAAATAAAATCCCAGTGTTTCAGCTCTGCCTTGTTATATATTGTTATATACACTTGTGAAAACATCACCAAAATCAAGATAATGAACATACCCCTCACCCTTTAAGGTTTCTTTGTGCCTTTTATAATTTTTCCCCTTCTGCACCCCACTCTTTCCTCGTTCATAGGCAGCCAGTGATCTGCTTTCTGTCACTATGGATTAGTTTGCAGTTTTCCAGAATTTCATATAAGTGAACACATACTCTTTTTACTCAGTGTAATTATTGAATATATTAATAGTTCTCTTCCTTTTATTGCTGAGTAATATTCTGTCAAATGGATATACCACAGTTTGCTTATCCACTCACCTGTTGATGTGCATTTGTGTTGTTTTAAGTTTGGGGCAATTCCATTCTTATAAAGTCCTTCTCCACTCCAAGATTATAAAAACAAATAGCCACTTTTTTTCTGGTATCATTATAGTTTTATATTTTTGCCTTTAAATCTTAATCTATCTTGATTGTATTTGGTGATAAAATATGCTAATTAAGAAAGGTTAAATTAAGTTTTTTTCTGAGGAGTAAGTCAATTATGCCAATATTATTGACTAGTATATTCTTGGAACTAATTTGATTCATGACCTTTTTTATATACTAAATTCTTGTAAATATTTGAATCTTTTGTAGCTCCATATTTTATACCACTGAACTTTTGTTTAAACTCTTGGCTAAATATTATTGTTGTAAAGCACAGACTAATATCTGGCAATTTATACTCTTTATACTTCCTGTTAAACCTTTCTGGATTACTCCCAAACTTTTTTTCATCCATCCAGTTAAGTTTCAGAACAGTCTTATTGATTTATCAAAGATAAATCCCTTTAGAATTTTGGTTAGAATTAGTGATATTGTGATTTATAAAAAGAAATAGATGATATTTGGTCTTTGTCCTTGTTTCTGGTACAACGATCCTACAACCCTTAGAGTCTCCTAAGTGACAAGAGGAGCAAAGGTGTCTTTTGTTATGTTAGTGAGGTGACTTTTGGACAGCATCTAAGGTTAAGAGCTGGCTGCCAGGAGAACTAATCATGTGATTAGAGGGTTGGAAATTTTAGCCTCACCCCTGACCTCCGAAAAGGGGAGACAGACTGGAGGTTGAATTAGTCGCCAATGGCCAGTGATTTAATCAATCACTGCCTATGTAATGAAGCCTCCATAAAAACCCAAAAGAGAGGGTTCAGAGAGCTTCCAGGCTGGTGAACACATGGAAGTGCTGGGACAGTGGCGAGCCTGGAGAAGGCATGAAAGCTCCGTGCCCTTTCCCCATACCTTGCCTTATGCATCTCTTCTGTCTGGCTGTTCTTGAGTTATATCCTTTTATAATAAACTGATAATCTAGTGAGTACATGAGTTTCCTGAATGCTGTTAGCCTCTCTAGTGAATTAATTAAACCCAAGGAGGGGACCATGGGAACATCTGATTCGTAGCCAGTCATTCAGAAGTACAGGTAACAACCTGGACTTGCAGCTGGAAGCTGAAGTCCTGGGGCAGGGGTTGTGGGGACCCCCAATCTATAACTAGTAGGTCAGAAGCGCTGGTAACAACCTGGACTTGTGACTGGTGTCTGAAGTGGAGTGGGAGCAGTCTTGTAGCACTGAACCCTTAACGTGTAGAATCTGACATTGTCTCCAGGTAGGAGGTGTCAGAATTGAATTATATTGTAGGACATCCAGTCGGCATCCAAAGAATTGTTGGTGATGGGGAAACACTCCCTTCCTACTTCCACACATTGAAACTGGGTACAGAACACAAAAGAGAATTACATTAAACTTACGGATTCCACCTATAAAGAGTGGAAATCTTTATAGAATTGAGTATTTATTCTAATGATTATAGTTTGTCTTTTCGTTTATTAAGATTTTTTAAAATGTTCTATAGTACTGTCTATAGTGGTTTCTAAGTGTTGCCAGCTTCTTGTATTGCCATTCTCTTTTAGCTTGTGGGTTGATTTTCTAGGCTAACTTCTTTAGTGCCTGTGCAATCTTTCCTAATATATCCTGATACTGATTATTTTTTTCAGTGGTTTGTAAACCATAATATAGGACAATGATCAAATCTTATGTTGAGTGTTAAATATTCCCTACATAAACTGATACCAGTTGATGTTAAATTGATCTTTCTTCCCCTTACTTTTTGGAGTGGATGTTTATCTTCAGTTTGTTAGGTCAAATATTATTTAAATTTGAATGTATTAATAAGTTATGTACGTGGGCTTCTCATTGCAGTGGCTTCTCTTGTCGCGAACATGGGCTCTAGGTGCGCAGGCTTGAGCAGTTGCAGCATGTGGGCTCAGTAGTTGTGGCACGTGGGCCCTAGAGCATGCAAGCTTCAGTAGTTGTGGCATGCAGGCTCAGTAGTTGTGGCGTATAGGCTTAGTGGCTCCGTGGCATGTGGGATCTTCCCGAACCAGGGATCAAAGCCGTTTCCCCTGAATTTTCAGGCAGATTCTTAACCACTGTGCCACCAGGGAAATCCTGAAAAGGCCTTTCTTATTTACATTTTCAAACTGTTTATTGCTTGTATGTACAAAAGCCATTGATTTCATCATCTTTGTTTTGAATCCTTTTCTGAAGTTTATCAGTTTATTCAAATAAATGAAGACAGACAATAAGCATGTAAACAAAATAAATATAATTTCAAGTCATGCCACGTGCTATGAAGAAAATTAGAACAAGATGAAGAGATGAATAGTGGGAGAGTGAAGCCATTTCCCATAATGGTTAGGAAAGACCTCTCTGAAAAGATGACATTAGAACAGAACCCAGATAAAGCTTAGATCATAAGGATAGAAATTTCCACATAGAGAAAAGCTCTGAAGCAGGCAAAAGCTTGATGTATTCAGGGGTAGTAAGAAGGTCAGTGTGAGTGGAGCACAACTACCAGATGTATCCAGATGGGTCCAATCAGGAAGGAGAAACCACACAGTAATTTGAACAGGGCAAGTTTAATATAGTGAATTATTAAGTATAACAGAGGATTGGGGTATTGGGGTAATGAGAGACCAGCTAGTAAGAAGTAAAGAGAATTCTAAAGCATATAGAAATAGCAGATATAATGGAGCAGTCACCAACTCTGAAGCTCAGACACAGCACCCAAGGAAGAAGCCCCTCCAGGACTGAGATCCAGACCTTGTTGGAGAGGACAGAGTCACACCTCACTGAATGGCAGAGAAGTCAGCGTGGTGCTGTATCAGGGGAACATGCTGGAAATCTGCCCTCTGGAACATGTCAGAAATCCACTCTCTAGGGTGCTAGGGAAAGCTGTTCATGGGGGGGGGGGCTCTTAGTAGAGGCACTTTGCTACAGAACTTCCTGAAACGGGATGTGCCAGGGGAGCTGTTGACCACTGGGTGCTGCTAGCCACTGATCACGGAGGAGCTGGGCACAGGAAGAGCTGTGAGTGCGGCAGGAGCCTGGTGCTAGAAAAATCACCCAGGCTGCAGACCCTGCACACTGGGGAAGCCATGTGCACTGCAGGAGCTCAGCACTGGATACACACAGACGCGACGGGAGCCTGGTACTGGAGAAGCTGCACACAGTGCAGGGATGTGCCAAGCAAATCCATCAGAACCAGGAAGCAAAATTCTTTCCTCTTGCAATACCTCTTCCATTCCCTCTACTGACAACGCTTAACATCATGCCAGCTGTCAACAGAAAAATATTTAAAGGACTCGAATCCATTTTCACAGAGCAAGCAGAAAAGATGAATTTGGAGTTAAGAGGGAAAAATAAATAACTGGCATACCAGTGCAAGCATGATAATGAGCTTAGAGTGATAGACACAGCCAGATTATGCAGGCCATGTTGGCCACTGTAAACAGCTTGCATTTCATTTTAAGATCTTTATTTAAAAATCTATTGGAGGGGTTTGAGCAGAGGAGTGGAGAAACGAGAAGAAGCAATAAGACTAGGAGGAAGTAATTGCAGTAAAGCCTAATGGGACATGTTGGGGTCTGTGGAGAAAGGTGGTTGGAAGGAGAATCTATGGGACTTCCTGATGGATTAAAAGTTGCCATGCTGTTGATGTCCAAAGCGTATTCTAGCTCCCTGTAAAAGGGATAAACTCTAACATTCCATACATAGGAACTGATACGAAGAAACACTTTCTACAACCAGTTTACTGCCCACTTGGTTAAATAATTAGTATCGTAGCAACTTAAGTGGTTGAATTGTAACTTATACTCAGTTTGCTACTTCCATTAAAATATTCAAGAATATTAGACTACAAGATATCATCAACGGTCACAACCATCGTGTACATAGACAGTCACCCCTCCACATGCCAGACAATGCTAATGAGAGTAGAGAGGAGAAAGGGCATCACGTGCTTTGGTAAGGGAGTAGAAAGGCTATGAAAATGATTCACAGGGCACCAGACCTCGTCGGGGTTTGTATATCTGAACTTTTTACTGCACGCACAGTAAGAAATATATTTTACTCATGACTCACGGCAAGTATGTAAAGTGAAAAAGTATCACCAACCATACAAATCCTTACTCCATTTGTTGCATTTTGATAGTTTTTATTCTAGTTAACATTTTAATAATAGTCATATCCTTTTGAATTAATTTCCTGAACCAGTAATGAGTCATAACCTCCAATTCAAAAAATATGTGCCTAGTAAATTAAGGAGAACCTTTCCTTCTCACTCTCAGTGGCTGCATTTTTCTTTCTTTCTTTTTCTTTTCCTGAAGCTCTTCACGTGGGGGTGGCACCATTTGCTAGTTGATAGCAGGGTATAAAAGTTTCTCTTTTGCATCATTTAATTCAGGAAGAAATTATGCTGGGGGTTAATTTCAGATTTTAGATTTAAGATTCCATCTTTGGATTCCAGAAGTTCTAAGTTTATAATTTGTCATGTATTGTCTATCATTCTCACCAGACCATACGTTCCTCAAGGTGAGGAAGTTGAACTTACCTTCATATCCCCTAAGATACCTGAGATGCTGAGCAATTGCTTAAAACTAAGTTGAACATTAAATAATGAATATATCGTATGTGTAAACTGAATAATAGAATTCCAGAATTCTGAGATTTTTTTAAAAATTAGTTTTGCTGTCTTATATGGATATGACTTTAGAATTTTCAGAATGATTTCATTTTCCTCAGAGTATAACTTCTGTTCGTTTAGTACTTTGCAGTTTGCTTGGCTCCTTTACATAATATTATCAAACTGAAATTAAAATATCCCAGTGAAGTACACAAATATTATGTCCATTTCTATCAAGGTACAAGTCAACCTGATAGCTTAGCATAAAAGAAACATCATGATCTGAACCTCATCTGTTTTTATAGACTCTCATCAGTGCCCACCACCCAAATTACTCACCAACTATACCAACTGCATGATTCTCCCCCACCGACTTAAAACTCTTGATTTGTTAAAAACTCCATGCCTTCGTAGGCATTGTTCCCTCTGACTGAAATGCTGATCCACTCTCCTGACCCATCCTCAACTTTGCTTGTATAATTGCTACCTATCCTTCAAAACTCTCTCAAATGTCTCTACTTCTAGGTAGTATCTAGCAAAAGCAAAATGAGTGAGACCAGTTAGGAGGACAGTAGAGTAAATCAGACAAGAGATAAGTGAATGAATAAATGACCAAATGAGAAAAGCAGAGCTATAAGCTACATTGTGCCTCCCCTTGGAATGTATGACTGCCAGGATAATCACGTTCTTTCTGCCATTGGGAACAGGGTCTCTCTCGTGATTCCTCCATGCCAAAGGTCCCGCTATGCCACCTACTTTGACGTTGCTGTTCTTCGCTGCCTACTCCAGCCCCATTGGTCTGAGGAGGGCACTCAGTGGTCTCTGATGTACTATCTACAAAGGCTGAGACACATGTTGGAAGAGAAGCCACAAAAGCCCACAGAGCCGGATATTCCTCTCCTGCCCAGACCCAGAAGTAGCTCCATGGTGGCGGCAGCTCCCTCACTAGTGAACACACACAAAACCCAAGTAAGAGAAACTTGGTCCATTATCATTTGAACCAACAACTTCAGCCATAACAGATTCTTTGTTTCTTCTGTGCATCCAGCTCTTATTTATCCCAGTGCTGACTGTTGGATTGGTGGGTTACTCTGATGCTATTTTCCATCTTTTACTGCTGGACCCTTTTGCCGTTCTTTAGCATTTAATTGACCATTCAAAGAGGTGCTATCTAAATGCCTCTTACACCCAGTCATCTAGAGTAAGCCTCTGTTGATCCAGGATAATGGAAAATGGATCCTCTGGTTAATCAAAGTGCTAGTCAATTGAGAGTTTTCACATATAAGTGTCAATTGATGATATTATAAAATGCATGACACTAGCACTTTACTGAACGTGATTTAACCTCCTTTTGCATAGCTCAACATTTTCCAGTGCCTCAATGTCGTCATTAGCAATTTCATTTTTTGATATATAGCCTCGCTCTTTATTATAGATGTTTGGAGGAGTAAACTGAATGTGTACTGATGACATCCCCCTGAAAATCACTTTTTGATAAATGGAAGTCCTAATACCAGCTTGAATGCTTGTTCTTTTCATCCTTTTCATCAATACCACATATTGAATATGTAGAGAAAAGTACGATTCACTGTGTGTTCCAGTCGTCTGGGCTTACTGAATGTGATCTGGCTGCGTCTAAAAGACGTCTGCGTATTCTGAAAATAAACAGGAGCAATATCAGAATGAAAAGGAAATATGCTCTGTTTTAGTAATAGATGATTCTGCCCAAAGTGAATATCTCCTCTGGTGAATCATTAAATGTAAAAATACTTTTCTTTTTTTTAATAGAAAGAGAAAAAGAGATACCTGTCCCCTCCTTATTTTCTTAGCTTTCCTAAATCTGGAACTTCGTAGTCTCACTGTTGAAACTCCAAACAGAAGTTACAATTAATATGAAATATATCTCTAAGTCCTTGATCATTAATCTACCTTTATTGTCTACTAAGGATCTCACCATGAAGTGTAATGAAGAGGAAAAATCTCTCAGCTCTGAGGCTTTTTCCAGAGTTTCATTGACCAACCTACGTAGGTCTGCAGTCCCGGATCTTTCTTCAGACCTTGGCATGAACATTTTTAAGAAGGTGAGTAGAACCATTTATGTTCTTTGCATTTTGGTAATTAAAAAAAATACACAGTGGGGCATGAGGTGCTTCTGATCATGCTGCAGAGTTGGGTGGGATGGGGAAGGACTTCAGAACGGAGGTCCACTCCCAATTATAGCACTGGCTGGCAGCATGACCTTGGGCAGCATGACCTTGGGCAAGTCCCTCCTGTGCATGAGTACTTCCCATTCTACATGTCATGTGGGGTTGTTACAGAATTCAATCCTGATGATGTGTGTAAAGTGCTTTTAGTCGTGTGGTTGTGGACATGGTTGTAGTAGCAGTAAAGGTAACTTACATTTGCATGGCTCATTCTCATTTTACCTAGCACTTTATATAAATAATTCTCATTTAATCCAATGAGATTTTTTTTTCCTAAGGTCTGTTTTGTTGTTTTCTTTTTAATTTATTTATTATTTATTTATTTATTTTTGGCTGTGTTGGGTCTTTGTTGCTGCACGTGGGCTTTCTCTAGTTGTGGTGAGCGGGGGCTACTCTTCGTTGCGGTGCGCAGGCTTCTCATTGTGGTGGCTTCTCTTGTTGTGGAGCACGGGCTCTAGGCACACGGGCTTCAGTAGTTGTGGCACACAGGCTCAGTAGTTGTGGCTCACGGGCTCTAGAGTGCAGTAGAGCCTCAGTAGTTGAGGCGCACGGGCTTAGTTGCTCCGCAGCCTGTGGGATCTTCCCGGACCAGGGCTCGAACCCGTGTCCCCTGCATTGGCAGGCGGATTCTTAAGCACTGTACCACCAGGGAAGTCCTCCAATGAGATTTTTATTCTCCACAATTTACACCTAAGAAACTGGGTCTTACTGCAGTTCTTAAAGTGTTGGGATCATCATGGAACATTTATTCTTGAAATCATCTCTGTTTTAAAGGCAACGGACAAACCAAGTTTTGTTGATGAAGTAGTAAATCCTTATAACTGACCCCTAGGTTTACGACCATCACTTCTCTTTGTGAATGACAGTGTAGGTTTCCATTCAATAAACATTTATTGAACATCCATAAGAAGCTAGAACCCTAAAGGTGGGAAATTAAAGGTGGAGTCTTTGTGCAAATAAACTGACTTGGGAGTCAGTTGACTGGGGTTCAAATTCCAACCCTACCACTTTCTACCCATGCGATACTGGCAAAATGATATTGGTTTCTTCATCTATAAATGGGTACATAATATACTTACCTCAGAAGGTTATGAGGATTGAGATAATGCACGTAAAGTCTTTATTGTGCCTGGCACTTCGCAAGTACTAAATAAATGTTAATTATTATTCTCAAAAAAAAATATGAAATGAAATGAGACTGAGCCTTAAAAACTTTATGTAGTTTTTGAAAGGTTGAGTCCAAACTCAAAACTAGGTCTTCTAACTAAGTAGTTCATGCTCTTATGAATCCACACTTCACCTCTCTATTTTATAAGTGAATGGAGCTAATCAAATAGAAAATAATACATGTAGAATAATATATGTGTGATGGCTTATTTTTCTCTTTTGCAAAATGACTGGTTTATGTCAATGAATAACACAGAATTAACAACCTATCTATGAACTCAGAGTGTTGCCACACAAGCAGTGCTCTGCCTTCATTGATGATGTAGTAATAAGCAATGGCTGTAGTTTTTCTAAAAATGTCAATCAGTGGGGGCAAAAGAGGTTTTCCATACTGGCTGCACGTGAGAATCTGCAGAACTTAAAAAAATTCAAGTGCCCAGGCCTGACCCCACACCTATTAAGTCACAATTGCTGAAGGTTAGGCCCAGACGTCGATATATTTTAAAAGATTTCCAAGCAATTCTAAACTCTTAGTTATACTGGACCTTGAACTTATTTGACTGGTAGGAGTATAGAGTTGCCTCTCCTTATGGGCAGAGGCACACATATGAAGTTGTTTGGTTGAAACAATGTATCTCAGTCTGGAGAAATGGAACAGAAAAAGACTGGCTGATCCAAGTGATGACTCAGGGATCCTATACTCTAATCCAGGGCTTCTCAAGTTTTACCAAGCATCAGAATCACCTACAGGGCTTATGAAAACACATTGCTGGTTTCCCCTTTTTGGTTTCTGATCCAGTATGTCTGGGGTTGAACCTGAAAATCTGCATTTCTGACAGTTTCCCAGGCACTGATGCTGCTGGTCTAGGAACTACACTTTGAGGAGCACTCCTCAAACCCAACCCAGCAAAAGAAAAAAAACCCCAGGAAATACATTATCTTTCCCTTAGTTTCTTTCACTCTTTTGACACATTGTAGAAATTTCTTCCATCTCTATTGGATGACATTCAGTGACTTTCCAGGTCTCCTTTTCCTGTATTTTACCCCAGGTCATGGAGCCCTTTGGGAAGCAAACTGTAACCTTGCCTTTGCCCTGTGCCTGACCCTTCAATCTCTCATTTCTGTAGTTCAAGAGCCGCAAAGAAGACAGAGAGAGAAAAGGTTCCATCCCATTCCACCACGCGGGGAAGAGGCGGCCTCGGAGAATGGGAGTGCCATTCCTGCTGCACGAGGACCACCTGGATGTGTCCCCCACCTGCAGCGCATTCTCCTTCGGAAGTTTCTCCGGGCTTGGAGAAGACAGGCGAGGCATGGAAAAAGGAGGCTGGCAAACCACCATTTTAGGTGACCACAAAGACCTTCCAAAGTAGGGCAGAGCTTCAGTGACCTGTTTAGAAATCTGGATCTAGGGCTCCCAGGGAAATGTGGCTCTTTCTTGAACAGTTTAGTCAAGGAATTTGGGCCCAAATACAGGCTCCCCAGGACCAAAATAATGCTGTGTCTTCATAGCCAAAGAAATGCAGATAATTGAATTATGCAGCAATCCTGTTTAATTAGACAGGTCATAGCCCTATTTCTTAGATCATTCTATAGTTCAATGATTTTATTTTATTGAAGTATAGTTGATATACAATATTGTGTTTCTTCTGTACAGCAAAGTGACTCAGATATATATAGATATATAGATATTCTTTTTCATATTCTTTTCCATTACGATTTGTCACAGGATATTGACTGTAGTTTCCTGTGCTGTACAGTAGGATGTTCTTTATCCATCCTATATATAATAGTTTGCCTCTGCTCATCCCCAATTCCCATTCCTTCTCTCCCCTCCTCCACCCCCTCCACCTTGGCAACCGCAAGTTTTCTATATTAGATCATTCTTGATGTGGACACATGGCCTTAGAGGGTTCTGTGCATTAACTTTCATTGTGAATCCAAAGACAGACTTCCCTTTAACTCAGATATTAAAAAGGGAAGATGTAACGAAAAGAAAAAGGAGCTTTTTTTTTTACCTTTCTGGATGTCATATTAAGAAGCCCAGCTTAAAAGCAAGAGCTGACAGCTAGCGGGGGCCGAACAGATGGTTTCTGACATTTGGCTTAGATTGGGGCTGACCTTATCACAGGCAGCGTCATCAATCATCTCGACCCTGAACGTTCCCAAGGCAGGCTAGTCGGCTGTGCCTCACATACTGCCTAATACCCCCTCACTATCACTGCTGTCCTTTGGACAGACAGAATCTTGGCAGAGAATCTTTCAGATTTTCAAACCCTCTTGTGGTGCTCTTGTCCATCTCAGGGAAATTTACCCGGCGGGGCAGCTCGGACGCGGCCACTGAGATGGAGAGCCTGAGCGGCAGGCACTCCCACTCTCATCACACGCTGGTGAGCGACCTGCCGGACCACTCCAACAGCCATGGGGAAAACACCGTCAAGGAAGGTGGGTTGGAGGCGGCCGCTACAGGTGGGCGTCCAGGTTCCGTTTCCTGTTTTTATTCCATGTTCCATTTTCATTGTAATCTGGCTCCGTGTGCTTTTTGAAAAATTGCATTCGTGTATTATATTGCTTGATAATTTACTTGTGAGCCATTCTTAAAATTTCCTCAGTAGCAAGAGCTATTGGATAGCACACTATGAACACCATGCCTCTCAGGGAAAGCAAGGGCAAGCCATTCATGGTTGTTTTCGAAAGAGCATAGACCTACAGAGCTTGGAGAAACTTGAGGGCATCTGTGATGTCCCTCTGAAGGGCTTGTCCACTTTCTGTGGGAGGAAAGTCCCTGCCTTCCAAGACCACCTATTCCCTTTCCAGACAGCCGCTATTTTGTGCTTTCTGTGGAGCAAATGTGTGTCTCTGGATGGGATCCAAGATGGGGGTTTCTTATTCTGTGCTCTTAACCTATGAGCATAAATTTAGTCCCTCTTTTCCCTGGGCTGTACTTCAAGTATTTGATGACATCTATTAGTTACCACCACAAATTTATGTTCCATTATTCTTAAGCAAAGGTGAAAAAGAATACTTCTTGTTTGCTGTTACCTAAATATACTAGATAAAACCAAATATTTTAACAGCTATTTACTTGTGGGGAATACTTCAACCAAACTAGTTTAACTATACCAATAGGGTCTGTCATCTAACAGTGAGTAAAATGCACCTGTTAGACAAAAAATTCTAGCCTGGGTCTCAAGGAAGCCAGTTAAGAATTCACATTTTCTGTAGCCTTCATTGTTTATCAGATATTACATGACTTAACATCATGGGAGTTGAGAATAGCTTTGAGACTATTAGTCAAATATCTGCTAATGCTGTGATCGTGGTCATGATTTAAATAGTAATATAACTGTCTAACATGATGTTGTAGGTTAATATGGGGAAAACTAAGACATTGCTTTCCTTTTTTTAGTGCGATCCCAGATCTCCACTATCACAGTTGCAACCTTCAATACCACATTGGCGTCATTTAACGTAGGCTATGCAGACTTTTTCAGTGAGCATATGAGGAAGCTCTGCAACCAGGTGCCTATACCTGAGATGCCACATGAACCCCTGGCATGTGCAAACCTGCCTCGAAGCCTCACAGACTCCTGCATAAACTACAGCTACTTGGAAGACACAGAACATATTGATGGGACCAATAACTTTGTCCACAAGAATGGCATGCTTGATCTTTCTGTAAGGAGCAAGAATTTTTCTTACTGAAGCTTGAAAGATACTGAATCTTTGGCCCAGTTTTGACAATGTTGAATAAAATGTGCATATAAATTCTTAGAAATGTTGAGCCTTTAAACGAAAAATCTACCCTTTAAAAAAAATATTTATTTATTTGGTTGTGCTGGGTCTTAGTTGTGGCAGGCAGGCTCCTTAGTTGCGGCTCGCCAGCTCCTTAGTTGAGGCACATTGCCTCCTTAGTTTTGGCATACATGTGGGATCTAGTTCCCTGACTAGTATCGAACACCGGCCCCCTGCACTGGGAGTGTGGAGTCTTAACCACTGTGCCACAAGGGAAGTCCCTGAAAAAGCTACCCTTTTTAAAAAAATTTCACAAGTGTATCACCCATCTTAGATGCACCTTTTCCTTTGTTTTTTTCTTAAGCATTACATTAGATTTGATCTGATCTCAGAATAATTTTATAATCTAAAAACATTAGTGAATCCTGAATACACGTAGTAAATGTGTGTGTGTGTGCGTGCGCGCACACGCATGCGCGCACGCGCACGCCAAGTCCTTCTTTCCTAGAATGGAAATAAAAAATTCTGTTTGTTTCCTTTTGTTATATAAGCAGCATGACTATAAACCACCCATATAGCAGGAGACAATGAATAGAAGTCCATTAAAACATTTAAACCTGCATTCTCAAGAATGCCTGTCTTAATTATGGTTATTAGCAAATGAAAGGGTTGTTATATTTTACAAATATATGTCACACAATTTTTTAATTTCACATTAGGGAACCTGTGTCAGCAAATAATTTAAAATTTTAAAATCAATATAAGGACATAATTTAAACATGCAAATATTTTGCTTTTAAAATTGAATGTAGATAATGATACAATTGCGAATGTGCAAATGTTCCTCTATTATGTGCGTAAGGAAACCATTTCCCTTCACCCATTATTGGTAGAAAGCATTATTGGCAGGGAATTAAAACACTTTGATTTTAAAAATCAGTTGACAAGTTTCCATTTGGGCAAATAATTACTCTCCCATTAATTCATTATGTTTTGCTATCTCCATTAACTGTCTATATTATGGCAAGTCTTAGAGTCCTTAAGTGATATAACACACTTATACATTTTTAATTCCTTGGGTGATTTGTACTCTATATTAAGCACATACACAAGGTCCCAATGCAGCTTAATAAGATCATCTGAAAATTACCTGAATTATTTATGCTTAAGTGCATAGAACAGCCTAAAGGAAATGTATTAAATGGAATAACCAAATCTATTTAGGAAGAGGTAATTCAAGTAACTTAATCACTCTCAGTTTACTTTTGTTTTCCCCCAGGTGGTTCTGAAGGCTGTTTATCTTGTCCTTAACCATGACATCAGTTCTCGCATCTGCGATGTGGCACTGAACATCGTGGAATGCTTGCTTCAACTTGGTGTGGTGCCCTGTGTAGAAAAGAACAGAAAGAAGAGTGAAAACAAGGAGAATGTGACTGTGGAAAAAAGACCAAGTGAGGGAACGTTCCAGTTCAAAGGAGTATCTGGAAGTTCCACCTCTGGATTTGGGGGCCCTTCAGTTAGTGGAGCTGGAGATGGAGGAGGAGAAGAAGGAAGAGGTGGTAATGGAGGAGGTGGAGGAGGTGATGGAGGTGGAGGTGGAGGAGGCCCCCATGAGAAGAACGATAAGAACCAAGAGAAGGTATGACTGGACCACATTTTGTGTCCTCTTGAAATGTTGTTCCTGATTTCTTTCCAATTCTTTCTTGCCAGCAATTTGTTGACTCAGAATAGCAGCTAGTCACTAGAGCATGAAAATGGTGAGTCTAGAAATCTCTTCATTAGGTTCTCAGCAGGTATTAGTAAAAACAGTTACATGAAATTGTATTCTACATTCAAAAGCCATTGCCATCCAAGCAGTGTTAGAACGAATTCCCTGGTCATGTTAATTCTGCAAGAGAATATCTCAGATACACTACATTGCCATAATTCTCAGTCTGCCAACAACAGTCCCTCTCTCAAAACTTTCAGGGTCTGACCTAATGGAGTGGCATTCTAGTCTTCTTAGGCGGCCAAAACAAAATACAATAGGTTGGGTGACTTAAACTACAGAAATTTATTTCTCACAGTTCTGGACGCTGAGAAGTCCAAGATCAAGGTGCCAGCAAGGTAGATTTCATTCTGAAGCATCTTCTCTTGGCTTGTAGGTGGCTGCCATTTTGCTATGTGCTCCCATGACATCTTTTTTCTATGTGCATGCAGAGAAAGAGAGAGCAAGCTCTCCAGTGTCTCTTCTTATAAGGGCACTAATCCTATTGTACCAGGACTCCACTCTCATGACCTAATTTAACCCTAAAATTTACTTCCCAAAGGCTACATCTCCAAATGCCATCACCCTGGGGGGTTAGGGCTTCAACATATGAATTTGGGGGAGACGCAAACATTTAGTCCATCATAAGCAGTATAATTTTCCTGAAAAAATTTAAATAAAGTTCTTTCTCTTGATTTAAGGAACACATTTTTAGGTAGCCTGCTTCAATCACAGGTAAAGGGAAAGAAAGGGAAAATTTTTGTTTAGTTAGTTGCTTTGCTGGTGTTGGTTTGGAAGACTAGCCTTGGTTCTCTTATGTCTCAGTGTGTCACTTCCAGGTGTCTTTAGCTTTCTTATTACTGATTGTTCCTGAATTTAATTCCCTTTGACTTGACAACACCTGATTTATGATCTCAGGGCTTAACGTCATTAATTAGTTTTCTCTTTTAATTTGAATTTTAAATAAGAACTACTACAGCTTAAACCCATATAATTTATGCTGATTTCAATTTGGGGTTTTAGTTGGAAAATGCTATTAAGGAATTGAAATCAATGAGATTTGAATCTCTAACAGGTGACAATCTACACATCAGGCCAAGTGTTTAGAAGTATAAGATTTCACTGTACAGAGTTCTACCACCAACATATTATCTAGAATATAAATTGTTATTTTCTTGTAGGCTATCAGGTTTTTACATCTGAATAAGTGTTTCAGTGCTCTTTCCTCTTTTATATTTTTTTCTCCATCTCTTTCCAGTCCTACCCGATGCATGTTTAATGTGCATTTAATCATCTGTGTTTCTTCCCTGATTGTCTACTCTCATTTTTCCCAATATTTGTGGACTCTGATCTAATTATTTCTGCCCCAATATTCTTAGGTTCCTGAACCTAAGCTTTTCTTTAGGATTTCTTCTCCTGCCTCAATCATGTATATGTTTTCCAATTCTAATAGAATCTTCTGGTACTTAAGGTCCCCAACTTCTTACTTTCCCAAACATCACTGAAGACAATCCAAGGATCCTCAGATCTCACTGTAGATGAAAATTATCTAAATGATGATATAGATCACAAGGGATTTGATATTGAATCCTAAGATCTAAGGAATTATTCAATCAACAGTTATGTAGGAATTAGCAAACAAATACAAGTTATAAGGACCAAATTTATAAACACAGCAAACAGTGAGATTCTTAAATTTTCAATTTTTTTACCTGCCAATTTAGGTGGCCACTCAAAGAGAGAATAGTGCAATGTTATTATGTCATAATATTCAGGGGAAAATAGAAAAAAATTAAAGTTGTGAAATTTTGATAAGCTCTTATCAGTAAAGCTTAGATATTCCCTAAATTGATGAGGGCTTTGTTATGTTTATGAGGATCTCTGAAGTTCATTATTAGAATTTTGTTTCTGTTTTGTTTTTGTTTTTATTTCAAAAATTTCACCCAAGTAGTGGGGATTTCTTTTGGTTTTGTTTTTTTTAATATTTATTTATTTGGTTGCACCAGGTCTTAGTTGTGGCAAGCATGCTCCTTAGTTGCAGCTCCCGGGCTCCTTAGTTGCGGCATGTGGACTCCTTAGTTGTGGCATACAAACTCTAGTTGTGGCATGCATGTGGAATCTAGTTCCCCAACCAGGGATCGAACCCAAGCCCCCTTCATTGGGAGTACGGAGTCTTATCCACTGCGCTACCAGGGAAGTCCCCAAAGTAGTGTTTTCATCTACTTTCATATTAAAGAACTGCAAGTCTCTTACCTATTTAAAATTTAGCTATCATACTAGAAACTTGATAATATAAATGCTACTTGATAATATAAATGCTACTTTAACCAAATCAGGATGGGATTTTACAGAGTCAGATAATGTGTTCTCCAAAACAGCCACCAAAGATACAAATGTTTTTTAGTTAGTTCTACAGAATAATATTCTTTGTAATACAGAGAATTTATAAAATCATACCTGACCGTAGGTCAGATGCGTTGTACTTGGGAGTCACACAGGTCTGTTCTGCCTCTATCCCATCTGTTATTTTCAGTGGAATCAGGAGGTTTATCTAATTTTGCAACCTAGTAATGCCAGGAGCATGCGGGAATTGATTAATTCAGAAAGGAAGATCTAATTTCTATTTCTATATTTGCCACTAACTGGTACTGAGAGCTTGAAATGTTATTTAATATCTGTCCTGATTTCTGCCTGTAGCTGGATACAACTTTCTGAATGTCTTCTGCTAGAGGAGCCAAAATCGCAAGGACATCTGAAGGTCCAAAGAAATACCAATAGATATTTACAAAAAGCTTTTGGAGCTAGGAATTTGCTTTAAAGGAACATATGATATCAATAGTTTTTAAATGTATGTAAGTCAATCTTCCAAATCAGCCCTTACCCAGGGTGACCTTGGGCTGTGCAGGCTGTGTACTCCACAAGGGCTCTCGCCTAAGGAGTCCAGACAGGACTGAAATCCAGTCTGAGCTCTGCTCACCAAGCTGTTTACCCAAGGGCTGCATCTACTGAGAGGATTCACCTTTTTCTAGTTCATCCACCGAGAGGAGTGCCTTTTCTAATTTGCGCAATGTTGCCCCCAGTAGATAGCAGTGCCCCACACCTAGAAATAATAATTAACACTGGTTTTGCTATTATTACATGCCTTCCATGTTTTACCTCACAAACTGTGAAATACATATTTTTATGATTCCTATTTTGTAGGGCACAGAGTGGTTAAGTAGCTTGCCCAAGGTTATGGAGCTAAGATTTGAATTGAAAACATTTCTGAATTTGGTATGTATGTATGTATGCATGTATAAATAAATAAATGTATGTATCTGTGTGTGTGTATGTTTGAGTCTTCCATTTACAAGCATCTGAGCTGTAGAGTTCGCAAGAAACAGACTCAGACAAGGAGATATGCACACAGGAGGTTTCCTGGGGTGTCTGCTCAGGATCAACGTCTGTGGGGTGTAAAAGAAGCAGGATGGGGCAGAGAGAGAAGTTGAATTGCAGTGTAGTTGTAACAGAGACTTCAGCCCATCACACAGGGAGCTCCAGAGATGGGATGGCTCTTCAAGGTAATCCCCGGGTGAAGTAAGGGAGCCCACTTTATTCCACACACCTCCCCACACACACTCTTTATGCTCTTGACCAGCCATTGGAGGCAGACTGCTTCCAGGAGGAGAGCATAACCTGGGTCAAGGCAGGTCTCTTTAGCTAAGGGCAATGCCTGGAGAGGGACTCACCTGAGAGCTATCATCCATCAATACTCCCAGCGGCTCAGAGAATGAATGTTCTGTTCTGAAGGGGGCATCTCTGGAGTCCAACACCACATCCACTACCTGAGCATTTGGTTAGAAAAAAAGGACCAATTATATAACATTAGGGGAGCAGAGAGCCTACCCCATCACATAATGAACAGCACATGATGTCTAGATAACCCCCATCCCTTTCACACCCTCCCTGCTTTTGAGTATACTTTCTACGTGGATGGCCCCAAAGTTTATGTATCAACCTGAGCATATGAAGATGGAAAAGGCCTTCACAATTTACAGAGCAATTCTTATTCATTATTTCATTTGTTTGGCACAGTAAGCTGATGAAGTAGGAAGGGAAGCTATTAGGAGCCTCGATTCACAGGTGAGAAAACTAAAGCACAGAGAGATTAGTTCATTTACCTACCGTCATACGCAATTAAGGAACGGGAGCTGGACTCTCAGGTCCGCAGTGGCTGTGCTGACAGCAGAAAGTAGCTAGAAGGACTGAGGAATGTTGGAGCTTCCTGAAGGTAATGGCACTCCCACGCTGGGATCTGCATCATTCCTTAGCAACAGTTTCCTTATGCTTCTTTGGAAATAATTCAAGAAAGTTCATTTTTCTGGAAGCGATGTTCTTCACCAAGAGCAAGGATTAAATGAGTCAAGAGAGAGGATGATAACACTTCTCACAGTTCACCTCGGGAGGGCTTCCGATTTAGCCTCAAAGATCCATGCTGAATATTTACAATTTTTTTTTACATATTCTCTCTTTGCTTGTGCATGAATATTACAATATAACGAAGGTATAAAATTAGAAAAGTCCTTTGAAAATGTCAGAAATTGCCACATGATTTCACAGTTTCAGACTTTGATCAGTTCCAGAAATTTAGCAATAATCCTTGCTTGGTGATATTAACAGAAGCCTGCTGATGAGGGTACCTTCTGGCAAATCTACTTGCTTTCATCACTGATAGTCCACACTGTCTCTCTCTAGACAATTATTCTGATAGTCTAACGAGGATACGAAAGCATGTCTTCTAATAAAGAGGTCTGCATTCATATCCTGTAGCACTAGAGGGTGTTCAAAATGCATAAACATTTTCTTTCTCGTAAGTCCGTTCTAGAGTTTTGAAAAGTTAGCTTGCCTGTCGAGCCCTTAACAATTCTGTTTCCCAAATTGCAGGGGCTTGCTGCAAAACATAGAAACTTGGTTTAATAATAAAATAGAGTCTTAGCACCAGAAGAATCCTAGTGACTAAATGAACCGAATCTTCTTTCTTTCTCGTTCATGGGTACTAGGATGAAAGTACGCCTGTCAGCAACCATAGGCTTGCTCTAACCATGCTCATCAAAATAGTGAAGTCTCTGGGATGTGCCTATGGTTGCGGAGAAGGACACCGAGGGCTCTCTGGGGATCGTCTGAGACACCAGGTATTCCGGGAGAATGTAAGAGAACTAAAGTAGATTCCATTTCCTCTTCCTCTTCCCTCCCTCCAAATTAGGCATGAGTCCTTTGACAATGAGGGTCAGTGTTCCCTGAAGAATACTGTATTTTGTAAGGGTAATTAATGCTGTCTTAAGGTGGGAGGATTCCCACAAGATATCTCAAGACATCTAAAACCCAGGCTTAGGAAAGTTTAATTGGGAAAACCACTTCTGCCTCCTGCCTGGGCAGGCCAACTCCCAACTGGTAAAAGAGTGTATAATTGGAACATGTGAATTCGAGTTTGAAAGAACGTTGCAAAAATGAATACATTTAGCAAGCTTCTGATAGTCCGTGGCAAATAACTTTTTAATCACCTGCCTGGGCACTATGGAAGCATACGTTATATTAGAAAAAGGGATCAAAGTTTAGGACTTGGTCTGTTGTTCTTAGATATGGAAAATGGCCCTTATTGGGACAAAATAGGACTACAAAAGTGGCCAGTCATTTTCTGGCTGCTTTGTTTGAGAATGAACCTTGACTGCTAAATATTTGAGATCATATCTCTTTGAACTGTGTGAAACTTGAAACTCTGCGCTCAGGCTTGCAAAGCATAATTCTGTAATGGAACATGGAAATGTAATTCCAGCTCATTTTCATTTGCCTCCACTGATGACTACTGTTCACTTAAGACTTGAGCAATAACCCACCTCCACAACAAGTCCAAACTGCAACAGTTGCCCTCATACATACTCTTGAACTGAAATAATAAGAAAATATTCCCTTAAAAATAAGGGGTTGATGCAAATTTGAGAGCAGGAAACCTTTTGGCATATCTTAGCAGAGTTTTAGGATCATGCCAAAGTCTAATGCCAGCCCATTTTTCCTTGGTATTAGGTTTTGTCGTGAAACGTTCACACAGCCTTAGCATGCTGGGTTACTTTCCTAATCTATCATCTACCTATCTATCCATCTGTATATCATTCTCTTTCCTTTATATTCGCTTGTGTTGTATTATATTAATTATTTGCATGGGGGAGTTTTATTCATAGTAATTAACTTCTAAATTCTGAAACTTGAAAACTTTGACCAAGATCTAGATTTTGAGGCCCCAAATTTTAAGAAATCAAAATAATAAGTAATAAGGCAGTAGGAAGCTGACATTGCCCCCATCTCTGCACATGTGTATGTGATTTTTGATCTTTGATTTTTATTCTATCACAGTATGAATAAACGCCTTCAAGGCTAAAACCACATCACTCCTCATGCAGAAAACTAATTCTATGAAATCAAGCATCAAAATATAAAAGGAAGTGTCGTGCTGTAGTTGGAGGTATAAACTCGTTTTGACATCAGAACCTGTCTTTCTAGAATAGGAGAAGGTAGGGCTAGTTGGGTCAGAAACCACTTGAGAGGCTGTTGTTACTACTTAATCACCATGTGTTCTTTCCTCAAGAGTACTGAATATTTCCTCTCAGGATGTCCAGTTTTCTACCTGCCTTCTCAACTTTGTTGATTTACGTGGCAATACCTCTATTCTCTAGTAGCCCAGTTCAGTACTCACTATAGGGATTATACTTACTTGTCCATGCTTAGTAAACACGTTGTCCAAGAGGGAAGTTTTTTTTTTTTTTTTTGCGGTACGTGGGCCTCTCACTGTTGTGGTCTCTCCCGTTGTGGAGCACAGGCTCCGGACGTGTAGGCTCAGCGGCCATGGCTCACGGGCCCAGCCGCTCCGCGGCATGTGGGATCTTCCCGGACCAGGGCACGAACCCGTGTCCCCTGCATCGGCAGGCGGACTCTCAACCACTGCGCTACCAGGGAAGCCCCGAGAGAGAAATTTGAGCAATATTCCCTGGGAATGTCTAATTCAGGAAGCTAGATATTTCCAGATTTCTCTGGCATTAGATTGTCAGAAGTTACTTTTAATATATTAAAGATATTTCTTATCTCTACCAGATCAGGTCCTCTATATTTTATTTTTTTAATAAACAAATTAGTACTGCAATGATGTTCATCAAAGTGCCTAGCAATTCCAGCATGTTTCCTGGAATAGTTTAATCATTAGCTTGTCCCAAATTATTGAAAGGGAATTCACTCTTTATATCTCTTGGAGAAGTTTAAAATACTCATTCAGAATCAAAATGCTTATGGTTTGATATTCTGATTCTTGATTAAACTTCTGATTGAACTCATTCAGACGTCCTAATAGCCTCTAAAGAGCAGATTGGAAACAATGCATTTTTTGGTGTATTTTACAGAGAAGCAAGAAGTACTTTACAGGCTTCATTTTATAGCAAGAATCATTTATTTTATAAGAAAAGAAGCTTGCTTTACAGCTAGCAACCAGTAACCTCTGGTTAACACCTAATTTCCCAATCTTCTATGACCGAGTAAAGGAAAAATGGAAAAAAAAAAAATCAATCCGCCTGACTTTGTGATACAGATGGAGAGACTATAACAAGGTCACACCAGGATGCCTATTGCTAATTACAGTTTTCAACCTTTTATAATCTTCCTTTTTCCTCTCGAGTTTTCCAAGAATCTTTCTCTGGGCCTTGATTTGTCAAAATGGTCATGTAACTTAAATTTTCTTCTGGGCCACCATTAAGGCCCACCAATAAGTCCCAGTTCTCAGGGACTGCTTTCTCAGGGATGTAACTTCCTTGCTTCTGTCTGATTGTCCAAATTTCTCTATCCTCCTTTAAGGTTGTCCTCACCCAGCCACCCCTCCCTTCTTTATTTTTTTTAAATTTATTTTATTTATTTTTGTCTGCATTGGGTCTTCGTTGCTGCCCGTGGGCTTTCTCTAGTTGCGGCAAGCAGGGGCTACTCTTCGTTGTGGTGCGCAGGCTTCTCATCGCAGTGGCTTCTCTTGTTGCAGAGCACGGACTCTAGGTGCACGGGCTTCAGTAGTTGTGGCATGCAGGCTCAGTAGTTGTGGCGCACGGGCTTAGTTGCTCCACGGTATGTGGGATCTTCCCAGACCAGGGCTTGAACCCGTGTCCCCTGCATTGGCAAGCGGATTCTTAACCGCTGCGCCACCAGGGAAGTCCCCTCCCATTTGATCTTTAGCTTTTTCCCCTCAACCCAGAGTTCTCTCTTATCATTTTCTGATTTCATTCCATTGTTAAGGACTTTCTTTTTTATGATGATCTTGTTCTCCACAAGATATCAACTAATCTCTATTATTGGTCATCTTAAATCTTTTTTCAAAGTAGGTGTTATCTAGATACATTTTCCCCAACAATCACTATCTAAACTATTCATGTGACTATTATATCATAGGAGAAATAACCACTATGAGGAGGTAAGACCCTGGCTTCTAATTTTGGCTCTGCTGTGAAACTTGGTGTATCAACTTGGGCAAAGTCCTTGACTTCTTTGAGTCCAGTTTCTTCTGCTGTAATATAGGGAAACTCTTCAAATCACAGAGAAGGTGTGAAAGTCCAATGTCGTTATGCACTTACAAGCAAGAAACGCATTTTAAACAGCAAAGCACTGCACAAATGTGATTTTTCTCTCAGTAGTAAGAGAGGGTTAGGGAGACGTCTAAGGGTCTCAGATAGTATTAGCGCATCCTGTCTGTGGCCTTCTCCAACCAATGAATGTGATTTTATTTGTTCTGATGGTGGGGATTACTTCCTTTTTCTTTGCTAGATGGCAAAATTATTTGCTGGATCATAAGAAATATAGTTTTGAGTAGCAGGGCCTAGTGAATGGTCAATTGCTTTTCATATCCTGAAGACCAACTTCTATTTAAATACCAAACTTCCACATTCAGAAGCAGACACAAAAATCAACAAACTAGACTTGCCTTTATTTTATGCCTCTTTCATGTTTCGAAGATCCTTCCCTCCTGACCATATAAGAGGACTCTGGACAAAGCACTTCCTACAGCCCAGTCACACCATCCGTTAAATCTACTTAAATTCAAGACAGCTGAGCATGGGAGTGGCCTGCTCCTTCCCATGGCACAAACCCTTTGAGGTTTTCTAAACCTTGATGACCAATCCTATCACCTACCTAAATTTTACACTTTAAGTTTTTCCTTGAGATCTTAAAATCTTGATCTTGGCAAAAATACTGAGCTCCTTCTGGGACAGCACTAGCCCCTAGTTTGGGGTTTCTCCTGAGGAGCAGCCCTTCTCCAAGTCATATACCTAGTACTGCTCAGCCTGTCTCTGCCCAATGCATTCTCAGACAGGAGGGGCTGGCAGTGTGTGTGGGCGGCAGCCGGCAGGGATGGATGGAAATGTTTGCCTTTTGAGGGCTTCTGTCGCAGACCACTGGTGTCCCTGTAGCTTAAGCGGGTACCTGTGACTTCTTCACTTTTCTTCCTTCCTTGCAGGCCCAGAACTGCCTCACTAAGTTATACAAGCTAGATAAGATGCAGTTCCGACAAACCATGAGGGACTATGTGAACAAAGACTCTCTCAATAACGTAGTGGACTTCTTGCATGCTCTGCTAGGATTCTGTATGGAGCCGGTCACCGACAGTAAGTAAAGCTGTACCGAGTTCTAGGAGAACTCGCTGGGAGGTAAAGCAGGTAGCATTTCAGAGACACCCTAAATTTCCAGGGGTAGAATGGAGAGGAAAAGATACCTGTGTGCGTGTGCATCGTGTGTGTAATAAAATATGAACACGAGAAGCTTGTACATCATCTTTGACACACTTTAGAGGCTTTCTGAGGACAACTTAGCTCAGCAGAGGGGAATTTGGAAAAGCTGCGGCACCCTCACCTGTAGCCCCTCTATCCTTACGCTCTACTCATGGCACTCCTCTCTCTCCCGTGACTTTCTGTCATATGACTTCTGAGGCAAGGATCAAGGAACAAAGAACTATATTCATTAGTTCAACAAATATGAAATGAGCCAGGCATAGTGCTTGGTGATTTTTTCACAAAATAAAATAGGAAAGGAAAAAAAAAAAACATGACAGTAAACATAGTAGTAACATAATTTTGATATACACATATACTGAATTTTAAAAAGAATGGGCAAAGGGATCTATAGATAGGCTCATAAACTATAGCTTCATGGCTTTAGGAAAACTCCAGTATAGAGACCTATATTACAGGGCACAACCAGTGAACACGAATGGCATCCATAATACATGAACACCTCCAATACCACTTGAATGCAAATGCAGTAATGAAATGAAGGTGATGTATGAAGCCTGACTGAGTAAAATATACATTTTAATTAGAGTCTGGGAAGAAATAACTTCTTAGTATAGGCTGTTATTTTTTATATAGTATATGTGTGATAGTGGTTGATTAATTTATAATGGAGCTATATTTGATGGATTTATTTATTTTTCCTGCTTTCATAATCTTTTTTTCTTTTTAATTTTTATTGGAGTATAGTTGCTTTACAATGTTGTATTCATTTCCACTGTACAGCAAAGTGAATCAGCTATATGTATACAGATATCCCCTCTTTTTTGGATTTCTTTCCCAGTTAGGTCACCACAGAGCACTGAGTAGAGTTCCCTGTGCTAGACAGTAGGTTCTCATTAGTTATCTATTTTATACATAGTAGTGTGTCTATGTCAATCCCAACCCCCCAATTCATGCCACTCCCCCTTTTATTTGTGATGGATTTAGAAACAGTTTTTCTGTTTGTACCCCAGGCTTTATTGTTTGGTTTTCACATTAAAGGAAAATATTGTTCCCTATAGAATCCCTGAAATAATCTATGTTATTGAAATTGTTTTAAGCCAAGCACATAACCAATTTATAAATCAATGAAGTGAGAGTCGTAGTTGAGGTACTGCAAGAGAACTTCTTGATTACAAACTTTTTTTTCTTTTTTTTAACCTATTTGAGATAGAAACTATAAGAATAGACTAAAACATTTCTTTCTGTAATGTAAAAGCTAAAGAGAATCTGCGGCCCATTGACACAGACAGTGAGAGGTTGGTAATAAGGTCTGTTCCTTTAAAGTGATGAATTCCCTCTGGAATTCTTGAGACGTTAAAGCGGCTCACGATGAATCAGCCAGCCAGAGACACACATCCCTATCTGACCAGCCTTGGAGCTGCACACATCCTGCCCCTACAGTCCACAGGTGGCTCGCAAGCTATGAGGAATACCCTGGCAAGGCCACAGAATGTGTCCATGGAAATGTGAAAAAGTGGCCTAAAATGCCACATAGGGTGATGGCCTCAGTTCACCGGCGTTTCATGTGTGAATGAGTTATAAGGAGGCGGATCCGAGGGAGGTTGTAGATTTTCCAATTCATGTGGCTGTGGAGTCTCTGGACTCCCTAGAAGCTGCTAGAAGTCTTGTGCAGCTCTTGGCCAGACTCAGTCTTTTGTGTTTCCAGTGCTGGCATGAATGCCCCTGCAGGGCCCTGTCCCCCCTCTTCTCCCCCTGCCGGCTCCCCTGGTCGGCCCAACCTCACTCCGCTTCTCACAGACTGAACAGTTTCCAGTGAGAAGCCAGCCTTCTTCACCACCAAAAAAGCCAAATCAAATTAAGTCTGTCTCCACTGAGGGACCATTCAGTAAATCATATATTTTTTTACGTGATCACCTATTTAAAAACTACTTAGGTTTAAAAGACTTTCATAGGGTCAACAGTTGATCCTCTTTTTGTTGCTAAGAGTTATCATTTAAAACATTTCTCAAAGTGGTGGAATGTGTCATAGTAAAGACTCTGAAGGAGACTATGAGTTGTTTATCTTTAAGTCCTCATAGAGATGATCAAACCGGGAGTATCCTCAGTCCTCTGTTTCTGTATTTTGTGTAGCCCTTCAGTAACTCCTGGAGTACTTCATTACTTCTTTAAACTATGTAGCTGAATGGAACCACTGCCTTTAATTGGTGCCTTTGCATTCCAGACAAGGCTGGGTTTGGAAATAACTTCACCACGGTGGACAACAAATCCACAGCCCAAAATGTGGAAGGCATCATCGTCAGCGCCATGTTTAAATCCCTCATCACACGCTGCGCTTCAACTACGCATGAATTGCACAGCCCTGAGAATCTGGTGAGAAGCTCACCTCTTCTTCCCACAGGAGTTCTCAGTCTCGTGCCGTGGCCTTGAGAAAGAGAAGTGAAGTCTAAAACTTTTAAAGTTAAAATATCTATTTTCTCAGTGTCACCAGTAACTCTCAGTAGAAACTCAGCAACACATTTCTCCTCCGTTACTTGTTATCCTACCTGCAAAGTGGATTATCTCTTCCATCTCAGAGGTTCTGTGGTAGTTGCTGAGATAGTTGCTAGGTACTTAAGAGCCCTTCAGAGAGAAGGTGCTAGAGCCCAGCGTGTTGGCTCATGAAATATTAAAGAAAGTTATACCAAGCTTTTGTTTGAAACGATGCTTACTTTAAAAATTAATGCAAATATGCTGCTGAAATGGGTTTTGTCTTCTTTTATCGAACACTGTAATCTTTTAGCTACTCTTCAAAAAGACAAAGACTGTTAATTAAACCACTGAAGCCACAGGTACAGAGAGCCAGGCTATAAAAGGTTAGTGTTTAATTGCTACTAAGGAGATTGTGGTTTGGGATAGTAAAATGTGGATGAAGACTGAGACATCTGATATGACTAGATGAATTCAGGTCTCTCCGAGGAATAAAGAAGCATTTCTCTGTCTTACCGATCTGTTAGATACAATGACTCCTATGCAGAAATCAGCCCATTTACACATATAGACACTATCTGCTAATCTACCTAAATCAAAGAAATGGTCTTAAGCTACTCTAAACCACTGAAACTATGTATTCACTTAACTTGAGATAAACAGAACAAAACCCCAAATGAAAAGGAATTTAATTTTGCTGATTGTTGAAGCCATCCTAGCAAGGTTCTTGGAGTTTGTGAATAACTTGGGTACCATCCATGCATTCAGTTTGGTCATGGCAAGAAGTAATTTGACAAGTTGATTATAGTATATGCAAGCTCTTATAAGTCTTAACCTACAAACTCGTGTATAGAAGAGATACTATATTTCTTAATTTTCTTTAAATCAACTTAAGTTTGGCTTTGGACCCCCATTCCACCAGAATGGCTGGAAGTTGAACCTCAGTCATTCATGGGTCTCCCCACCTCACAGAGTAGTGCAAAGATCCCCAAGTCTTAGGTAGGACCCAACGCCTGGTGAGGCTCCGTGGGTTTCAATCATCAGTCATGCCTATTAGTTCACGTAGTACTCTCTGCTGCTTGGGGATGGGCTCTCTGGTGAGTTTGGAACCCTTGCTTTCTGGGGCCTTGCCTTCCATGGAAGAGCCACCAAATTGCAGAGTGAGAGCATAGGACCTTGCTGCCCACAGGATCCAAAGGACATTCTATGTTTTCCTTAGTAGTTCTTCCTTCTGCTTTTCTAAACATCATAGGCATAATTGTCCCAGTGGTCTTAGGTTTTGAAACACAAAAGGGTTATAAGATAAGTGTTTTGTAGGCTTCTGTGTTCTGCTTTGTCATGAACTTTTCCTAAGACGAAGAATATAAGTAACTACCTTTTTTTTTTTTTTTTTTTTTTTTTTGCGGTACACGGGCCTCTCACTGTCGTGGCCTCTCCCGTTGCGGAGCACAGGCTCCAGACACGCAGGCTCAGCGGCCATCGCTCACGGGCCCAGCCGCTCCGCGGCACGTGGGATCTTGTGGGATCTTCCCGGACCAGGGCATGAACCCGTGTCCCCTGCATTGGCAGGCGGACTCTCAACCACTGCGCCACCAGGGAAGCCCAGTAACTACCTTCTTAAAGAGAGAAGAGAGTGGGGGAAATGCTGAATGCAAAGCTTAATATCTTTAAAAGTTAAAAGTTGAATGCATTAAAAGTTGAATCACTAATATGTTGGTTTTAACAGCCCTGTATCATCTTAAGTCCATAGTCAAGCTCATGTTCAAATGGACTACAACATACATGTTATTTGTTAAATCTGTGAAGCAAAATGGATCATCCTTGAATATCAGGCTCTGTTGGAAGTATCTAGAGGACTTAGCATATTTTATCACAGTGATGCAGAAAATTTGGAGAAGCTGAACAGAGACTGAAATCTCTAGTCTAGACAAAATTCTGATTGCCTTTTTTTTGCAGGCATCTCTTCAGAAGTCACAATTAAGAGAGAAAATTAAAAGCTTGGGAATCCAGTGGTTAAAAGTGTAAATTGATGTCTTTCTAATGATACAGCCAACTTTCTGAATATGAAGCATGGTAACCATCTTTTTTCATACTAAGGATGATGGGCAAGGTTCTTGGTAATGTTACCATAGGAACAATGGAGGGACAGGATACCGTTGGTTTCACTCTAGTAATATGTTTTCTTCTTATGATTCCAATGCTCATCTAAATCCAAGGAATTACCTTCTACCCCTCTTTCTGTGGACACTATTCAATCACAGCTATCTTTCCCCGCACTTTCTTTCTGGCCTCCAAACAGGGGCTGTATTGTGACATCCGTCAGCTGGTCCAGTTTATCAAAGAGGCCCATGGGAATGTCTTCAGGAGAGTGGCCCTCAGTGCTTTGCTTGATAGTGCTGAGAAGTTGGCACCAGGGAAAAAGGTGGAGGAAAATGAACCAGAATCTAAGCCTGGAGGTGGTAAAAGGTTGGAAGCTTGAGCTCTCTGAATATGAGGGTTTGCCTATGTCTGTAGAATATAATCTTCTGTTGTACTGTCCGTGTGGTTCCTACATGGTGTGTAACTCCAGTACAGTGATGGGGGGACTATAATTTTTTGTACGAGTGATATCACTGGTGGTGGCCCAGCAACAGATTAGAAAAGGAATGAGTTTACTGTCAAATAAATGCTGCCTTTGTATGAATCAGAGCTCAGTTGATCCCAAACTTTCATACACTTGAACCACACTTCATAGCTCTTAATTACATGGTAAAATGTTATCTGTGTTTTGGTCCCTTCTATAGCTAACTTACATTCTTATCCAGAAAGGAAAAGCAATTACTGATACCGTATCATCCTGTTCAGCAAGTAATATTTTTAACATGGCAAAAGAAAAATTGCTGAGCAATGCCCAATTATTTTTTCTCTTAATAAATACGAATTTATTGTATGCCTATTATATAAGAATTGCCACTTACAAAGATTAAAAGAAATACCTAATCTTAAAATCCTGCCAGTAGTTAATGGCTCTGTCTGCAATGATGGTGGTATCCTTAGGCAATAAGGTAGCTAGGTCATGACTCAAATGGTAGGATATGTTCCATACCGACGTAGACTCATGATGGTATAGGGTTTGCAGGGCATTTAAGTTGTCTGTAACAAAGTGTTTTGCTTTATGAAGTATATGAAGTATTGGGAGGTGGTGTCCTGCTATGTTGTGATTGGTGGAATGTACAATTTGCACAGGTCAGAGGCAGGAAGCATTGTGGATAAAGGCCAGGTGACCTCTGCACCTGAGGAATGTCGCAGCTTCATGTCCGGTCGCCCCTCACAGACTCCAGAGCAGTAAGTAGCATTGGTTTTGTCTCCCATGGAGTGGATTGAGCACTTCCCACTGGAAGAAATTCTGTTTTCCAAGTTGCTGTTTGTTTGTTTTTCATTTCTGTTGAACTTCTCCTTCTGCCCTTTATTTTTCACTCCCAAAGCCACTAATCTCTACGGGCCCAAATCACAAATAACCAACCTCGTGCTTCCAGGAAGCCTCCCTCACTGCCTTTCCCATTGCCAGTCTCTACCCCACTTCTGCCTTTCATGCACAATCCTACAGATTAATCTTGAAAAATAGCATGTGTATCAGGTGGGCTGGGGATGGCATCCACTTTCTTGCTTAAAATCACTTACGACTGTCAATGTAATCAATGAAGCTTTTCCAAAAATAAGTAAAATAATCTACTCTCCTGTCCAGCGTTAGCTGAAACATCGACTCTTCTCCTTTACACCTTGGTTCTCTCCTGAGATCCTTTCCAATGCCCTCTGATATCAGTTTATCTCTACTTTTCTTTTCTTTTTTTTTTTTTTGCGGTACGCGGGCCTCTCACTGCTGTGGCCTTTCCTGCTGCGGAGCACAGGCTCCAGACGCGCAGGCTTAGCGGCCATGGCTCACGGGCCCAGCCGCTCCGCGGCATGTGGGATCTTCCCGGACCAGGGCACGAACCCGCATCCCCTGCATCGGCAGGCGGACTCTCAACCACTGCGCCACCAGGGAAGCCCTCTACTTTTCATAATAACAAAATCAAAAGCATCATGAAAATAGTGCCCTCAGAAAATGTGAGGATTACTGTAGACACCAAATATACAGTCTAGTTCTGTGCAAGGCTCACCTGTATTCATTCTTCTTTTGAGACCTATTTACCCACAAGTGGTGTGATCGATATTTAAAATATCATCGTTTTAGGTATACCATTTCTACTTCCCTAAACCCTGATTTAGTATTAAATGATTATCCTTCCAGAAATTCTGCAGGATAGTCCAGATTTTATAATATGCCCTCTCTATAGTCAAGGAAATCACCGTCATGAAATAGGACCTTGGTAATCCACAACAAACAAACAAAACCTTTAAGGAACAAAAAGCCTGCAGTTTTTGTAGGCCTTCAAACTCTTAGAAACTGCCCCTAAAATGGGTGGAGAAAAGTAAGGAGAAGGTAAATCAACCCCATGGGTGCAGGGACCTCATGAGTTTTCACTTACCATTACAGACCCAATGCCTAGATGGGGCTTGGCCCATTGTAGGCACTTAATTTTAAGAATGAATGAATGACAGTCAATGAAACAATACACTTGCCAAATTACCATGTAGCCTTTGTCTCCTTTAATTTCCATTCTCAAAACCGAGGTTTAGTTTTTCCTTTCAGGACATCTTTAAGGACATAGTAAACATCCAAACATAAGCTCTAAGGGAAAAAAAATTAATGTGAAAGGCAAAGGTCTGTCTGTAGCTGAATAGCCAACCACAAGACTAGTTAAAAGTCCTTACATACAGAATCTGTCCAAAAAAGGAGAGAGGACTTTTCCCAAAATAACACTAATAACTATTAAGCTAATCTGAATAATAAGAATGATTTAATAGGTAAACTAGATTTAAACATAAAACTGTCTACCTTGCTAGGTGATTTAGTTTTCTAGATTGCAAAAGATTCTTTCTCTGTAGTGTTCTGTAAACACCACCTGATTTCTCAGCATTTAGCACAGGTCTGTTCTTTCCCTTGAATGAAGATACATGTATTAATATGCCTCTACATAAAAATTTCCACTTGGAGGGATGTCATAGAATGTCAAACATGGGACTTTTCCCTGGTCCAAGTGGGCCCAGGAGATGAGCACACCACATGTCCTCTGTTTAGCACCGGAGAAAGGTGGGTGGGTGATTATGGCTTCTCTGCCAGAAGACAGAGAACTTTCTCTTCCCCCTACGCCCCTCATACCCTTTGCTTCTCCTTTTTCCCTTTTAAATAAAAATCACGTTAACGGGGTAATATTAAAAGCAGTTTTATAAGCCCACATCTCTGAAACTCATGATTGACACACACGCATTGAACGACGCTGATGCAGCATTTTATTGTAAAGCTGATCAATTATAGTCTCCCTGGATATTTCCCCGCTCAGGCCACGTAGTCATATACTCATCACTGTGTTGCACATTTCCCAAAGGTAAGAAATGCTTCAAGCACTGTGATTGTTTGATAAAAATAACAAGGAAGTCAAATTCTAAAACACTGATTTAAATTCACACCATATTTGATAAACAGAATGTCCTGAATTAAAATAATAATTAAAGGTATTTAGTACTCTAATGAGATTTTGAGATAAAAAATCTGCATCCCCGTGTAAATATCCCAAGAAAATGACTGCTTTACACAGTACTGTCAAATTTTAGGTAGATCCCAGATTTAACCCCAAAGCTTATAAACAGACCGTTACCCAAACCCCCCCCAAAAAAAATTTCATTACATGTTACTAGAGTATTCTCCATAACCTTTTCTTTCCAAATTACTAAAGTATAATAATACGTGTTCTTCAAGTTGCCAAATGTGGAAAACACAGAAAAGCATAGAGAAAAAAATGTTTAAATACCTTCAATTAGATATAACCACAGTAAACTTTTGGTGTATTATGTTGGGAACATGTTTGAGCATGTGTACACACGAGCTTACACAAAGACACATACACGTGTACTTTTTTTATTAACCTGGTGATATCCTGCTTATTCCATTTTATCAGTGCCTTTTAACTTTGCAATATATCATCAACATTCCCCATATCACTAGTCTTCTGAAAATAGGATTTTAATGACTACAGAGGATGCCATCATATGGAAGTCGCATAATTTATTCAGCTGTTTCCCTAGAGGTAAACATTTAGATTATTTCCAATTTTTAACATTGACCCAGAAGCCTCAGTGAGCATTTGACCTTCTTAGTATCTACATCTTAGATACTAAGTAGATACTTAGTATCTACATCTTAGTATATTGTCCCATCATTTCCTTGGGATAACTTCCTGGAAATTGAAGTTCTTTGTCATGGGTGTAGACATAGCCTTTGGATAACATCTTACAAAATTACCCTCTAGAAAAGTTGACTCATTCTCTCATCATGGCAGTATGATAGTATCATTGCTTTCTTCCCCTCCCAGCCCACCCCACCTTAATCTTTGCCTATTTAATGAGTGAAAATAGGGATCTCATTTCAACTGGCCTTTTTTTAAAATTCCTAGTGAGATTAAACTCTGCATACCATTGGCCACTTGTCTTTTTCCTCTTGTGGAATGCCCTAGTGAAAAATCCCTTTGGAGATGTTCCCATTTGTCTTATTGAGTCAGGCTAATTTTTTGTTTTACTTTTTTTTTTTTTCTTTTTTGCGGTATGCGGGCCTCTCACTGTTGTGGCCTCTCCCGTTGCGGAGCACAGGCTCCAGACGCGAAGGCTCAGTGTCCATGGTTCACGGGCCCAGCTGCTCTGCGGTATGTGGGATCTTCCCGGACCGGGGCACGAACCCATGTCCCCTGCATCAGCAGGCGGACTCCCAACCACTGCGCCGCCAGGGAAGCCCTTTTTTACTTTTAAACCTTAAGTTTCTTTGACTTAAGAAAGCTAAATAATCAGGCACTATGAAAATTACTTACTGAAAAATTGTGGAATGATGCATCCCCTGGGTGTGCTGATTGCATTTTACTTATTCATTCGTTCAAGTATTTTTGTGAGTTTATTTAGGGCCAAGAATTATACTGTCCTGGGGTAGGGGTGGGGAATAAGATACGGTACTGCACACCCCCAGGGAACTTAAAAATATAAAAAGTTAAATATTTACTGACACTGTAAGTGCTTCAGCTTTTATGACTCACACTCGCAGACGACTACCTGCAGTAATATTTAGTCTTATATCATGGCTGAAAAAAATGATTTCCTCAACTTGACAGCTGAGACATGGCTATTATCAAGAAGAGCTCAGATAGTCAAGCTTGATCTCCTTCCTTCCACTCCCACTCTGCCTCTTCCTAAATCCCAGCCCATCAAAGATCATCCTGCACGATTTGCCACAGTGTCATTGGCAGGAGGTTGAAAGAAATGTAAGAGAATTTCACATGTGTTCAGACGTTTAACCCTCTCCTCTGCTTGCTTTCAGCGATGAACAAATGCAAGGGGGCAACATGGGGCGGAAAGATTTCTGGCGCAAGATGTTCAAATCCCAGAGTGCGGCGAGTGACACCAGCAGCCAGTCTGAGCAGGACACTTCAGAATGCACCACTGCTCACTCGGGGACCACCTCTGACCGGCGCACCCGCTCTCGGTCACGTAGAATTTCCCTCCGAAAGAAGCTTAAACTCCCCATAGGTAAAAGTATGTCTGTATTTATCTTATGGATTCTCTTATTCCCTGCCATGTCCTCAAACCAACTCACAATCAAAACAGAGCAACTTGTGGGAAGGTCGAGAAAGGGAAAGTTTTCAAGTCACAAAGCCTAGGCTGACTCCTTCATTTACTCATTCATTCATTCATTTTTTTCAGCAGATATTTCTCAAACCTTTCCTATGAGCTTCTATGGTGTGCAAACACTGTGCTAGGATTCAGGGATTAAATGGTGAGCAGAATTTCACAATGCCTGACTTTGCTGAATTTACAATCTATTAGGGGTGACAATCACTAAAGCAGATAATCATACAACTAAACAGAGTTGCAAACTACGAATTTTATTTTTTGGTTGCATTGGGTCTTCGTTGCAGTGCTCAGGCTTCTCACTGCGGTGGCTTCTCCTGTTGTGGAGCATGGGCTCTGGGCGCATGGGCTTCAGTAGTTGCAGCATGCGGGCTCAGTAGTTGTGGCACCGGGCCCTACAGCACAGGCTTAGTGGTTGCGGCGCATGGGCTTAGTTGCTCTGCGGCATGTGGGATCTTCCTAGGCCAGGGATCGAACCTGTGTCCCCTGCACTGGCAGACAATTCTTTAACCACTGTGCCACCAGGGAAGTCCCCAAACTATCAGTTTTATGAGGGAAGTATATGTAGTGCCCTAAAAGCATGCAAGGATGAGACCTAACCTAAATGAGGGGGAGGAGAGGCAGGAATCAGGGAAGGCTTCCTGAAGGAAGAGATATTAAGATCTGCAGGGTACTTGGGAGAAGGAGGAAGGAGAGCATTCCAGGTGGTAGCAGTACAATGTGCAAAGGTATTAGGAGGGAGGGACATGGAAGAACTGAGACAAGAGTGGCTGCATGACTATGGTGAAGCCATAGGGACCAGAGCGTGTGGGCCTTGCAGGTCAGGTTGTCTCTTCATCCTACAGCCCTACAGAGCCGAGGTGGGATGTTGAACAGGGGGATAACATGAGCAGGTAAACTTTTTTTCTAAAAGATCACTGCATGGAAAACACATTGGAGGGAGCATGAGTGGATATGGGGGACCAGATAGAAAGCTGCCCTTGTGCTCCAGGTATAAGTAATGGTAGGTTGGACTGGGTGGTGACCGTGTAGTTGGAGAGAAGTAGACATATTTGAAAGATACTTAGGAGGTAAAATCAACAGGACTTAATGGAAGATGTGAAAGTTGTCAAAGAGAACTGTATGGATTACGGTTTTAATCATGCAAGAGGCCTGGGTTCTTTTTGTTCTGATTTAGTCATGTAATTTTATAGTCCAACACTGAATGTTTTTATTCAAAGCATGTACATTTCGAAGACAATTTGTTTTCACTTTTATTTACATCAAGTCATGTAACTTTCATTGCTTGTTGGGCACATGCCAACTTTTTTGTTTAATCCATTTGGGAGAAAATGCTATAATGGTCTAATTTTTTTTGAATTATTAACTAGGAAATTGGCTGAAACGATCCTCCCTCTCAGGCCTGGCAGATGGTGTGGAGGACCTCCTGGACATCAGCTCTGTGGACCGCCTCTCTTTCATCAGGCAAAGCTCCAAGGTAAACAGGACATTACTTACGTAAGAGAGTGTTGGAGTCACTGATAGAAAAATGTCAGGGCTGGGAACTGCTAAACACCTGGAGGGGCCAAATAAGGAGGAGCTGAAGAAATTCTCTTCAAGGTAAGTAAGTTTTGGAGACTTAAGTGAACTATGGAAACTAAGATGTCTTAGTATGAGGCAATCATAGAAAGGAAAAAAGTGACAAAAAACTATAATGCAGATATAGAGAGGTATATAGGTATTAATTCCCAGCTACTTTTTTTCTTTGTTTTTTTTGTTTTGTTCTTTTGGCGATACGCGGGCCTCTCACTGTTGTGGCCTCTCCCGTTGCAGAGCACAGGCTCTGGACGCACAGGCTCAGCGGCCATGGCTCACGGACCCAGCCGCTCTGCAGCATGTGGGATCTTCCCAGACCGGGGCACGAACCCGTGTCCCCTGCATCAGCAGGCGGACTCTCAACCACTGCGCCACCAGGGAAGCCCCCAGCTACTTTTAATACATGTATTAAATCCTAACATCTCAAGCTCCTATGCAAGGACACATAATTGTATAGTGATTTCTTTTACACACACACACACACACACACACACCCCATATATTTTCCTTCCCTACTTTTCCTACCATCTGAACCTTTCTCCCCTTTGAAAAGGATTAAGAAGCTCAGGATGATTTTTCCCACTAAGTGCTTCTTCTGTTAAGAATTGGAGTAGCATGCAGTTTGGAAAAGGTCGTGATTCTTAGTGAAATCCATCTCTGATAAGAGTCTTCCCTGTGGCTGAGTCATGGCCTGGTTGCTGTAATTCTCAGCATGTAATAGGAGTTACATTTCTTTATATACAAATTATTTGCTTATACTCTTTCTTCTTTGAATCTCACTAAAACCAGTTTTCTTCTATCTCTTTTTAAAGTAATATTTTGGAGTTATAAAAAGATTATAGCAACCTTATAAGACATTTAGAAGATATATTTATAATTCCTCCTTCATATTCTTTTTACTAAAATTTGGCCAAGTATTTGAGGGTCTGTGGGGTCCATAGCTTCCTTGCTTTGCTGTAAACAAACACATTTTAAGTGTTACCAAAAAAACATGTTATTGCACTTTAGTTATAGTACACATTATAAATTCATTTATACTGGTTCTTTCATAGAGATTTGAAATCTTCTATTTGGCTATCTTTTACTTTCATCTGATTCTCAGTTGTGGTGTTGTTTGTAAAGGATGAATATGACTTGTTCGTAAATTTGAGTTTGGACTTTATCAGAATTAAACTCTAAGAATATCTCAATTGCTCACTAAATTATTTTCATAGTGCCTGATTATTTTACTTTCAATCTATGACCAAGGCTCTCAAATTATAGTTATAAGTGATGTCTTTTTTGGCACATGGGAATAAACTATACAGACTAGCTAACCAGATGTGGAAGCCAAAAGAAATGAAGTGACCTTTATATTCTAAACAACTTATTTTTCAAGGTAAAGGTTAGTATAAACACAAAGAATTTCCTCTGAATTGAGTTATCTGACTACCATCCTTTTTTTTCTCAGGTCAAATTCACCAGTGCTGTAAAGCTTTCTGAAGGTGGACCAGGGAGTGGAATGGAAAACGGGAGAGACGAAGAGGAGAATTTCTTCAAGCGTCTTGGTAAATGTCACTTGGCCTAAGAATTACATGCAACTTTTATTACACAGAACAAACATTTGATTAGATAAAATGATCTACTTTCTATTTCCTTTCATTTCTTATTCATTTCTTTCTCGTATGTGTTTTGTTTGTACTACTGTTTATAGCTTCTCTATTTATTATCAATTTGGTGCAACATTTATGGAAGTCCTACCATGTTCCTCATTCCCTAGTGGGCCCTGGGTGTACAAAGAATAAGACACAGACTTTTCTTCTGCTGTTCTGTCCCTTATTAAAATCTGAGAGTTCTAAAAACAACTCCAGGTATCCTTTTTTTTTTTTTTTTTTTTTTTTGCGGTACGCGGACCTCTCACTGTCGTGGCCTCTCCCATTGCGGAGCACAGGCTCCGGAAGCGCAGGCTCAGCGGCCATGGCTCACTGGCCCAGCTGCTCCGCGGCATGTGGGATCTTCCCGGACTGGGGCACGAACCCATGTCCCCTGCATCGGCAGGCGGACTCTCAACCACTGCGCCACCAGGGAAGCCCCCAGGTATCCTTTTATCCATCCACCTATCTACTTAGGAATTCTGCACATTATATCCCAGACGGGTGGCCGGCCACCCTCTGAACACTTCCACCGAGGGCAAGTTTATTACTTTACAAAGCAACCTGTTCCAGAACTAGACAGGTTTCATTGTGAGAAAGTCTTTCCTTATGTGCTGAAAATATACTTATCCATAAATTTGACTCACTAGTCCTAGTCATGATATCTGTAGCCGCACACACACGCACACTCATGCCCACATAATGCCAGTTTCACCTATTATCTATTTCATGTTCTCTCTTTTGATCTCACTTCTGCTCATTAAATATTGTTGATTCCTTTTGTTTTCCTTACATAGAAGAGTCTCTAGATCCATCACCAACCTGATTTCATTTTACTATGTATTCTAATTAGATGATGTGCTTTACAGAATATGGTGCTTCAGATGGAATGCAATGCACTATGTTTGACTTTAATCAGTGTAATAGATAGTGTAACTGTTAAGCTCCCAAGGATACAGCCAGTGGATGAACACAATTTAAGACTGCATTATCTGTTTTCACATCACAGAGTTGGTTTGTATTGAATTTTGGATTAACTTTTGCCACCTGTCCTTCTCATGAACAAATATCATGCATTACTTTGATGTAGCCCTTATTCATTCTTCATCTCAAAATAAATAAAATGTATTGTTTCATTAACTTGGGGGGTAGTTAAGTCACTTGTCCAGGAATTCTGAATCTTTTCTTCTCTACAATTGTGCTATAAAAATCCATCATGAGAGACATACACATTTCCCTGTTTTCATCCAAGTTGTTGATATTCTCACAAAGCAGGACAAATACAAAGAAATAGCTCCTAGAGCACATGTAGTTGACTTTTATTGATTAACAATTTGTGGGTACAGTTTTTCAGCCAACCATACATTTAATTTACTAGTGATCAGCAAGCACTTTCCTACTTCATACAAAAAACATCATTAGACTTTACTAAAAAATTATCTCACTGATATCTTTATAACTGTCGAAAGGAGGAATGTAACAGTTCAACACGCTGTCTTCTTCAGTAAACTACAGTGGTGTCTATGATTACTTCTGTGTTGTTGTTTTTTTTAGTGTTCCTGCCTATCCAATTCTCTCTTACAGAATTTGGCTAGGACACACATCAGGCTTATTAGTCTATGGTTTCAAGAATCTTCCTAATAATTGGGATCTTTGTCATTTTCAATCCTCTTGTACTCTTTCCACTCATGATATTTTAGAGATATATCTAGTGTTCAAAACTGTCGGTGTTATAAAGACATTTTTGTGGTGGTTCTTTGAGAATGAAGTGTGGAACTAAAATACTTTCTCTAGGTATGTGCTGTGTTAGCTGGATGTCATTTGACTAGTACTGTGATCGCATCTCCAGGTCATTTCTGTGTAATTTGATGGAACTGAGGCTTAAACTCAGAAACTAGGGTCTTTCACATTTGGTGCCTTTTTAATGAAGCTTTTCTGTACTTTCCCATCTGTGAATTTTTCTCCTTAGTAGAAAGGATGAAAGCATAATTGAGTTGTTTACCCTCCTTTGATTTCCTTACACTCCCTTCTTCAAGTAATAGGTCAATATTTTTACTCTTACTCTTGTTCCAAATATGTTATCGTTATTGTTTCATAACATTCTGGATTTTGAGTTTTCCTCATCCACTGTTCTTACAGATTTCAACTACTGTTTCACATAGTTTTTATATTCCATTCACAAATAGAAAAGACCTGATACAGAATATTCATACAGCCTGAGTCTAGTATGAGTTTGTGTCAACAATACCTGTAATACAGACAGTCTCTTCCTGTGTGTCTAGAAGACAAAACAATAAAATCTGGGACTGATTTTGGAATATTTTATGTGCTTTGGACTGGCAAAGGAAGATGGCTTGTACATCATCATTCTTTGTCCACGATCTCTGGCTTGTTAAAAATTATAAAAGGTATTCTGTGAGTTAACTCTTTCAGAATCTCTCGCAAAAGACAGGTATCTCCAGCTATTCTAAAAAACCAAAAGAACATTATCTGCTAATCTAAGAACATTGTATTTTGCAACAACTACCATACTTGCCCTTGTGAACATCTTTCTAACTTTGAGCCTGCTTTTGCTTATTTCTTTCTTTCTTTTTTACTTTGCAATCTGTGAATAAATCCCCATCCATCCATTATAGATGCATTGTCTTTTTTCCTTCTCATTTAAATTATTTTCATTTAATTGCATATTTTCTGTTTCTTTCTTTAAAGTTGTTAAAGAAAGCAAATATGAAACGTTCTTACCCTCAATTTCAATGTAGTACCTGAACTTCACTGAGCTAAGATAAAATGCAATAGGCGATAGAATTTTTTCAATCTAAAAATTTATTCAACAAATGAAAAACACATCTGCTGAACATTTAACAGAACTGAAATTACATTCACAGACCAGCTATCTTTTTCTTCTATATTTTTCTATTCACTAAGAATATTTTATTTTAGAAATCATGATGTCTCTATCTGAGGGAAGATATTTCATTAAAGCAATGGGTTTTTTTTTTTTCAGCTGATCAGCAAAACTTACTGAATATCTTCTTTGTGCTCAGCTCTGCCATAAACTGTATGGAAAATGCTGCTTAAAGAAATACTAGATTTTGAAATGCTCCTTTGGGATTTAACAGCTTTTTAAAAATGCATTCTATATGAATCATACCTCAGTAAATTTAATGTTAAAAAATAGTAAATAAATGCAACTAAAACGTACTGAGACTAAAAAATTAATCATGGCCAAGGAAGCCAAGAGGCATCTTTACATTCTAGTAAGTTTATATAAAAGATTGATATAGAAGAGGTACCTTTTATAGGCAAATTACTTTTCAACATTTCTTTCAGTATTACAATATGAAATGTCAGCAGGGTACAACTTGACAATCAGTTTGTAACATGTACAGTGTTGATTTATTTATTACAGTAGTTTTCCTGACATAATCACTACCTTCAGCAGTATGTGAAGGTCTGAACTCTTTCAACATAAACATTCAGGTATTCTAGAGACACAGCGTGGCAGAGTAGTAAGAGTACAGGCTGGTTGTCACTAGGTTTGGATTTGAATTTTGACTTTATCACTTTCTGTTGCATGAACTTAGACTAGGCTACTTAACCTGTCCCTTTTCTCTTTATCTTTCTGTCTCTATTCTCTCTCATTCTCTCTCTCTCTCTTTAATTATCTTTAAAGATCTATCTTACATGACTGTTACAAAAAATTTTTTAAATAAATTATAAAATATTTCATATAGTACTTGGCACATACTAAGTGCTCAAAAAGTTAGTAAATATATTGTTATCTATTAATGCTTTATAGATAAAATGGAAAATTTCCATTGTAAATAGCTTTTACTTACAGCGTGATCCTTATGTCCTGGGCTCGTAGGAGTCTGCTGATCTTCTTACCTGTAATAAGTGTACATCATTCTGTGAATGATTCTTCACAGAATAGGTTCTTGCTGACAAAGATTGTTTTGATCACTTTTCTCTTAATTATTTATACTATTTAACTGCATTGTTTCTGAAGTTCTTTCAATCAAAATGATACTTTCTTTAGTAATATTGAATACATTTCTTTTAGAATTAATTAGCTTGTCAAAAATATTGGAAGAAATGGTGGGATACTTATTCTTAATGCTTCCTTTAATAAAATGATGACAACTGTTTTTAATAAATTGGTTAAATAAGAATATTTTTTTACCATCCGTCCTGTCTTATATATTAGTTCTATTACAAATTTTAGAGTTATCACTTAATGTATCTTAAATCTTAATTATAGTATGAAATAATAAAACAACTGGATTCACTAAAAAGAAAAATATTACTTGGGATCTATCTTAAATTCAAGGTTTAAGTTTAGGTACTGTTAAGGTTATAATTTTTTTTAACGGATGAGATTTCCTGTGATATGTGTATCTATCAAAGGGCTATATATAAATGATTAATAAAGTGATATATAGATAGGAAAAATAACAGGAGTTACCTGTTCTGATAGCTTTGGTAATGTCCAGTGAGTAAATAGAGTAGTATTTTGAAAGGCAGCTGTCTGGAAACAGCATTGTCCAAGAAACGTTTGTTCCTTATTTGTAGTTTCTAGCTTTACCTTCTGTATACCATTTGAAATTCTGTCTTCTGAATTTTTTCCACCTTTAGATTCTTCTTGTGCTACTTCCTTTTGCATTTAATACAAAATATGCTATACTAAATGGAAAAAAAATACTGAAGTTGTTGAATATAGAATTTTCAGTATGGAATATTTGTACCTGAAAAGGAAATGTACCCATAAGGAATGAAATATGGGAAATGTTGATAATAATATTTTAATTATAATCTGAGCCTTTTAAAAAAATTTATTTTGTTGAAGTACAGTTGATTTACAATATTGTGTTAATTTCTGCTGTACAGCAAAGTAATTCAGTTATACATATATACAAATTCTTTTTCATATTCTTTTCCATTATGGGTTTATCACAGGATATTGAATATAGTTCCCTGGGCTATAGAGTAGGACCTTGCTTTTTTTTTTTTTAATTACTTAGTTTATTTCATTTTTGGCTACGTTGGGTCTTTGTTGCTGCACATGGGCTTTCTCTAGTTGTGGCAAGCGGGGGCTATGCTTCATTGCGGTGCGTGGACTTCTCATTGTGGTGGCTTCTCTTGTTGCAGAGCATGGGCTCTAGGTGCGCGGGCTTCAGTAGCTGTGGCTTACAGGCTCTAGAGCACAGGCTCAGTAGTCGTGGCACAGAGGATTAGTTTCTCCGTGGCATGTGGGATCTTCCCGGACCAGGGTTTGAACCCATGTCCCCTGCAGTGGCAGGCAGATTCTTAACCACTGCGCCACCAGGGAAGCCCCTGAGCCATTTTTGTGCTTATGAAAATTTTCAAACATAGACAAAGAGTAAAAAGAACCCAAGGGATACCAAATATCCATCACCGACTTGCAATAATGGTAAAAAAATTTTCCAACTTGCTTCATCTTATTTTTTTTAGTGTGTTATGGAACAAATTCCAGACACCATACCATTTCACACTTACATATCTCAGTATGATGCTGAGACATTTTAAAAGTTGTTGACCAGGAATTGGTAATTATTTTCATGCCATGCCATAAATTTTTTTCAATTTACCAGGAAGTTTTAAATTTGTATGCACTTAACTTCAAATTATATAGAGCAACAGAGCTACAAGGAAAAAATAGACAAATTCAATATAATAATAGGAGATTTAGCATACTGCTGTCATTCACTGATAGAGGATACCGCTTTCAGAACCAGTAGACACCCCCCCCCCAAAAAAAGTTAGTAAGGATATAAAAAACTTAAATAATGTAAGCAGCAAATTTGATTCAACAAGCAGATATATAGTCACTATACTCCAAAACTTTAAATTACAAATTATTTTCAAGCACAGTTGGAACATTTTTAAAACTGACCATATTGTGCTATAAGGCAAATTTTAACAAATTTCAAAGTATTAAAATTATACGAAGTGTGTTTGTTGACTTGTAGTTAAGCTACAAATCAGTAACGAAAAAGTGACTAGAAGTTATGAAATACACTACTTCTAAGTAACACCCCAAAAAACAAATCACAATTGGAGTTAGAAAATAAGTTAAACAGAATGATAATAAAAATATTACATAGCAAAACTTGGATGTGACTAAAGCAGTGCTTACAGGAAAATGTATAGTCTTTTTTTCCCAAGGTAACAGTAGTGTTTTTTTTTTTAAAATTACACACGTCTATAAACTTAATAAATAGGTTTTCTCTATCTTTTTATACAACAGGTTCTTATTAGTCATCAATTTTATACACATCGCTGTATACACGTCAATCCCAATCACCCAATTCACACCACCACCCCCACACCCCTGCAGCTTTCCACCATTGGTGTCCATACGTTTGTTCTCTACATCTGTGTCTCAATTTCTGCCCTGCAAACTGTTTCATCTGTACCATTTTTCTAGTTTCCACATATATGCGTTAATATACAATATTTGTTTTTCTCTTTCTGACTTACTTTACTCTGTATGACAGTCCCTAGATCCATCCACGTCTCAACAAATGACCCAGTTTCGTTCCTTTCTATGGCTGAGTAATATTGCATTGTATATATGTACCACATTTTCTTTATCCATTCATCTGTCAGTGGGCATTTAGGTTGCTTCCATGACCTGGCTATTGTAAATAGTGCTGCAATGAACATTGTGGTGCATGTGTCTTTTTGAATTTTGGTTTTCTCTGGGTATAGGCCGAGTAGTGGGATTGCTGGATCATATGGTAATTCTATTTTTAGTTTTTTAAGGAACCTCCATACTGTTCTCCATAGTGGCTGTATCAATTTACATTGAGGGTTCTCTTTTCTCCATACCCTCTCCAGCATTTGTTGTTTGTAGATTTTCTGATGAAGCCCATTCTAACTGGTGTGAGGTGATACCTCATTGTGGTTTTGATTTGCATTTCTCTAATAATTAGTGATGTTGAGCAGCTTTTCATGTGCTTCTTGGCCATCTGTATATCTTCTTTGGAGAAATGTCTATTTAGGTCTTCTGCCCATTTTTGGATTGGGTTGTTTGCTTTTTTAATATTGAGCTGCATGAGCTGTTTATATATTTTGGAGATTAATCCTTTGTCCATTGATTCATTTGTAAATATTTTTTCCCATTCTAAGGGTTATCTTTTCATCTTGTTTATGGTTTCCTTTGCTGTGCAAAAGTTTTTAAGTTTCATTAGGTCCCATTTGTTTATTTTTGTTTTTATTTCCATTACTCTAGGAGGTGGATCAGAAAAGATCTTGCTATGATTTATGTCAAAGAGTGTGCTTCCTATGTTTTCCTCTAAGAGTTTTACAGTGTCTGGTCTTACATTTAGGTCACTAATCCATTTTGAGTTTATTCTTGTGTATGGTGTTAGGGAGTGTTCTAATTTCATTCTTTTACATGTAGCTGTCCAGTTTTCCCAGCATCACTTATTGAAGAGACTGTCTCTTCTCCATTGTATATACTTGCCTCCTTTGTCATAGATTAGTTGACCATAGGTGTGTGGGTTTACCTCTGGGCTTTCTGTCTTGTTCCATTGATCTATGTCTCTGTTTTTGTGCCAGCACCATATTGTCTTGATTACTGTAGCTTTGTAGTATAGTCTGAAGTCAGGGAGTCTGATTCCTCCAGCTCCGTTTTTTTCCCCTCAAGACTGCTTTGGCTATTTAGGGTCTTTTGTGTCTCCATACAAATTTTAAGATTTTTTGTTCTAGTTCCATAAAAAATGCCATTGGTAATTTGATAGGGATTGCATTGAATCTGTAGATTGCTTTGGGTAGTAGAGTCATTTTCACAATATTAATTCTTCCAATCCAATAACATGGTATATCTCTCCATCTGTTGGTATCATCTTTAATTTCTTTCATCAGTGCCTTATAGTTTTCTGCATACAGGTCTTTTGTCTCCCTTGGTAGGTTTATTCCTAGGTATTTTATTCTTTTTGTTGCAATGGTAAATGGGAGTGTTTCCTGAATTTCTCTTTCATATTTTTCATCATTAGTGTATAGGAATGCAAGAGATTTCTGTGCATTAATTTTGTATCCTGAAACTTTACCAAATTCATTGATTAGCCCTAGTAGTTTTCTGTTGGCATCTTTAGGATTCTCTATGTATAGTGTCATATCATCTGCAAACAGTGACAGTTTTACTTCTTCTTTTCCAATTTGTATTCCTTTTATTTCTTTTTCTTCTCTGATTGCTGAGGCTAGGCCTTCCAAAACTATGTTGAATAATAGCAGTGAGAGTGGACATCCTTGTCTTATTCCTGATCTTAGAGGAAATGCTTTCAGTTTTTCACCATTGAGAATGATGTTTGCTATGAGTTTGTCATATATGGCCTTAATTATACTGAGGTAGGTTCCCTCTATGCCCACTTTCTGGAGAATTTTTATCATAAATGGGTGTTGAATTTTGTCAAAAGCTTTTTCTGCATCTATTGAGATGATCATATGGTTTTTATTCTTCAGTTTCTTAATATGGTGTGTCACATTGATTGATTTGCATATATTGAAGAATCCTTGCATCCCTGGGATAAATCCCACTTGATCATGGTGTATGATCCTTTTAATGTGTTGTTGGATTCTGTTTGCTAATATTTTGTTGAGGATTTTTGCATCTATATTCATCAGTGATATTGGTCTGTAATTTTCTTTTTTTGTAGTATCTTTGTCTGGTTTTGGTATAAAGGTGATGGTGGCCTCATAGAATGAGTTTTGGAGTGTTCCTTCCTCTGCAATTTTTTGAAAGAGTTTGAGAAGGATGGGTGTTAGCTCTTCTCTAAATGTTTGATAGAATTCATCTGTGAAGCCATCTGGTCCTGGACTTTTGTTTGTTGGAAGATTTTTTTTTTTTTGGTGGTACGCGAGCCTCTCACTTCCATGGCCTCTCCCGCTGCGGAGCACAGGCTCCAGACACGCAGGCTCAGTGGCTATGGCTCATGGGCCCAGCCGCTCCACGGCATGTGGGATCCTCCCGGACTGGGGCACAAACCCACGCGCCCCGCATTGGCAGGCGGAGTCCCAACCACTGTGCCACCAGGGAAGCCCTGTTGGAAGATTTTTAATCACAGTATCAATTTCATTGCTTGTGATTGGTCTGTTCATATTTTCTGTTTCTTCCTGGTTCAGTCTTGGAAGGTTATACCTTTCTAAGAACTTTTCCATTTCTTCCAGGTTGTCCATTTTATTGGCATAGAGTTGCTTGTAGTAGTCTCTTAGGATGTTTTGTAGTTCTGCAGTGTCTGTTGTAACTTCTCCTTTTTCATTTCTAATTTTATTGATTTGAGTCCTCTCCCTCTTTTTCTTGATGAGTCTGGCTAATGGTTTATCAATTTTGTTTATCTTTCAATGAACCAGCTTTTGTTTTTATTAATCTTTGCCACTGTTTTCGTTGTTTCTATTTCATTTATTTCTGCTCTGATCTTTATTATTTCTTTCCTTCTGCCAACTTTGGGTTTTGTTTGTTCTTCTTTCTCTAGTTCCTTTTGTTGTAAGGTTAGATTGTTTACTTGAGATTTTTCTTGTTTCTTGAGGTAGGCTTGTATAGCTATAAACTTCCCTCTTAGAACTTCTTTTGCTGCATCCCACAGGCTTTGGATTGTCATGTTTTCATTGTCATTTGTCTCTAGGTATTTTTTGATTTCTTCAGTGATCTCTTGGTTATTTGGTAGTGTATTGTTTAGCCTCCATGTGTTTGTGTTTTTTACGTTTTTTCCCCTGTAATTGATATCTAGTTTCATAGCGTTGTGGTCAGAAAAGGTGCTTGATATGATTTCAGTTTTCTTAAATTTACTGAGGCTTGATTTGTGACCCAAGATGTGATCTATCCTGGAGAACATTCCGTGCACACTTGAGAAGAAAGTGTAATCTGCTGTTTTTGGATGGAATGTCCTATAAATATCAATTAAATCTATCTGGTTTATTGTGTCTATTAAAGCTTCTGTTTCCTTATTTATTTTCATTTTGGATCATCTATCCATTGGTGTAAGTGAGGTGTTAAAGTCCCCCACTATTATTGTTTTACTGTCGATTTCCTCTTTTACAGCTGTTAGCAGTTGCCTTATGTATTGAGGTGCTCCTGTGTTGGGTGCATATATATTTATAATTGCTATATCTTCTTCTTGGATTGATCCCTTGATCATTATGTAGTGTCCTTCCTTGTCTCTTGTAACATTCTTTATTTATTTATTTTCTTGCAGTACGTGGGCCTCTCAGTGTTGTGGCCTCTCCCGTTGTGGAGCACAGCCTCTGTATGCGCAGGCTCAGCGGCCATGGCTCACGGGTCTAGCCACTCCGCGGCATGTGGGATCTTCCCAGACCAGGGCATGAACCCATGTCCCCTGCATTGGCAGGTGGACTCAACCACTGCGCCACCAGGGAAGCCCTAACATTCTTTATTTTAAAGTCTATTTTATCTGATATGAGTATTGCTACTCCAGCTTCCTTTTGATTTCCATTTGCATGGAATATCTTTTTCCATCCCCTCACTTTCAGTCTGTATATGTCCCTAGGTCTGAAGTGGGTCTCTTGTAGACAGCATATATATGAGTCTTGTTTTTGTATCCATTCAGCAAGTCTGTGTCTTTTGGTTGGAGCATTTAATACATTCACGTTTAAGGTAATTATCTATATGTATGTTCCTATGACCGTTTTCTTAATTGTTTTGGGTTTGTTTTTGTAGGTCCTTTTCTTCTCTTGTGTTTCCCACTTAGAGAAGTTACTTTAGCATTTGTTGTAGAGCTGGTTTGGTGGTGCTGAATTCTCTTAGCTTTTGCTTGTCTGTAAAGCTTTTGATTTCTCCATCAAATCTGAATGAGATCCTTGCCAGGTAGAGTAATCTTGGTTGTAGGTTCTTCCCTTTCATCACTTTACCTTCTGGCTTGTAGAGTTTCTGCTGAGAAATCAGCTGTTAACCTTATGGGAGTTCCCTTGTATGTTATTTGTCATTTTTCCCTTTCTGCTTTCAATAATTTTTCTTTGTCTTTAATTTTTGCCAGTTTTATTACTATGTGTCTTGGCGTGTTTCTCCTTGCGTTTATCCTGTATGAGACTCGCTGCACTTCCTGGACTTGGGTGGCTTTTTTGCTTCCCATGTTAGGGAAGTTTTCGACTGTAATCTCTTCAAATATTTTCTCAGGTCCTTTCTCTCTCTCTTCTCCTTCTGGGACCCTTATAATGCGAATGTTGTTGCGTTTAATGTTGTCCCAGAGGTCTCTTAGGTTGTCTTCATTTCTTTTCATTCTTTTTTCTTTATTCTGTTCTGCAGCAGTGAATTCAACCATTCTGCCTTCCAGGTCACTTATCAGTTCTTCTGCCTCAGTTATTCTGCTATTCATTCCTTCTGGTGTAGTTTTCATTTCAGTTATTGTATTGTTCATATCTCTTCTTTAATTCTTCTAGGTTTTTGTTAAACATTTCTTGCATCTTCTCAATCTTTGCCTCCATTGTTTGTCTGAGGTCCTGGATCATTTTCACTATCATTATTCTGAATTCTTTTTCTGGAAGGTTGCCTATCTCCACTTTATTTAGTTGTTTTTCTGGGGTTTTATCTTGTTCTTCATCTGGTACATAGCCCTCTGCCTTTTCATCTTGTCTATCTTTCTGTGAATGTGGTTTTTGTTCCACAGGCTGCAGGATTGTAGTTCTTCTTGCTTCTGCTGTCTGCCCTCTGGTGGATGAGGCTGTCTAAGAGGCTTGTGCAAGTTTCCTGATGGGAGGGACTGGTGGTGGGTAAAGCTGGCTGTTGCTCTGGTGGGCAGAGCACAGTAAAACTTTAATCCGCTTGTCTGCTGATGGGTGGGGCTCGGTTCCCTCCCTGTTGGTTGTTTGGCCTGAGGCAACCCAACACTGGAGCCTACCTGGGCTCTTTGGTAGGGCTAATGGCAGACTCTTGGAGGGCTCACACCAAGGAGTACTTTCCAGAAATTCTGCTGCCAGTGTTCTTGTCCCCACGGTGAGCCACAGCCACCCCCTGCCTCTGCAGGAGACCCTCCAACACTAGCAGGTAGGTCTGATTCAGTCTCCTATGGGGTCACTGCTCCTTCCCCTGGGTCCTGATGCGCACACTACTTTATGTGTGCCCTGCAAGAGTGGAGTCTCTGTTTCCCCCAGTCCTGTCAAAGTTCTGCAATCATATCCCACTAGGTTTCAAAGTCTGATTCTCTAGGAATTCCTCCTCCCATTGCCGGACCCCCAGGTTGGGAAGCCTGATGTGGGGCTCAGAACGTTCACTGCATTGGGTGGACTTCTGTGGTATAAGTGTTCTCCAGTCTGTGAGTCACCCACCCAGCGATTCTGGGATTTGATTTTGCTGTGATTGCGCTCCTCTTATCGTCTCATTGTGGTTTCTCCTTTGTCTTTGGATGTGGGGTACCTTTTTTGGTGAGTTCCAGTGTCTTCCTGTTGATGATTGTCCAGCAGCTAGCTGTGATTCTGGTGTTCTCACAAGAGGGAGTGAGAGCACGTCTTTCTACTCCGCCATCTTGGTTCAAGCCCCATGCCATAATTTTTTATCTTGTGGTAATAAAGTCCAAAGGAATCTTTTCCCCAAGCTTGAACTGCTTCCAAAGGTTGTGTTTTCTAAAAGAACAGGTGCTCACCTTTTTCCACTAGTACATACTTTCATGGTAAACCAAGCTCATAATTGTAAATATCGCCCTTTTATTTACAAAGAATGCAAGTTATTAAAGGGGTACATCCAACTCTGGATCTGATTTTTAAATGCAAATTTGTGAACATTAGTGTTTATTAATAGGAACAGATTATTCACCGTACATCTGCAACCACCAATCATGACCTGCTTGCGTATAGGGCACCTTAGTTGAGAGCAAAGGCTATGTGGGGCCACTTTTTTTGTGTTGAGGCAGCAAGTGGGAAAGTGGGGCAGTGGGTGGGAGGTATCAAGGTATTTTTGACAGAAGAGGTGAGAAAGCCGTTTCCTGTAATGGGATCTGTGACTTAGTGAGGACCTAGAGTTGGCAACATTGCAAATGGTGTCAGGACACATTAAGCCAAGCACTAAATCAGGGGGTATATTCTTAGGTGCTGAAAGTACATTTCAGAGTTATGGGAAGTAATTTGGGCTTGGTGTTTAAAACTATATTCAATATTATAGCATTATATAAGATAAACTAAATATTATATATATATATACACATATATATGTGTATATATATACATATATATGTGTGTGTGTGTGTGTGTATATATATATATATATATATATATACTAGAAGCTATAGAAAAGCTATGAGATACTTAGGTTTTTAAAAACGTACATGGGGTTAAAAGAAATGAAAAAAATGCTTTGTATTATTCTTCCTTAATGTGTGATCCTTAGACTTTCTGTATTAAAATCATGTGGCATGTTTGTTAAAAATATACATAGCCTGCAGACCTATGGAATCCATATCTCTAGCGATGAGATCTGATAGTCTGCATTTTAAGAAGCTCTAGACTGATTCTCATTCGTATGCAGTTTAACTATGGAAAAATAAGTGAGGATGAGTCAGTGGTTCCTAAACCTCTGACCACCGTGTGGGGTCAGGCTGGCTGCATCCTTATCATCTGTGAGGCTTTACAGAGCACGCATTCTTACACTCCTCTTTCAGAGACTCTGGTTCTGAACTTCTGAATAAGATTCAAAAACTGCCCAGATAATTCTGATGCACAGGCAGGTTTGGAAATCCTGGCATTAAATGACCAACCTCTCAAGTCCTTTACAACTCTAATAATCAGTGATTCTTTGCATTGTAACTAAGATATCAAGATACTGTCTTTGATATCAGTTTTTTGTAACAGATCTGAAATTGCACAGTGATTTTGCATCTTCCATAAAAACAGAAGTTAGTTACAGGCAGAATCATCTTAAATAATCCTCTTAACAGTATTAGAGAAGAGACCTGAAAGCAAAATGATTAGACCCTATATTTATCTATTTTTTTTAATTTTTAATTTTTAAAATTTATTGCTGCATAGTTGATTTACAATGTTGTGTTAATTTCTGCTATACAGCAAAGTGATTCATATATATATATACATTCATACATATATATACATATATATATACATACGTATATATAGGTACATTGTTTTTCACATTCTTTTCCATTATGGTTTATCACAGGATATTGAATATAGTTCCCTGTGCTATACAGTAGGACCTTGTTGTTTATCCATTCTATATATAATAGTTTGCATCTGCTAATCCCTAACTCCCAATCCATCCCTCCCTCACCCACCCCTCCCCCTTGGCAACCACAAGTCTGTTCTCTATGGATCAGACCCTATATTAAAATAGTTATATAAGACCCCTTATTAGCATATGCTATGTGTCATCAGATTCCTAAAAGTCAAGGTGTCCAAATCAAGCATTAGAGAGGAGGGAAGTGTAGTTCAGGAAAAAGTTCTTAGGCCAACACTATAGAAAATGCATTGTTGAAACTTCAAAGCTCTTTTTTAATCTACAACCATTACACTCTCTCTCCTTCATTCCTCCAACATGGGAAAACCCCTACAGGTTGCCACAGTTTTGATGACCATCTGTCTTCCAACCAAGATGGTGGAAAAAGCAAAAACGTGGTGAATCTTGGAGCAATCCGACAAGGCATGAAGCGCTTTCAGTTTCTGTTAAACTGCTGTGAGCCAGGGACAATTCCTGATGCATCGATCTTGGCAGCCGCCTTGGATCTTGTAAGTTGTTGGAAGAATTTTCTCACCCTGTATCCCATTCCAGTTAATTCTGCTAATGGAGGAAAGCATGAATCCCTACTCCAAAGCCTAACTATGGGGTTACGTTTTTGGTCTTTTTTTTTTTTTTTTCTTCAGCATTAGAGGCAAGAGGAGGGGAAAAGGTAGTAAGGTGAAAGAAGAAAAGAAAGGGGAAAAAATCTTAGTAAATATATTCTGTACAGCATCATGATTAACAGTATATGAGGATTCTGGAATGAGACTGCCTGGGTTAAAATCACTCTGACATTTATTAGCTAAACCCTGTAAAATGACATTAAGAGTAATAATAATATTATGCCTACCTCCTAGGGTTACTGTGAGGATTAAATGAGATATTAGATGTAAAGTCCTTATCATATTGCCTGAAATATAGCAGTTGCTCAATAAAGTAGGTCATTATTATTATTACATTATTAGTCATGTCTGTCATGTATTAGTCCTTTAAACTCTGTCTTGAGTTAATTGCATATTAATTGAGTGAAAATATGAAGCAAGGATCAATTGAAATTAATTGCACAGAAGCACCTTGAACATTGTGTAGCCTTATACACATGTAAGAGATTCAAGAGTATAATGTGGAACTTGTTTAGAAAGTATTTTTGTCAAATAAACGAGACCCAGATATGAGTTTTGAACACAATCTTTCAATTTCCTTTATTTATCTTCTGGTTTAATAAATTCTTCATATGCTCTATAAATACTGGGTACAAAATTCCAAGTAAATATCAAGAAGTAAAAGTTTTCTGTATTCACATTTTAAGAAGAAAAACTAAAATAGACATTTTTACAACAAAAACCCTTTAGCCTGCCTACAAATGATCCCTTTTTATAACACATGAATATGTAACCACTGGCCACTCATATTTTACCTTGGAAAATAGTCCAAACTATTTAATATAATTCATGACATTTTTCTGTGACATTAATAGCTTTTGCTCTCACGATATTTAGTGACCAGCAAGGTATGTAGCTTCACTTAAGCTGAAAATGCAAATACCACTGTAATCACCCAGAATGATGACCTGTGGTTATTTAAGATTTTTCAGTCAGTTTCCGATTCCTGGACATTGGTCTTTGAAAGTATTTTTTTTTAATTCCAAAGTGTTTAATGTGTACTGATATATGCTATCATGACTGTAAAATGTAGAAAGTCACACGTCTCCAGGAGAGCTGAGGCAGGTGGCAATCAAACAATTAAAGAACAATGAGATGCCTGTCTAAAGCAAGAGAGCTGACAAGGCAGAGAGCCAATTTCTTGTTTTCTAAGTGGGAGAGAGGAAACCAGCCTGTCACTCTTTTGAGTCATGCATGGTTCTTCTTAATCACCAACTGGCCAGGGTTCAAAGCCAGGAAAGGAGAGAGCCAGATTAGAACAGACCTTATATTTGGTACAATACCATGTTGACTCTCTCATTAAAAAATTATGTGAGATCACTATAGGAATTTTAAAATGTGAAAAATAAGAAATTCTGTATTTTAAACCTGATAGTTTAAATGTGATTAAGAAAGTGAAGATGACACAAACTAGTTGAACAATGGTTAAATACACAATAACTATGGTGCATTAGAACTTTATGGGTAGTTTATGCTACAGTGTTCCAGATGTACTATTATGTCCATCTTTGTTTCAATCCTAAAGTCACAGATACTTTGGAAAATTTTTAGACAAGTGAGACATCAAATTTCTCCAGCAACTGTCTGAGTGTAAGGAAAATGATAATAATGAATCATGTTACTTCAACTTACTGTTGAAAGAGAAAGATAGAGGCACGGCTGCCCATACAAATTGGACAATGATAGGATAATAGCATTTGGACAACTGTCAGTAAAATAAGCACCTGATGACAGAGAGAATGGATTGTCCTTCCCTCTTCTGGAAAGCCTCAGCCCCACACCCACAACTTTTTCAGAGATCATGAGTGAAGTCTCCACATGAATGCATATCACGTACTGGACTCCAAGCCACTCTTTTCATTCACGCATTTTCCACATGAGAGAACAAAAGCCCCAAGAGCTAAGGTGACTTTGTTCAAGGTCATATAAGCCAGTTGAAGTGAAAACTGGGCTCAGAGAAGAACCTTCTGATTCTATTCAGGACTCTTTTGGCAATACCGTGTACTTTCTCTGTAAAAAAAAAAAAAAAGTTATTTAGGTAAATCGGAAAGAGTGTCTCTTGATACACTGAAAATGTACTTAAATATATATGGTCTCCATAATAAGGAAGAGGCAAATGATTTCTAATGGTCCAAAAGTAATTGAATCATTTTTTTAAAAAAAAGATCATGTGAATACATGATGAATTTATAATAGGAACATACAGGAGATTTTCAACTTTAAAGATTCACACTACACATTCACCCACTAAACCAGTGATTCTTAACATTTTGGAGACATAAACTCTTTAAGAACTGAATGAAAGCTATGGAGAGAATTACACTTACAGACAAAATTCAGCCTGTAATATCAGAAGGTTCATGAACTCCCCCAAAACCCACCCATGAAACAAAAAATGGGAAGAACACAATCTCAATGTATTATCATTGGCAAAGAGAAACTCTTTAATAAAGTAGTTGGAATGATTTTATTATCATTGATGGTGTAAAAACAGAAGGAATAACTGCTTCCTACATAAAAAGCTTTTAAGCTTTATAAGATATGTGGTCATGGGAGAAACAGGAGGCTTGTCACAAAGAGAGTGATACATTTGAAAGTTTAAAAAATAATCCCAGTCAAGGGCTTTCCCTGATGGCACAGTGGTTAAGAATCCTCCTGCCAATTCAGGGGACATGGGTTTGAGCCCTGGTCCAGGAAGATCCCACATGCCCTGGAACAACTAAGCCCGTTCACCACAACTACTGAGCCTGTGCTCTAGAGCCTGCAAGCCACAACTACTGAAGCCCGTGCACCTAGAGCCTGTGCTCTGCAACAAGGGAAGCTACCGCAATGAGAAGCCCGTGCACTGCAACAAAAAGTAGCTCCTGCTTGCTGCAACTAGAGAAAGCCCACATGCAGCAATGAAGACCCAAAGCAGCCAAAAATAAATAAATAAATATATTTTAAAGTAATAAATAAAATTGTGTTATCAATAGGTTCTTTAAAAAAAATAATCCTAATCAAACAAATTAATACTGGCTTCTGAGTGGAGATTATAAATGTATTCATCAATATTCTTCTTAAAATAATCAGTCTCTTGGATGCTGGAATTTCATTCCCTCTCATCAGATGGTTCCTTACCTATATGATTTCCAACTGCTATAATGCTTAGAGTTTTCAAGGAGATTTATTTCATGGCTGAATTCCAGAAAACATTTAAAATTTATTTTACTTCCTCCAAATAAGACTATGGCCAGGTAGTTACCAGATCACTAGATTCTCCTTCCTTCCCTTTCTGTTGGACCAACTCTGGCCCTGCTTGACCTTCTCAATCTTATTAATCTCATGGCAATAAATAAAGGGGGTTTATACTTATAAGTGGTGTCTTCAAGCTTCAAAGTAAAGAAGCATTTTCTGATCACTATAGATGTCCAGTGATGAAGTAGATACATTGAGAAGTAATTAGCTCTTTGTCACTACACTGGACTCAATGGGGAAGTACAGGGAGACTCACGAAGGGGGTGGTTAGTATGAGTTTCTTTCGTACCTGAGAATCTTTGATTCTAGGTCAAGGCCAAGGAGTGTCCAGAGGTCAGAATCAGTCACGGTTTAAAGGAAACAGAGACAGAATCTAGGTAGACCTGGTTGGTTGAAAAAAAAAAGGGATAGGTGGTGATGGTGGTGGTGGTACTCATGGTGGTGGTAATGTTGGTGGTGATGGTAGTCATGGTGGTGGTGTGGTGGTGGCGGCAGTGGTGAGAGAGGTGGTGGTAGAAGATAACAAAAGTAACATTTTCATTGTATGTCATAGTTAATGAAGCACCTTCACATTCATTGTCTTATTTGTTGATATAAAAGGAAAGGGTTAAGCCAGGACATGGTCCCCAAATGAGGGTACATTCAACTTCAGTTTCTCAGGTATAGAAAAGTGAAGGAATTGAAGTCACTGGTGAATACTGGCAAGAGAAGTGAGACGAAGGAAAATATAGCTGCATGTCCAATATGTTTGAATCATAGTAACATCCTGTTTTTACCATCATTGTGCAAGTTTGGCAATTGCAGTTGTTCATACCTGTCTCTTTGGGTTAGGAGACCCTTGAGATTACTCTAACATTCACAAGTTGTCTTCTATTAAATGTGTTATTAACTTTTGTATCCTCTGTGTTTGGTTTCACTTAATAGCTGATCTCATCTGCTTCCTGACTTTCAGAAATGCTTCACTTTTAAATATGTTCTAGAATGAATTTGGGAGTGTTCCTCCCTCTGCAATTTTTTGGTAGAGTTTGAGAAGGATCAGTGTTAGCTCTTCTCTAAATGTTTGATAGAATTCATCTGTGAAGCCATCTGATCCTGGACTTTTGTTTGTTGGAAGATTTTAATTACAGTTTCAATTTCATTACTTGTGATAGGTCTGTTTATGTTTTCTAATTCTTCCTGGTTCAGTCTGGGAAAATTGTACCTTTCCAAGAATTTGTCCATTTCTTCGTGGTTGTCCACTTTATTGGCATATAGTTATTTGTAGTAGTCTTTTATAATCCTTTGTATTTCTGTGGTGTCAGTTGTGATTTCTCCTTTTTCATTTCTAATTTTATTGATTTGTATCCTCTCCCTTTTTTTCTCGATGAGTCTGGCTAAGGGTTTATCAATTTTGTTTATCTTCTCAAAGAACCAGATTTTAGTTTTATGGATCTTTGCTATTGTTTTCTTCATTTCTCTTTCATTAATTTCTGCTCTGATTTTTATGATTTCTTTCCTTCTACTGGATTTGGGTTTTTTTGTTCTTTCTCTAGTTGCTTTAGCTGTAAGTTTAGATTGTTTATTTGAGATTTTTCTTGTTTCTTGAGATGAGATTGAAATGCTATAAACTTCCCTCTTAGAACTGCTTTTGTTGCATCCCATACATTTTGGGTCATCGTGTTTTCATTGTCATTTGTTTCTATGTATTTTTTTATTTCTACTTTGATTTCTTCAGTGATCTCTTGGTTATTTAGTAGCACAGTGTTTAACCTCCATGTATCTGTGTTTTTTACAGTTTTTTTTTCCTGTAATTGATTTCCAATCTCATAGTGTTGTGGTCAGAAAGGATGCTTGATACGATTGCAATTTTCTTAAATTTTCCAAGGCTTGATTTGTGACCCAAGATGTGATCTATCCTGGAGAATGTTCCATGTGCACTTGAGCAGAAAGTGTATTGTGCCACTTTCCAGTGGCATGTCCTATAAATATCAATTAAATCTATCTGGTCTATTGTGTCATTTAAAGACTGTGTTTCCTTATTTATTTTCTGTTTGGATGATCTATCCATTGGTGTAAGTGGGGTGTTAAAGTCCCCTACTATTATTGTGTTACTGTTGATTTCCCCTTTCATTGTTGTTAGCATTTGCCTTATGTATTGAGGTGCTCCTATGTTGGGTGCATAAACATTTATAATTGTAATATCTTCTTCTTGGATTGATCCCTTGATCATTATGTAGTGCCCTTCCTTATCTCTTGTAACAGTCTTTAGTTTAAAGTCTATTTTATCTGATATGAGTATTGCTACTCCAGCTTTCTTTTGATTTCCATTTGCATGGAATATCTTTTTCCATCAATTCACCTTCAATCTGTATGTATCCCTAGGTCTGAAGAGGTTCTCTTGTAGACAGCATATATATGGGTCTTATTTTTGTATCCATTCAGCCAGTCTGTGTCTTTTGGTTGTGCCATTTAATCCATTCACATTCAAGGTTATTATCAACATGTATGTTCCTATTACCCTTTTCTTAATTGTTTTGGGTTTGTTTTTGTGGATCTTTTTCTTCTCTTGTGTTTCCTGCCTAGAGAAGTTTCTTTAGCATTTGTTGTAAAGCTGGTTTGGTGGTGCTGAATTCTCTTATCTTTTGCTTCTCTGAGAAGCTTTTGATTTCTCTGTTAAATCTGAATGAGATCCTTGCTGGGTAGAGTAATCTTGATTGTAGGCCACCATCACCCTGATACCAAAGCCAGAAAAAGATATCACAAAAAAAGGAAGTTATAGATCAATATCACTGATGAACATACATGCAAAAATCCTGAACAAAATACTAGCTAACAGAATCTAACAACATATTAAAAGGATCATACACCATGATCAAGTGGGGTTTATCCCAGGGATGCAAGGATTCTTCAATATATGCAAATCAATTGATGTGATAAACCATATTAACAAATTAAGGAATAAAGAACATATGATCAGCTCAATAGATGCAGAAAAAGCTTTTGACAAAATTCAACACTTATTTATGATAAAAACTCTCCAGAAAATGGGCATAGAGGGAACCTACCTCAACATAATAAAGGCCATATACGACAAACCCACAGCAAGCAGCATAATCAATTGTGAAAAACTGAAAGCATTTCCACTAAGATCAGGAACAAGACAAGGATGTCCACTCTCGCCACTCTTATTCAACATAGTTTTGGAAGTCCTAGACACGGCAATCAGAGAAGAAAAAGAAATAAAGGAATACAAATTGGAAAAGAAGAAGTAAAACTGTCACTGTTTGCAGATGACATGATACTATACATAGAAAATACTAAAGATGCCACCAGAAAACTACTAGAACTAATCAATTAATTTGGTAAGGTTGCAGGATACAAAATTAATGCTCAGAAATATCTGGCATTCCTATACACCACCAACAAAAGATCAGAAAGAGAAATTAAGGAAACAATCCCATTCACCATTGTAACAAAAAGAATAAAATACCTAGGAATAAACCTGCCTAAGGAGGCGAAAGACTTGTACTCAGAAAACTGTAAGACACTGATGAAAGAAATCAAAGATGACATAAACAGATGGAGAAACATACCATGTTCTTATACTGGAAGAACCAGTATTGTGAAAATGACTATACTACCCAAAGCAATCTACAGATTCAAGGCAATACCTATCAAACTACCAATGGCATTCTCCACAGAAATAGAACAAAAAATTTTACAATTCGTATGGAAACACAAAAGACCCCAAATAGCCTGAGAAAACCATAATTCAAAAAGAGACATGTGGGCTTCCCTGGTGGCACAGTGGTTGAGAGTCCGCCTGCCGATGCAGGGGACACAGGTTCATGCCCTGGTCCGGGAAGATCCCACATGCCGGGGAGCGGCTGGGCTCGTGAGCCATGGCTGCTGAGCCTGCGCGTCCAGAGCCTGTGCTCCACAATGGGAGAGACCACAACAGTGAGAGGCCCACGTACCGGAAAAAAAGAGACGTACTCAATGTTCATTGCAGCACTGTATACAATAGCCAGGCCATGGAAGCAACCTAAATGTCCATCAACATGAATGGATAAAGAAGATGTGGCACATATATACAATGGAATATTACTCAGCCATAAAAAGAAATGAAATTGAGTTATTTGTAGTGAGGTGGATGGACATAGAGTCTGTCATACAGAGTGAAGTAAGTCAGAAAGAGAAAAACAAATACCATATGCTAATGCATATATATGGAATCTAAAAAAAAAGGTAGATGAACCTAGTGGCAGGGCAGGAGTAAAGACGTAGACATAGAGAATGGACTTGAGGTCACGGGGAGGGGGAAGGGTTAGCTGGGATGAAGTGAGAGAGTAACATTGACATATATACACTACCAACTGTAAAATAGATGGCTAGTGCGAAGCAGCTGCATCACATAGGGAGATCAGCTCAGTGCTTTGTGACCACCCAGAGGGTGGGATAGGGAGAGTGGGAGGGAGACGCAAGAGGGAGGGGATGTGGGGATATATGTATACATATAGCTGATTCACTTTGTTATACAGCAGAAACTAACACAACACTGTAAAGCAATTATATTCCAATAAAGATATTTAAAAAATTATATTCTATATGTTTTCCAGTACATTTGTGGTTTTAGTCATATATATGTGTGTGTATAAATATAGAGAGATAGAAATACGAATATAGAAATATATATAGATATAAATGATACCGATGGATAGATTGGTGACAGATAGATAGATATAGATGTCAGATAGATATGCAGATGCAGATATAGGTACAGATATACAGATTTATACATAGGTATAGATTCTACCATTTCATCAGATAGCATTTGGGAGAGGAGGGGAAAATGAATGTCTTCAGTTCATCATCACTTTCCAGTCCTTCACTTTCTCCCATCTCTCTTTTATTGTTTGCTTTTGTTGGATGTCGCATTCATTTTTTTAAGTGCAGCTTAAATACAGTGTTTACATTATGATGTAATTTTATTTCGGAACAGTTTTCATTGTTTCGTTGCCTTCATCATAGAATTTATATGTGATTGTTTTCAAGTTTCCAATTTTCTTCAGAATTAAAAAGTATTATTAAATGAAAGAAGTACTAGAAGTGTCAATGTTCAAAGTCTTGCCAATCTGAAGGTTTTTGTTTTAAACAGTCCTCTTGTCATTATTGCTATGACTACAAAGGGATAATTGGATCCGTTTTTAGTCCAGCACAGCTCCTCCTCACACTCGTCCTCTTCAGTGTAAATTTAATAAATGCAACGGTAAGGTATTTTTAAAAAGATATGTTTTATAAAGGACTCATTTTATCTTTAGGTTCATATAATCTACAAGCACAAAAATAGTTCAAATAAAAGGCACTTCTGTCTATTTTATGTATATTTCAGGTGAAATTATCTATCCTTTTATACCCAGTTGAATATATAACATGTACAGACATAGTGATTTCTAATTTACTGGTAATTTATTAGCATAAATAACACATAATGTCAGTTTGCTTTAGGAACAGTTTCATGAATATAAGAGAGTCAATGGGATCATAGTTTTCTCCTTAGTCTGTGGATAGAGAAAACCTAATTCATGTTAAATTATAATAGCTTCATAAATAGATAGTTTTAGGAGGACTGGTTATATAATTTTTATCCAAATTGGGACACTTTTGAGAGTGAAATGGATTGCTATCAATAATTATACCAGTTAGACATAAACTAGAACCCTTGAGGAAAATGAAACATTTGGTTACCATATAGTCATACTTTCAGGTTCACTGCAACACATGTAATCCACATTGGGGTTTACCATCATAAAACTACTTGGTGATGAATGGATATTAGCTTTTCTCAAGGAGTTAGGAATATATGCAGACTAGGAACTATCAAAGCAAAATAATATTGTGTCCTCTTTTGAATCATAAGGAAAGTTGAAATAATCCAGTAATAACCAAAACTAAATGGTCAAATTATTCACTTTATTCTAGTGGTATTCCTGTACTGAATGTTTGAAAACATTCTATGAAATGTAACATAAAAAGGATGTATATCATGAATATGTAGAGTTTAAAGAAAAAATTTGAATGTCACATATCCACCACATATCTTAAAAAATAGGACGTTTCCACTTTCTTTAAAGTCCCCTGTATCTCCTTCCCTAATTACTCACCCCTACCTCCTAGAAGACACTGCTGTCTTAAACTTTGTTTTACTCTTCCCTGTGCTTGCTTTATTTTACCACATGAGCTTGTATCCCTAGAGAATATATCATTTTGTTTTGTTTCCTTATGCTGTATGTTAATGAAATTTTTAATGTAATTTAATTTATAAAAATTTTCTTTAGTGGTTAGCATTTTTATGTCTTTTCAAAGAAATCCCAAGGTAGTAATAAATACATATTAAATTTTCCTCTAAAAATTTTAAAGTCTGCATTTCACATTTAGGTCTTTAACTAGAATTTATTGTGTGTATAAAACAGGATTTTTTTTTCTTTCTTTTCTTTTCACATGAAAAAAAATTATTCTAGCATAATATATTGATTAATTCATACTTTTTTATCTGATGTGCAACAACCATCTTAATCATGTGTCAGGTTTCTATGCATGCATGGGTGTAAGTCTGAGTTTTTTTTCTGTTGCATTCCATGTGTGCTCTGAGTTAGTCTACTCTGTCTTAATAGCTTGAACTTTGAACATCACCTAGGTTGTTCTTGGCTCCTTACTCTTCCATGTGAATTTTATAATTAGCTTGTCAGTTTCTATGAAAATATTTTGATTTATTCTTGGAATTACATTGAGTCCACAGATAAATTTAGATATAATTAAAATTCAAATTGAAATTCAGATCTGAATTGATAATTCAAAAGTTCTATTTCTTTGAGTACATTTAATGAATTTTAATCTTTTTAGCAATTTGTCAGTTTTACCTGCATTTTCATATTTATTGGATTAAAATTGATCATAACATTTTATTAGTTTTTGATCTTTGCAGCATCTGTAATTATTTTTTCTGTTTTTATTCCTAAAATTATTTCCTTTTCTTTTCTTGATTAGGCTTGCCAGATATTTGTCAATTTCATTAGTCTTTTTTAATGGTACAATAGAGATTCTCTCTATCGTATCTCGTTCTCTAATTCATTAATTCCTGCCTTTATTATTGTTTTTATTGAAGGATAGTTGATTTACAATGTTGTGGTAGTTTTAGGTGTACAGCAAAGTGATTCAGTTATAAATACACATATACGTATAATATTCTTTTTCAGATTCTTTTCCCTTATAGGTTATTACAATATCGAGTATATCCTGCCCTTATTTTTATTCTTTCCTCCTTCTTGCTTTGAATTCATTGTATTATTTTATTATTATTATTATTTTTTGCGGTATGCGGGCCTCTCACTGCTGTGGCCTCTCCCGTTGCGGAGCACAGGCTCCAGATGCACAGGCTCCAGATGCACAGGCTCAGCGGCCATGGCTCACGGGCCCAGCCGCTCCGCGGCATGTGGGATCTTCCCGGACCGGGGCACGAACCCGTGTCCCCTGCATCGGCAGGCGGACTCTCAACCACTGCGCCACCAGGAAAGCCCGAATTCATTGTATTATTATTTTACCTTGTTAGTTGATTGCTTAGCTCATACTTTTATTTTTTCTGTTCAAAAACTGAGCATTTAGCTATTCATTTCCCTCTAAGTACTCTTTCAATTATGTCATAAATTTTGATAAGTAGTATTTATGTTACAGTTTATTTTTAAGTCCTTTTTAATTTATTTAATGGTTTCCTTTTCCATGGGTTATGTATATATGTATGAGTGTGTGTGTTTCAGTTTTATAAATTTCAGAGTTTTGTTAGGTATCCATTTGTTATTGATTTCTAACTTCATTTTCAGATACTGATTCTTTGGAATTAATTTAAACTTGCTTCATGAACTAGAGCATTATTAATTTTTGTAAATGTTCTATGTGTAGTTGAAAAGAATGTGCATTCTCCAGTTGTTGGTCACAACATAGAGGCTTTTCTTTCCTTTTTTTTTTAATTGAAGTATAGTTGACATACAATATTATATTAATTTCAGGTGTACAACACAGTGATTTGGCATTTATATACATTATGAATTGATCACGGTAAGTCTAGTAACTATCTGTCAACTTTGTCATACAAAGTTATTATAGTATTATTGACTGTATTCCCTATACTGTATATTATATCCCAGTGACTTATTTATTTTATAACTGGAAGTATGAAACTTTTAATGCCCTTCACCTATTTTACCCAAACCCTGTTCCCCCCTCAACCTCCCATCCCCACCTCTGGCAACCACTAGCTTATTCTCTGTATCTGTGAGTCTATTTTGCTTTGTTTGTTCATTTTTTTGTTTTTTAGATTCCCCATATCAGTAAAATCATACAGATTTTTCCGTCTGACTTATTTCACTGAGCATAATACCCTCTAGGTCCATCAGGGTGCAGTGTTTTATATTCAAGTCTTCTGTATTCTTATTTTTACCCCTCACTACTTGATCTGTCAAACACTAAGTTGTGTTAAAATCTCCTCTATGATGACAAACTTGTCCATTTATTTTGTAGTTCCAGCAATTTCTGTTTTATTGATTTAGAGGCAGATCGTTTAGAAGTATGACAAGTATCTGGTGCTATGAACCTTTTATCACTATCTAGTTACCCAGTTTATTTCTAGCATATATAAGATATATTTTTCTTTGATAATAATACAGCTGAAACAGTTTTATTAGCATTGGTCTGGTCTTTTTGCCAGTTCTTTCCTTTCAACTTTTCTACATCTTTGTGTTTTAGATATGTGTCTTGTAAAAAGCAAGTATTGGAATTTTTATAACATTTTAGTGACCTTTTTTTCCCCTAGAAAATTTGGTACATTTGCACAGATTATGATTACTTATATAGATTCACTTCTGTCTTCTTCTGCCTACTTACCACATTTTTCATCATTTCATTGTATATGTTTCATTATTTCATTATTTCATTTTTCATTATTTCATTGTATATTCATTATTTCATGCCTTCTTTCAAATAGTGTTGAATTTTGTTTTATTTCTCTTGCTTTGGTTTGGTTTAGCTTTGTTTTATTCATTTTTCTTTATCAGCTTTAAAATTATTCTATTTATATTTTTTTAAATTGCATGCATATTTAACTCAACAAAGTCTAAATTTAATGAATATCTTTACTCTTCTTTCAAACAGTAAAAGACTGTAGAGGGTTTTAACCCCAATTATTGTTCAAGATTTAGTTCTCTCTTATTTTTGTTTTAACATTGATAAAGTAGACATTATTTTTATTGATTGTTAGGAAAATGATTTTTAAATTTGCCCAAAAGCTTAGCATAGTCTTTGCTCACCATTTTTCCTTGCATCTCAGACATTCCTTTCTAAGATCTATATCCTCCTGAAGGAAAACTTTCAGACACTTCTTTGGTGATGATCAACTGGCAGTAGCTCTCTCAGCTACAGTTTAATTGAAAATGTCTTTATTTTGGTTTCATTCTTGAAAGATACTTTTGATAGAATTAGAATCATAGGCTAACATTTTCTTTCTGTACTTCAAAGATATTATCCCCTTCTCTTCTGGCTTAATTGACATTCTTTTATAGGTAATGTGTCTCCCCCAATTCCTTCTCCCAGTTGCTTTTATTGTTGATCTTCTCTTTATTATTGATCTTTTGCACTTTCACTAAAAAGTTTCTAGCCTATATTTCATATTTCATTAAGTCTGAATCATGTAATTGGCATATTATGTCTATTCTGGAAATTTTCCAACGGTTATTTCTTCAAAGATTGTGTCTTTCACATTTTCTCTAATTTTTCCTTCTATAAACTGAAAAGATGCATGATAGAGCTTCTCAGTTTATCCTCTGTTTTTGACAACTTCTTTCATATTTTTCATTTCTTCATCTCTTTCTATGCTGTATTCTGCCTAATTCTCTTCCATTTCACTTTTTCTTTTTTCAGCTGTGTCTTATTTCATGGTTCTTAACAGGGGTAACTTTGCCCACCAGGGGGCATTTGGCAATGTTTGGAGGAATTTTTGGTTGTCATGACTTGGGAATTGCTATTTGCATCTAGTTGGTAGTTAATAAAGATTCTGATAAACATCTCATAATACATAGTGCACACTTCACAAAAAAGAATTATCTGGCCAAAACGGCCAATAATGCTGAAGGTGAAAAAAACTGATGTAATTTTTGTTTGAATCTGTCCATTGAGTTTTAAATTTCAAGTACTACATTTTTTTATTTGTAAAAGTTCTATTTCTTGTTTTAAAACTACATGGTCAACTTTGATAACCTAATTCCTTCTACTTTCAATACCCACATTAATCTGTAGATGTATTTGATACATTATGATTCCTATAGCCACAGTCTTTGTAAAGGGTCTGATTCTACACTTTGCTGTTTCTTCCTACTCTGACTCATGGTGAATTTTTTAAAACATGTTTTTAATAAGCTTAACTCCTTGAAACTTTATCTGTGCTGATTCTTTAAGACCTGTGTTAGAAGCAGTGTTATTCAGTGGACCAGCAGTTTTAGCAACATCTGTGAGTATGTTAGAAATGCAGATTTTCAGGCCCTGCAACATCTGCATCAGAATCTCTGAGGGTGGGCCCAAAGAATCTATTTTAACCATATTCTCTTATGCATACTCAAGTGACTCTCATGCATACTCAAGTTTGAAGATTTGAGAAGCACTAATTTAAAGTATTCTTCCAGAGAGGCTTTCCATTTCTTTTCCTCAGGCACCTCGAAACATCACCAACCTAAGATCATTTTTTTTTTTAACATCTTTATTGGGATATAATTGCTTTACAATGGTGTGTTAGTTTCTGCTTTATAACAAAGTGAATCAGTTATACATATACATATGTTCCCATATCTCTTCCCTCTTGCGTCTCCCTCCCTCCCACCCTCCCTATCCCACCCCTCCAGGCGGTCACAAAGCACCGAGCCAATATCCCTGTGCCATGCAGCTGCTTCCCACTAGCTATCTACCTTACGTTTGTTAGTGTGTATATGTCCATGACTCTCTCTCGCCCTGTCACAGCTCACCCTTCCCCCTCCCCATATCCTCAAGTCCGTTCTCCAGTAGGTCTGTGTCTTTATTCCTGTCTTACCCCTAGGTTCTTCATGACATTTTTTTTTCCTCTTAAATTCCATATGTATGTGTTAGCATACGGTATTTGTCTTTTTCTTTCTGACTTACTTCACTCTGTATGACAGACTCTAGGTCTATCCACCTCATTACAAATAGCTCAATTTCGTTCCTTTTTATGGCTGAGTAATATTCCATTGTATATATGTGCCACATCTTCTTTATCCATTCATCCGATGATGGGCACTTAGGTTGTTTCCATCTCCGGGCTATTGTAAATAGAGCTGCAATGAACATTTTGGTACATGACTCTTTTTGGATTTTGGTTTTCTCAGGGTATATGCCCAGTAGTGGGATTGCTGGGTCATATGGTAGTTCTATTTGTAGTTTTTTAAGGAACCTGTTCTCCATAGCGGCTGAACCAATTCACATTCCCACCAGCAGTGCAAGAGTGTTCCCTTTTCTCCACACCCTCTCCAGCATTTATTGTTTCTAGATTTTTTGATGATAGCCATTCTGACTGGTATGAGATGATATCTCATTGTAGTTTTGATTTGCATTTCTCTAATGATTAATGATGTTGAGCATTCTTTCATGTGTTTGTTGGCAGTCTGTATATCTTCTTTGGAGAAATGTCTGTTTACATCTTCTGCCCATTTTTGGATTGGGTTGTTTGTTTTTTTGTTATTGAGCTGCATGAGCTGCTTGTAAATTTTGGAGATTAATCCTTTGTCAGTTGCTTCATTTGCAAATATTTTCTCCCATTCTGAGGGTTGTCTTTTGGTCTTGTTTATGGTTTCCTTTGCTGTGCAAAAGCTTTGAAGTTGCATTAAGTCCCATTTGTTTATTTTTGTTTTTATTTCCATTACTCTAGGAGGTGGGTCAGAAAGGATTTTGCTGTGATTTATGTCATAGAGTGTTCTGCCTATGTTTCCTCTAAGAGTTTGATAGTTTCTGGCCTTACATTTAGGTCTTTAATCCATTTTGAGCTTATTTTTGTGTATGCTGTTAGGGAGTGATCTAATCTCATACTTTTACATGTATAAGATCATTTTTTAACTACTTTTTGGGTGCAAGGAGCATGAAAGTAGTGCCCGTTCTAGTCCAAACTTATATGAAAATGTGGAATTTTGATTAGAAGTTCTCATTTAAGACTTTTTCTTTTTTTCCTTTTCTACCCAGAGCCAAGACTAGTCATGCAAGCTTATTTCTGTGGGGTAGATCATTTTATTTTTCATGCAGTAAAAGTGACACACACGTGGGATATTGGCTTTATATAGGAGTGTATGGCCTGATCTCACACTCCACTTTGGACCCAGACATTTAATTTGTGGCCCATTGAAAACCCATACTCTGGTCTTGCCATAGTCAGTAGAAACCCTTGGGGCATATATTCCTACACTAGTTCACACCTCTCTCCCTACCTTCACCCCAGAATTGTACTTTCTTGTAATTTCTGCTCTCCAATGGTCTATCATCTCATGTTAGAAACAAAAGCAAAAACAAAGTGAAAAAAATTGGGGTATTTTATCTAGCATTTTTAGGTGTCTAAACCAAAAGATATTTGTCTTCACACCTAATCTATCATATTGTCAGAAACAGGAGTCCTCATTTGGTTTTTAAAATACTTACCCAAGATATTAGCATGATCTGAGTAAGTGTTAAAATGACTACCCCACCAGACTGTGTACTAAACAATAATGCCTGCCTCTAGCCTGACATCTGAATCATTTCTGTTGCCCTCAGCTACTGCAGAAAGGGGCAGGGACAGAGACAGCCTGTCAGTTGCTTAATGATCTCAGTCAGGCAGAGAATTCAGTACAAGCTAAGTAATAAATACTGAGTCACAAGCACATACCCTCTAGCAAATGAGGTTCCAGTGTACACGAAGAACCACAATAACTGCTTATTCCCAGTGTTTTTAAATAAATAGGTATCTTGCACCAGCAACAGCTTTATATTTTATTGTAAGGCAATACAAATAGTATGTAATTCCCCAGGGACCATCATAAAATATTCACTTTTTAAAACCAGTTAGTTCCTGTCCTGTGTTACGAGTTTTCAGGATCAGTCAGTGTTTCTTCTCACATAATAAGTTTAGATACAGTCCTTCAGGGAAAGGAATGTATTGCAGTTATAACCTTCAATTAACCATCATATCTTGGTAACAATATTTTCTAGGTCCCCAGGCAAAATAAAGCACAGCTGTTTGAATTAGTATTCTAGTTCTCTTCTTTACTTTCATAAAGGAAACATTCAATATACATAACGATCTTATAAAACGCAGGAAAATGCCAAAGGAAGTCAAGGAAAATTAGCTTGATGCTTGAAGTTTTCTAGCTGTAGAATGTTAGAGAAATCCATGCTGCATAATGCATGACATTTTCTAATTTTAACTAGACAGCTCTGTAGCCATTGCAGAGAATACCTTATATAAAACTGAACCATATGAAATTGATGATATTCTACTATTTTTGACCTTCAAACTTAGAAATTCCATAAGGTTCAACCTAACATTTTATCTTCCTAGTTAAAATTGATTCTTGCTTGTCTGGGAACTATGAAGTTATGACATAATGGAATTGAAGCCACTCTGTGGTGTTATGGAACATAAAAAGGTGATCTGGCAGACATATTAATAAAAAAGAATTTAAATATGCCTACTTTTCATTTAGGACCACCAGCAAAATTGGTATACCAATGGTATCAAATTTTGTTTAGATGTTCACTTTTAACTATGCCTCTGATACTCTGTGGTTCTTTTCATCCTTGCAGCATCCTTCTGATTCATTTTTCTCCATTTGTGCTGTCTTTCTCTGTGATGTGAATTCATCCCTATCCATTCTGTCATGCCTCCATTTTTCACTGCTTCTTCAGATTGCACTGAGCCATAAGAGGTAAGCGCCATCAAAAGAGGGAAAATTGAATTTCCTTTAAGTCCAGGAAGAATCCTTTGTCTAAGGTATTCTATAACCCTGCTCCTAAAATCAATACTTTCTAACTTACACTTTGAAAGGAACTTATAAGGAAAGTAATTCCCCATAGCCACACCCACACTAGACTGCCTTGAATACTCTTCCACACACACTGTGAAGTTGATACTTGTTGCTAAGTATCTTCTACTAGGATTCATAGTTGAGTACTTAGCTTTGTACCGCAGCAGTATCCTCTGTTTTCTGTACAGTAACATACACTACAATATCCCAGAAATTGGTAGTACTCAGTGCCATCCCAAGTGTGCTTGCACCTACCAGGTTTATGAGGCTTATAATAAGAAGGCAATATTTAAGTCACGCTATGTCATCATCCCTTAATTCGAACAGTGACATTTCCAAAAGTTACTGGGTTTGATCCAATTTACATGGATCAAATTTATCAGCTAATAACCAACCCTCCCTTTAATGTTGTGCTGTATGGTTAATTAATGGGAATTATTTTGATAATGATCTCAATTCTATTTCCCAACTTAGATTAGGATTTCTTAGGGCCGATAACTGATGATGTCTGGGTTTTATCATAAGAAGCTTTCCAGAGCAGAGAATTAAAATTTCTTTTCATTCAAAACGCCTTGAGCTTCCTAACCAAATAAAAACATATTTTCTAAAGAAGGCAAGCCAATCGACATAGGAAACCTTACCTAGCACAATTTGGGTTTTTTACTCATCTTCCGTTAGTCCTCTCAGTGCCATCTAATAGTTAAGAGCAATTAAAAGAAAAAAAAAACCCACCTCTGCCCCATACATTTGAGTTAGGTTAAGTTCTACCCTTGTTCATCATGAAAGAGCCAGGGTTCATAACATAATGCTATTCCAGCAGTGTTGTTTCTGTCTTCCCATCATAAAGCAATGAATCCCATTGTTTTTTATTGGAAATGTGTCAAAATGTGACAGGCTAAAAATAAATTTGCATCACTCGCCTTGCCCTCCAGACTGGCATTCGTTTTTAGAGGTAGATGTTCCAGCCTTTTCCAGATGCAGATTAGCATATCTGAGATGTTTAGTAAAATGAATATTTAATACAAGAAGAGAGTATAGATATTTAGTCGGTATATTATGGCACCACAGTAATGATAGATTTGATACAGAAAGTCATCTGACCCTTTGCAATCTAAAGTCTTTCTATCCCTGTGACCTGCTGCCAAGTCTTGGCACCGATGCAGTTGATGATAGTTTCTCATCATCAGTGTCCATCTTTTATTAATGATAGAGTCTCACCATTGTGTTTATCTTGTATTTTGCTTTTTCACATAGATTAACTTTGTCATGGCAATACAACATATGCTTTGTAAAATTAAGTCCCAACATAAATAAATTTCTTATTAGAATTCTTGATGGTTTCATTTAAGTTTTAGACAATGAGAAAATGCTTAATGGGCTAACTTACTTGAATCATCCAGGGTATTTGAGATAGTGTGGTACTCCACAGTATGAAGTAGCCAACTCTGCCTGAAGAACGAAGGGTTTAAGGAAGGCTTCTTGGAGGAGGTAACTAAACTGAAGCTTAAAGTGGGAATTTGCCAGATGGAAAAGGGGCTTAAAGGCTCTGCAAGTCATGGAAACAACACATGGAAACGTATGAGATGTCATATCTGGGAGACTAACCAGTTTGACATAATTGGACCACAGAGCACTTGAGATGGGGATAGAGAGAGAAGTGAACCAAATAACAAATGTCAGTTATCTTTATTCATTGATGACTGAGGTAGATTGAACCTATAATATATTTTAAATGGGAAAATGATGTGATTATACATTTGTGTTTTAGTAAATAACATTATATGACATTATTGTCTCTTTTGTTTTTTTTAATTTTTTGGCTGTGCCGCACGGCCTGTGGGATCTTAGTTTGCAACCAGGGATCTAACCTGCACCCACTACATTGGGAGCGCGGAGCCTTAACTACTGGACTGCCAGGGAAGTCCCAATTGTCCCATTTGTAAACAGTGACTTTCTACATGCATTCTAGAAATCATCTTTTCCCAAGGCTTATATGAGTATAAATTAAGACAATGTAGATACCAAAGAGGAACTAGTACAGATCTGGGCATGAGAGAGACCTGAGATTGAATCCTGTGTTGATTTCTTCCCAGCTATATAATAGTGGAAAAATTATATCTCATTTTAAAAAAATATTAAAATGAAGATATTGTTTCACAGGGTTGTTATGATAATTACCATTTATAAAAACTTATTGGCACATATTGATATTCTCTGTATATTAGCCCCTATTTTAACATTATGGATCGATGGATTGTTAAGAATGCTATTGCTTGAATGATGAAAACGGTTTCCATTTGAAAACATGTGCTTACTAAGCAACCTATGGTTATTAGGTAACTGAGGTGATAGCTAATATTGTGATGTATATTTTTTTAACTGGCACGAATGAATTTTGATGTATGTACTTTTTGTGACCTGTTGACCTATGGGAAACTTCACACTCCTTCCCTTATTATTATCATTTTTTTTTTTGGCTTATAAAGAATTCAGTGGATATCTCACTGTTACCAGTTTCTGGGTATCAACTAAAAGCTGTTTCTTTTATTTTTTCAAGCACGTCTTGACAAGATGGAGCCATATTTTTATTTTCCTGAACAAATGCTCTATTTTTCATTTATCAATTAAGCAGTTTCCTCTTTGTCATTTTCAATTGAAACCATGCCTATTTGAGCAGAATTTGGTCTGTTTATGAAAAATTGGGGAAAGAGACTAACTCAATCTAATTTATTTATTTATTTGTTTGTTTGTCTGTTTTCCATTTCAGGCCCCATTTTATTCTCTGTTTTCTCTCACAACTCAGCCTAATGTAGTAAGCTCTTCCTTTTCTTACTAGCCAACACGAGGGAGCAGCTGCACTTGCTTGGAGCTTGTGGATGGTCCTACATAACAAAATCCCTACTGACACCCTTGGTTAACATACGACTAGTTCTAGATATTGAATATGTGTTTGCATCATGTTAATTTTAGGTTTAAAAACATCGTATTTAAAACCTTCTGATTAAAAATTATTTCACACTTAAATCCCAGCTGTCTCTGAAATATGCAAAGAGTCATGAAATTACTGGATATTCTCCAAAAGGAGAAAACTAAACTCAGAAACCTACTTAAAATGTCTAATTTTTCAATACCCAAATTTGCCATCATGGATTCATTTCCCAGATTTCCCACTACTATTGTAACCATGCTAACACTACCCTGGGAAATATGGCTAAACTAAGTCAAAATATGGAGACGAAAATAAACTAAGAGTACATAGTCATTCAGTTTAAGTTCAACTTCATTGTTTGTTAATCCTACATTACTCTTTCCTTAACAACCCTACTCAGGAAGCGCCTGTAGTAGCCAGAGCAGCGCTGTTCCTGGAATGTGCCCGTTTTGTTTACCGCTGCAACCGTGGCAACTGGCCAGAGTGGATGAAAGGGCATCATGTGAATATCACCAAGAAAGGCCTTTCCAGGGGACGGTCTCCCATTGTGGGCAACAAGCGGAACCAGAAGCTGCAGTGGAACGCTGCCAAGCTCTTCTACCAATGGGGAGACGTGAGCTTTTGATTTTCTTCTATAAAAATTAGGCTGAGTGAAGTGAAGAAGTTTTGTGTTTATGTTTCTTCATTTGTTTGGGAGACAGTTTATTGAGTATCCGTTATGTACCAGGCACTGAACAGAACATTTCAGGGGAAAATAAATGTAATTCATTTAATCTTCCCAGTAAATCGACAAAGTTAGACATTATTATCTCTTCTGTCTCTTTTCCTGGTCCTCTGCCTCTTTCCTTCCTATAAATGTAAACATTCTCAGTATCTCTTATAATTTCTTCCTGTATATTCTGCACCAGGATTACATTTATTCCTGTATTTTCAACTGTTAGCTGTATGCCAGGGGCACACACTTCTCTATCCATAGCACTCTTTGGATCCGCGACCGGCATCACCAACTGTACTTTGGAGGCATTCACTCAATGTCCTGAAACTCAGTCTGACCAAAATAAAACCCTTCTCTCCATTTAAACACACCCCCATCTGCAACCCTTCTTTCTATTCTTATTGATAGTACCACCATCATCTAAGATGACAGCCTTGAACATATTCCAAACCTTCTTTTCTTATTGATTCCACCTCTTCCATGTCACTGATGCCCTTTTAGGTCAGAACTTCATTACTTCTCATCTATATGACGAAAGTATTTTCCTATTTAGTCTCCTCCCACAATCTCCCCTCATCTGACCCATCCTACACACTGCCAGTAAAATCATCTCCCTTTGGCGTAGCTCATCTAAAAGCAGAACATTCGTACTTATCTTCCAGCCTCCAGACTTGCTCCCTCCAATTCATTCTTCAAACTGCTGTCAGAGTGATTAGGCTAAAATGCAAATCACATTATAGTGCTTCAGTGGCCCTCCTTTTCCCTTGGGATAAAACCCAAATTGCTTAGCCTGGCATTGCTGCTCTCGCCACAACCTTTGTTCAAATCACACCAAGATTATGGATGGTAACGGCAAATGAGCTAATGTATCTAAACATTTATCTCAATGCTTTGCATCTAAGAGGTGTTCAATAATAATGTTATTATATTAATTCTTGCAAGCAGGGTATATGATTTTTCTGTGCATTGTTAGGCAGCTATCACAGTGTTCCTCGAATGAGTGATAAGGTTCTCCCCCACTCAGAAAGTACCTTTCATCCTTCTTCCGAATGCAAAATGAAGTCCAGCTTCATGAACTGTAGGATCTAGTCACAATCTACCTTTCCAAGCCCTCAGGCACATTATTTCCTCTCACAGAACTGTGCTTCAACCAATTGGCTTATTTGTCAGTCTCTGAACATGTCAGTGCATTTCCCTGAATATGGATCTTTTGAAACTCTCCATCCGGAAAGCCACTTTTCCCCTTCCCCATTAGCCTACACAGCAATTCTTCAGAATCTACAGGAATGAAACTTTGTGTGATCCTCTGAGATGAATCCGATTTCTCCATATTCCAATAAATAAAGTGCTTTCAGTCTTTTACACGACTGCTTTTTTGGTATGTTATTACCACCCCAATAGACTGTAAGCTCCATGAAGTAAAGAGCAAGACACAGAGTCAGATACCCTGTTTGACTCCGAGTTCAAGGTTGCTGAGCAACCTACAGCAAGTCTTTCAACCTAACTTTCCTAAGTGCCAAACAATTATCCTTCTTTATGAAGGTTTATAATCTACTAGGGCACATTAAACAAAGATACTCATGTACTATAACAATTTATTCAACTTTATTTTTACTTAATATGTAACAAATTACCTACATACATCTAATAAATATTAGATGAATGAAAAAGGAATAAACATGTTCCCAAGGCACTTTTCTGGTCTTAGAAGAGACAGAGAGCTCTAAATTATTATTTAGGTATTTAGTATTATCCCAGACAAGTTCATTTTTTGAGCAACCTTTTAAGCTTTATGAACTGTGGGTTTAACTTAAATTGCTTGGTTTCAGCATCCTGGGAGGATCGATGTAGATTTTTTTTCCCCTGTGAATCTCACTATTAAATCTGCTGGCTCCACTCCAGACTCATAATTCCACATCTCCTTCCTTAGAGAGGATTTCCAAAAGAGTAGCATCAGGACAAGGCTTTTTGTTGAGGTGGTGGTTTTTGCTTTTATGTTTTGTTTTGTTTGCTTAAAACTTCTCAGGTTAGCAGCTGAAATTTTAGGATGCTGTGATATTTTTCTACACTGCTTTCTTTCTCCTTTTTGTGGTTTTTGTTACTCCCCACTTAATTCCAGAGTTTAAGCTGACCCCTTTGTTTTCAGATAGCCAAGACGTTCAAACAACTTGTGTTTTTATTTAGTGTTCTGGACAGATCTTTGTCAGTTTCCAGTAGTGAATCTAATCTCTTGCATGCCCAGAATGTAGTAACTTTTCTAAATATTTGAAAAGGATGATATAGGAAGAAAAAAGAAAAGTAGCTGGAATTTTGTTCATATTAATGCACAGAGTAACCAAACTGTCAAATTCTGTGTTCAGTGTTCATTTTAGCTTTTTGACTCTCTTTCTTAAGCATACATCTCCTCTTTTGTTGCATACAATTTGTCATTGGAATGTAAAAGGAATTAGATAGAGGTAGCATATTTTGTCTTTTCATTTGGAAAATTCCTTTTGGTAAATCAGACAATAGTACATGATGATTCAGAAGAACAGATAGTAAGTACTGGTTTTATGAATACCTTGTAAGAGCCAGTATTGCCCATGTGCTGACTTACTAAAAATCATATTTCTAATGTTGATGTTGGGTACACTATCAAAAGAATAATATTTCTTTCTCATTCATAGTGTATCATGGAGGGGGGAACAAAGTCTATAAGAAAGTCATTGATTGCATATATGATGACAGATACAAATAAAATGGCAGTTCCAGAATTCATGCCAATCTCCAAGCTCATTAGCATGATAGTGCCTTTCTCATAAAATAGCATAATCAGAAACAGTCTGAAGAACTGTGACTTCTTATTTTTTACTGCAGCAAAATCCTTCATTAGAAACAACTGCAAAACAAAACAAACAAAAAAACCTCACAAACAACAACAACAAAATCAACTGCATACTCCCTTATGTGAAACCTATAAAATAGATGACCTTTGAGGAAATAGAAATATTTTCAGAAAATGTTTTGTATGAGAATAAAAAATGCCATTCCATTTCCTAAAAGTCTTTAGACACAGTGACCTTAGAGATAGCATCAGTGCCTTCCCTCTCTGGGTTCCCACATTGGGAAATGAAACATGGTGGTAACAACACTGTGGCAGACACAGGAGGCTTATGCTGAAAATCATTCCCATTGATCGGTTGCTGGTGACCTCTGTAATGTGAGAGCCTATTTTACAGTCTGACGTATCTCATGCTGTTTCATTCTTCTTCTCTTCATGGTAGGCAATTGGCGTCCGGTTGAATGAGCTGTGCCATGGGGAAAGTGAGAGCCCAGCCAACCTGCTGGGTCTCATTTATGATGAGGAGACCAAGAGGAGACTGAGAAAGGAGGATGATGAGGAAGACTTTTTAGATGACAGTAAGGAGACTCCCTTTACTACAAGAACCCCTGCTTGTAAGAACCTCTGCTTTAGGAGCACGTAATATTTCTCTTTCCTCTTTCACATTCTTACCACCTTCCCATGTCTCCCACTGCACCTTCTCCCCTATTCCCTCTGCATGGATGTGAGCATGTGCATAAAGCCACACAAAGAGAGAGCAGGAACCAGAAGGAGAAGACTGTAGACAGGGGCAAAGAGTTGGCAATATGGAAAACTCACTGCTTTGAAGTCTCTGACTCTTAATATTGTAAATACGAAGATCAGTTTTAGGCCTACTTGAGAAAACATAGTTGTGCTGCCCCAGAAGAGGGCTGGTCAGGGTTTGTATTTTATTACTGCTCTTGGAATTTTAAAAAAGGGTTAGACCTGAGGGAGACCTTCAAGATGGCAGAGGAGTAAGACGTGGAGATCACCTTCCTCCCCACAAATACATCAGAAATACATCTACATGTGGAACAACTCCTATAGAACACCTACTGAATGCTGGCAGAAGACCTCATACCTCCCAAAAGGCAAGAAGCTCCCCACATACCTGGATAGGGCAGAAGAAAAAAGAAAAAAGAGAGACAAAAGAATAGGGATGGGACCTGCCCCTCTGGGAGGGATCTGTGAAGGAGGAAAAGTTTCCACACACTAGGAAGCCCCTTCACTGGTGGAGGTAGGGGTGGGCGGGGGGGAAAGCTTCAGACCCACAGAGGAGAGCGCAGCAACAGGGGTGCAGAGGGCAAAGCAGAGAGATTCCTCCACAGAGGATCAGTGCCAACCAGCACTCACCAGCCTGAGAGGCTTGTCTGCTCACCCGCTGGTACGGGTGGGAGCTGGGAGCTGAGGCTTGGGTTTTGGAGGCCAGATCCGAGGGAGAGGACTGGGGTTGGCTGTGTGAACACAGCCTGAAGGGGGCTAGTGCGCCACGGCTAGCCGGGAGGGAGTCTGGGGAAAAGTCTGGAACTGCCTAAGAAACAAGACACCATTGTTTTGGGGTGCGCGAGGAGAGGGGATTCAGAGCACCGCCTAAATGAGCTCCAGAGACGGGCGTGAGCCATGGCTATCAGCGCGGACCCCAGAGACAGGCATGAAACACTAACGCTGCTGCTGCAGCCACCAAGAAGCCTGTGTGCAAGCATAGGTCACTATCCACATCTCCCCTCCTGGGAGCCTGTACAGCCCACCCCTGCCAGGGTCCTGTGATACAGGGACAACTTCCCTGGGAGAACATACGGTGTTCCTCAGGCTGTTGCAACGTCATATCAGCCTCTGCCGCTGAAGGCTCACCCTGCATTCCATACCCCTCCCTCCCCCTTGCCTGAGTGAGCCAGAGCCCCATAATTAGCTGGTACATTAACCCCGTCCTGTCTGAGCGAAGAACAGTTGCCCTCAGGTGAGCTACACGCAGAGGCAGGGTCAAATCCAAAGCTGAAACCCAGGAGCTGTGCAAACAAAGAAGAGAAAGGGAAATTTCTCTGTGCAGCCTCAGGAGCAGTGAATTAAATCTCCACAATCAACTTGATGTACACTGCAACTCTGAAATACCTGAATAAAGTTCAGGACATTGGTCCACAAGAGACCTCCCGGCTCCACATAATATCAAACAGTGAAAGTTCTCCCAGAGATCTCCATCTAAATGCAAAGACCCAACTCCACTCAACAACCAGCAAGCTATGCTGCTGGACCCCATATGCCAAACAACTAGCAAGAAAGGAACACAACCCCACCCATTAGCAGAGAGTCTGCCTTAAATCATAATAAGGTCTCAGACACCCCAAAACAAACCACTGGACACAGACCTGCCCACCAGAAAGAAAAGATGCAGCCTCATCCAACAGAACAGAGGGCCTAGCCCCTCCACCAGGAAGCCTACACAACACAGTGAAGCAACCTTAGGCAATGGGGGCAGACACCAAAAATAACGGGAAATATGAACCTGCAACCTGTGAAAAGGAGACCCCAAACACAGTAAGTTAAGAAAAATGAGAAGACAGAGAAACACACAGCAGATGAAGGAGCAAAGTAAAAACCCACCAGACCAAACAAATGAAGAGGAAATAGGCAGTCACCTGAAAAAGAATTCAGAGTAATGATAGTAAAGATGATCCAGAATCTTGGAAATAGAATGGAGAAAATACAAGAAACGTTTAACAAGGAATTAGAAGAACTAAGAGCAAACAAACAATGATGAACAACACAATAAATGAATTAAAAATTCTCTAGAAGGAATCAATAGCAGAATAACTGAAGCAGAAGAATGGATAAGTGAACTGGAAGATAAAATAGTGGAAATAACTACTGCAGAGCAGAATAAAGATAAAAGAATGAAAAGAATTGAGGAGAGTCTCAGAGACCTCTGGGACAACATTAAATGCAACAACATTCAAATTATAGAGGTCGCAGAAGAAGAGAAACAGAAAGGGACTGAGAAAATATTTGAAGAAATTATAGTTGAAAACTTCCACAATATGGGAAAGAAAATAGTCACTCAAGTCCAGGAAGTGCAGAGAGTCCCATACAGGATAAATCCAAGGAGAAACATGCCAAGACACATATTAATCAAACTATCAAAAATTAAATACAAAGAAAACATTAAAAGCAGCAAGGGAAAAACAACAAAATACATACAAAGGAATCCCCATAAGGTTAACAGCTGATCTTTCAGCAGAAACTCTGCAAGCCAGAAGGGACTGGCAGGGCATATTTAATGTGATGAAAGGAAAAAAACCTACAATCAAGATTACTCTACCCAGCAAGGATCTCATTCAGTTTCGACAGAGAAATTAAAACCTTTACAGACAAGAAAAGCTAAGTGAATGTAGCACCACCAAACCAGCTTTACAACAAATGCTAAAGGAACTTTTCTAGGCTGGAAACACAAGAGAAGGAAAAGACCTACAATAAGAAATGCAAAATAATTAAGAAAATGGTAATAGGAACATACATATTGATAACTACCTTAAATGTAAATGGATTAAATTCTCCAACCAAAAGATTCAGACTGGCTGAATGGATACAAAAACAAGACCTGTATATATGCTGTCTACAAGAGACCCACTTCAGACCTAGGGACACATACAGACTAAAAGTGAGGGGATGGAAAAAGGTATTCCATGCAACTGGAAATCAAAAGAAAGCTGGAGGAGCAATTCTCATATGAGACAAAATAGACTTTAAAATAAAAACTATTACAAAAGACAAAGGAGGACACTACATAATGAGCAAGGGATCAACCCTAGAAGAAGATATAACAATTGTAAATAATTATGCACCCAAAATATGAGCACCTCAATACATAAGGCAAATGCTAACAGCCATAAAAGGGGAAATCGACAGTAACATATCATATTAGGGGACTTTAACACCCCATTTTCACCAATGGACGGATCATCCAAAATGAAAATAAGTAAGGAAAAACAAGCTTTAATGATACGTTAAACAAGATGGACTTAATTGATATTTATAGGACATTCCATCCAAAAACAACAGAATACACTTTCTTCTCAAGTGCTCATGGAACATTCTCCAGGATAGATCATATCTTGGATCACAAAGCAAGCCTTGGTAAATATAAGAAAACTGAAATCGTATCACATATCTTTTCCGACCACAACACTGTGAGACTAGATGTCATTTACAGGAAAAAATCTGTAAAAAATACAAACACATGGAGGCTAAACAATACACTACTTAATAACGAAGAGATCACTGAAGAAATCAAAGAGGAAGTCAAAAAATACGTAGAAGCAAATGACAATGAAAACATGATGACCCAAAGCCTATGGGATGCAGCAAAAGCAGTTCTAAGAGGGAGGTTTATAGTAATACAGTCCTACTTCAAGAAACAGAAAACATCTCAAATAAACAACCTAACCTTACACTTAAGCAATTAGAGAAAGAAGAGCAAAAAACCCCCAAAGTTAGCAGAAGGAAAGAAATCATAAAGATCAGATCAGAAATAAATGAAGGAAATGATAGCAAAGATCAATAAAACTAAAAGCTGGTTCTTTGAGAAGATAAACAAAATTGATAAACCATTAGCCAGATTCATCAAGAAAAAAGGGAGAAGACTCAAATTCATACAGAATTAGAAATGAAAAAGGAGAAGTAACAACTGACACTGCAGAAATACAAAGGATCATGAGAGATTACTACAAGCAACGATATGCCAATAAAATGGACAACCTGGAAGAAATGGACAAATTCTTAGAAAAGCACAACCTTCCATGACTGAAGCAGGAAGAAATAGAAAATATAAACAGACCAATCACAAGCACTGAAATTGAGACGATGATTAAAAATCTTCCAAGAAACAAAAGTCCAGGATCAGATGGCTTGTCAGGCGAATTCTGTCAAACATTTAGAGAAGAGATAACACCTATTCTTCTCAAACTCTTCCAAAATATAGCAAAGGGAGAAACACTCCCAACTCATTCAATGAGGCCACCATCACCCTGATACCAAAACCAGACAAAGATGTCACAAAGAAATAAAACTACAGACCAATATCTCTGATGAACATAGATGCAAAAATCCTCAACAAAATACTAGCAAACAGAATCCAACAGCACATTAAAACGATAATACACCATGATCAAGTGGGGTTTATCCCAGGAATGCAAGGATTCTTCAATATACTCATCAATTAATGTGATAAACCATATTAACAACTTGAAGGAGAAAAACCAGATGATCATCTCAATAGATGCAGAAAAAGCTTTCAACAAAATTCAACACCCATTTATGATAAAAACCCTCCAGAAAGTTGGCATAGAGGAAACTTAACTCAATATAATAAAGGCCATAAATAACAAACCCACTGTCAACATCATTCTCAATGGTGAAAAACTGAAACAATTTCCTGTAAGATCAGGAACAAGACAAGGTTGTCCACTCTCACCACTATTATTCAACATCATTTAGGAAGTTTTAGCCACAGCAATCAGAGAAGAAGAAATAAAAGGAATCCAAATCAGAAAAGAAGTAAAGCTGTCACTGTTTGCAGATGACATGATACTATACATAGAGAATCCTAAAGATGCCAACAGAAAACTGCTAGAACTAATCAAGGAATTTGGTAACCTAGCAGCAAACAAAATTAATGCACAGAAATGTCTTGCATTCCTGTACACTAATGATGAAAAATCTGAAAGAGAAATGAAGGAAACACTCCCATTTACCACTGCAACTAATAGAATAAAATATCTAAGAATAAACCTACCTAAGGAGACCAAAGACCTGTATGCAGAGAACTATAAGGCACTGATGAAAGAAATTAAAGATGATACCAACAGATGGAGAGATATACCATGTTCTTGGATTGGAAGAATCAACATTTTGAAAATGATTATACTACCCAAAGCAATCTACAGATTCAAGGCAATCCCTGTCCAACTACCAATGGCATTCTTCACAGAATTAGAACAAAAAATTTTACAATTTGTATGGAAACACAAAAGACCCCGAATAGCCAAAGCAACCTTGAGAAAGAAAAACGGAGTTGGAAGAATCAGGCTTCCCGACTTCAAACTATACCACAAAGCTACAGTAATCAAGACAGTATGGTACTGGCACAAAAACAGAAATATAGATCAATGGTACAGGATAGAATGCCTAGAGATAAACCCACGCACATATTGTCATCTAATTTATGACAAGGGAGGCAAGAACATACTGTGTAGAAAGGACAGCCTCTTCAATAAGTAGCGCTGGGAAAACTGGACAGCTACATTTAAAAGAATGAAATTGGAATACTCCATAACACCATACACAAAAATAAACTCAAAATGGATGAAAGACCTAAATGTAAGGCCAGACACTATCAAACTCTTAGAGGAAAATTTAGGCAGAACACTCTATGACATAAATCACAGCAAGATCCTTTTTGACCCACCTCCTAGAGAAATGGAAATAAAAACAAAAATAAACAAATGGGACCTCATGAAACTTAAAAGCTTTTGCACAGCAAAGGAAACCATGAAGAAGATGAAAAGACAACCCTCATAATGGGAGAAAATATTTGCAAATGAAACAACTGACAAAGGACTAATCTTTAAAATTCACAAGCAGCTCATGCAGCTCTATATCCAAAAAACAAACAACTGTATCCAAAAATGGGCAGAGGACCTAAACAGACATTTCTCCAAAGAAGACATACAGATTGCCAGCAAACACATGAAAGGATGCTCAACATCACTAATCATTAGAGAAAAGCAAACCAAAACTACAATGAGGTATCACCTTACACCACTCAGAATGGCCTCATCAAAAAATCTATGGACAATAAATGCTGGAGAGGGTGTGGGGAAAAGGGAACCCTCTTGCACTGTTGGTGGGAATGTAAATTGATACAACCAGTATAGAGAACAATATGGAGGTTCCTTAAAAAACTAGAAATAGAACTACCATAGGACCCAGCAATGCCACTACGGGGCATATATCCTGAGAAAACCATAATTCCAAAAGAGTCATGTACGACAGTGTTCATTGCAGCTCTATTTACAATAACCAGGACATGGAAGCAACCTAAGTGTCCATCAACAGATGAATGGATAAAGAAGATGTGGCACATATATACAATGGAATATTACTCAGCCATAAAAAGAAACGAAATTGAGTTATTTGCAGTGAGGTGGATGGACCTGGAGTCTATCATACAGAGTGAAGTAAGTCAGAAAGAGAAAAACAAATACCATATGTTAACACATATATATGGAATCTAAAAAAAAAAAAAAAATTCTGAAGAACCTGGGGCAGGATAGGAATAAATACACAGACGTAGAGAATGGACTTGAGGTCACGGGGTGGGGGGAAGTGTAAACTGGTATGAAGTGAGAGAGTGGCATGGACATATATACACTACCAAATGTTAAACAGATAGCTAGTGGGAAGCAGCTTCATGGCACAGGGAGATCAGCTCGGTGCTTTGTGACCACCTAGAGGTGTGGGATAGGGAGGGTGGGAGGGAGACACAAGAGGGAGGAGATATGGGGATATATGTATATGTATAGCTGATTCACTTTGTTATAAAGCAGAAACTAACACACCATTGTAAAGCAATTATACTCCAATAAAGATGTTAAAATAAATAAATAAGTAAATAAATAAATGTTAAAAAGTGGTAGAGCAAATAAAATTAAACGTGAAAAGCTTCTCAAATCGCTAAAATATTTAATCAGAGTATATTATAATATTTAACATGAAAGTAAAATATTAAGATTCAGATTATTAGAACTGTGAATGTTTGATGTATTGTACTTATTTATTAAAAGTGTAATTGAGACCCATCATAGACGAATAGAGACGAAGAGATTCCTGAACCTCCTTCTCAGCACCATTTTGTGCATATGTGTGTTCTATACCATATAAGCTTGTGTGTATGTGTACCACTGCCTTTTATGGAATATCAAATGTCAGGACAGTTTTGGAATTAATATTGTTATCTGATGAAGACATTGAAGCCTCTACCTTTTGACCTTCCTTAGTGGTTTCAAGTTCAGACTCCCTGATGATGTCTTATGGATTGTCCTTAGTTAAGTGATGCCAAACCTACTTCATCCTTATAGGCATGAAATGTAAAAGGATGGCTAGAATATAACATTGGACAGAACTATATAATAATAACAGAAAACATATTGTCCTCTTTTCCACTTTCATACCAGTAATATTTTTTTTGCACTTTTTCATCATTTTGCTCTTCCTCAGCCCATATCAAATCAGAGAAATCTTCTTGACTTAGCTGTTGACAAAATACCAAATTCTGACATTAGTCTTTTAGCGTAATGATGGAAGTTGGCCCCAAAGATTCCCTCAAGTTCATAAGAGTCTAGGCTATCCTAGAATGACTCATAGTATTGGGTCTGATTTGTAAGAGGACTTGAAGATTATCCAGAAATCACAGAACCTAGTTTAAGCCTGCCAGGAAATATCCCCAAACTGCCCTGGATCTCCTTGGGGTCCTTCAGAACAGAGAAGAGCCAAAGCAACCTTAGATGGATGTATCTTTATAGGCCAAAATGATCTCAAATCTCCATGAGACCACATAAGTATCATTGGCCAATATGATATGATGGTATATTAGTTTTTTGGTGAGGTTATTTATAAGTCAATACTTGTTCATTATAACAGAATATTTCAGATGATAGTTATGAGAGAGCCTGGACTAAAACCAAGCTCATCGTCTATAGGACTGACCAGAAGAATCTAAATGATATCCTCAGGATTGCAAGGACAGATCTAGAAGTTTATACTAAATATCTAGTGTTCATTTATTTTTTAAAAACAGTTGCAATCTAGGCAATTTCTAGAGTCATGTGGCCTCCACTGAATATAAGATTGGAATGTCTGCTTTAGTTTCACTTTCAAGTCAATACATAGCTCATTTTGCATTTAAAAAATAATTATGGTATAAGTAAGTATCAGTCTGGAAATTCTAGAGGAGTTTGTTGTTTTCATTCTTAATAAGAGGCAATGTTCCCAGCCACATAGTACCTCTGTAGAAAATATAATGGTTTTCATGGAGAAGAAATAGCCAGATATCTTCAGAAAGACCATAATTCTACCTACTATCAATATAAACCATGAATTATATATTATATTCAATTAAGAAAGCCAAATACACAGGAAGTATTTTAGAGATATTTTTAGGAAGGTTAATATGTAATGATATAATGTTTGGTGATAAGTTGAGTCATTGAAAATAGATAACTATTTTGTTTCTTTTATGAGAGGCATGACTTTGGTCTTCTTTTCTGAACACTGATAAGTAGTCAATATATTTCTCCATGATTTGTGATGTCGTGTATCTGAGACCTATACCTGAGGATTTAAAAGTCTCTGGTGTCACCTTGGCCATTATCTGCCTTTAGAGCAAAATCCATTTGTTGGTCTATGGTGGATGCAATGTTTTACTTATTCAAAGACTGGTGTTCTTCAAAGCAAAGGAGAATATTTGCGTATTCTAGTGTAGCTGTTCCTTAATATGACAGGCTAACTTGTATAAACAGTATAATAGAGGTGACCAAGTAAGTAATCCTAGTTTATGCTGCAGAAACATATCTGGGCTAAAGCTGAAACAACTTCACTGCTCTAAGAACATCAAGACAGACGTCTCTCACAAAGTGAGCTGACAGGATTTTTGTAGTTCCAAATCTAGTTCATGGCTCTGTACCTTGTCTAAATCTGATTGAATAACGATATGAAAATCTGGCAGGACTGCTTTCTGTTTCTGTTTTAATTAAAAGGCTTTCCAGTCTAGTGGAGCTGCATTTTGTTACTCTATGATGCCTTGAGGAGAATAATTTAATTCTTATTGATTGACATTTTAATACTGAGGCATTCATTATAGAATTGCAAAATGGAGAAAAAGAGAGGTGTATTGTAATGCATAGATTATTCTAAAGGGACCAGGTAAATTGAACGTGTATAGGAAACATCCTCATTTGCAGTTTCATTTTGGACATGTATAGGTAACATTCTCATATGCAATTTGATTTTACACATGTGTAGCTATGTCCATCAAACTGTGCCTCTCTATTTTTTATTGGTTTGTTTGCTTGTAAAAGAACTCTTTCATTCCATAGGTACTGTGAACCCCTCTAAATGTGGCTGCCCCTTTGCCTTGAAGATGGCAGCATGCCAGCTTCTCCTGGAGATTACCACCTTCCTGCGAGAGACCTTTTCTTGCCTGCCCAGACCACGCACTGAGCCTCTGATGGTACGTAAAACATATTAATAATGAGGCTACTTGGAGAGTCCAACCATGTGGCTAGACTTTGAGTATTCACAGTTTCCTCAAATACCAAATGACCAAATGTATCACATAGTTTAAAAATTCAACCAAGGGATTTTCATATATAAAAAGAAAATCTCTTTTATCTATTAAAAAAAAGAACTAAAATTGACCTTGAAATCACTAAAGATGGTACCACTGGATAAGATGTTTGATTGATCACTGTCAGTTAACCTAGGAATGTCTGAGAACCTCCAGGTTCCTTTACTCTGCAAACTACGAGTTTAATGGCCAGCATTTTCCAGGAATCACTGATAGATTTTTTTTTTCATACTAACAACTCATAAATTCATGTGCCTCCAATGAATTTTCTCATTTAAACTAAGGGCGAAAAGACTCAAGTCTTTAGCATGTAAATGCCTCTGAACATATATTTTATTTCTGCAGTATTTCTTGTGGATACAGATAGGCAGAGAAAGAACATGTGTGCATGCACACACGCACGCGCGCATGGAAACACACAGACACACACAGGCACACACACATACACACACACCCCTGTACCATCAGGGTCTGATTTATTTAACTTAGGATACAAATTCTAACAAGAGCCAGGAGTCATCACAGAGCATTTGGGACAGAGGCACACCTCAGAGCCCATTTTTCTTGGCCCTTTGTTCCCTAACAGGCACCAAGTTTCCGGTGGTTCTTTTGTCATAGACGTTATCCAACTAGAGCTGAGGAACCAAATTCTCTTCTTTCCCCCTTTACACAGATTTACACTATTCAACCAGACAGTTGGTACACTAACAATCTGTGTGCTTCCATTTAGGTGAATTTTACAATCCACCAGCTCTCCTGCTTTTTTGACCAAACTCAGCACGAACAAGGCCATAACCTAGTTCCAGAGGGCAGGTAGGGGAGGGAACGGGACAAAAAAGTCAGTGCTCTGGTATTCCTGAGCAGTGCCTCTAACTCTGATTTTCCAATGTCTGGACAGCCTGTTTCCTCACACTCTAAAACATAAAATGGAAATATTTATAGGTAAAATATGTTTTCAAGAGAAACATACCGACATGTGGCCTGTGAAACTGCACCCTTTAAATACTGAAAAAGAGAGTTTTTCTTACTGCCCTTGCTTAATTTCATGTTATCCTGAACACTGATTTTTCTGAATTGTCACCTTCACTATTATATTGAGACTATTCTATAAAATCAAATCAAGGCTGCCACTTAACACGTGTTTAGTTTAAAGTCAAGTCTGATCTGTAGGCCTCTGTTGGTGTTATTCTATCAACATTCTAATTGTATCAAAGTCTTCATAAAAGCACAGAAACGCATCTACTTTTAAATTTACAGATTTTTAACGGTCACCATTTTGACCTATTATGATTTTAAAACATAAGAATCTTGAAATTTGAGTCACTTATTTTTGTTCTTTCTTTCATCACTATAAAGCTATAGTTTAAATATTCCTTATTATTGTAACACATTTCATTTTTTAAGAAAATTAATCAAATCTTTTAAAAATGACTGTATAATCAACTGGCTATCTAGGAGAAAATGCCAAGAAATTAAACTAAAACAGAGGCTGCAGTCATTCAGTTAATAAGAGGAAATTTTTCATTGCCTTTAACTAGGTCTCACAAATCTTTTATTCATTAAGCTAGGATTTTCATTGTCAAGTATAGGTTCATATATTGTACTGGGATGTGACCTTTATAAAATAAATGGGAAAGATGCTTTCTCATGTTTAACCTGTCTAACTACACAGTTGATGATAAAGAAAACTCAAATCACATTTTTTTAACTATTGTAGAAAAAACAGTATCATAAAACTTTTACCAACACAGAAACTATAAATGCTTGAAATATTTTTTTAAGAAATTGTACTAAATGGTGAATCTAAGAGGCTAAGCATAAATACCATCAAAATGAAATATTCTAAAGTTTTAACAAAGCACTTGCTGTAAGAGTATTTATAGATCTTTGGGATGTTTTATTCAGTAACATTTTTAACAGCAGTAAAAATAAATAGCTACCCTAATGTACAGAATAATAAAAGTATAAGCCAGAAAAATCACATTAGAAGCTATAAATATCCTGGGATCTGAGATTTGAGGATGGGAGAAGATAGGGAACATAAACTTTCTACCAAGAGAAAGTCTTTCTGATAGAAATGTCATAAGGCCATTTCCAAGATAAAAGAGATTTCCCTGTGAAATATTTGTTTGCTTGAAAAAGTCCTAGTTATGGGCTTCCCTGGTGGCGCAGTCATTGAGAGTCCGCCTGCCGATGCAGGGGACGCAGGTTCGTGCAGCGGTCCGGGAAGATCCCACGTGCCGCGGAGCGGCTGGGCCCGTGAGCCATGGCCGCTGAGCCTGCGCGTCCAGAGCCTGTGCCCCACAACGGGAGAGGCCACAACAGTGAGAGGCCCCCGTACCGCAAAAAAAAAAAAAAAAAAAAAAAGTCCTAGTTATATCCAAAGTGTGGAAGAGAAAGCAAAAGAGCCTAAAATACAATAACTAAAGGTTAATTTGATAGGGTCAGGAAATCGCAGGAGATCACTCACTGGTTTGGTGGGGAATGACGGAAAGAGAAAAGGAAAAATGATATCAAAAGGGTTTAAAATGTTGCGAAAACCATATTTTTACCAACTTAACAAATTGTTTCCCAGATAGATCCCTGGATGCAACTTAATGTGTTTTTCCCCCCAAAAAAACAACTTCTGGTAGCATTTTTATTCACTCTTTTTGTGAACCATACAAATAATATCTAAAAAGGAAAAAGCCTTTTTACAATATTTATCATAAAAAGCATAGCAATCAATTTTTCTCTGATTGTTAACTTCCAAACTTGAAAACAAAGAAATATTTTTTAGAGAATTTTGTCTATAAAACTGCTGGTCTGTTAAAATGTTCTCCTGTTGAATTAGTAAAACCAATAACTGATGACCAAGCAACATGGAATTAAATTAATTCCCATCCAACGCCAAGACGAGTCCATAATAATAAAGTAAAAGGCAGTAAGGAAGTCTCTGTACATCTATATTCACTCATTAGGGAAAACAACATATTGGATGCTTTTGTACAAGATTGTGCTAGTAGCTGTACCAACTGCATCAACTGGATTTAACAAGTCAGGTTATAAATAATACACTGCTGGATTCCAAATGCTCCTAAAGTTAAAGAATCAGAAGCAAAGCGCAGTTCACATATATGAAGAGTAGACTGATGAATATTTGAGAGTAAGGCTGTGAGCAAGGTGGTGTGATGGATGCAGAGGTGGGAGTGGGGGTGATGCAGAGATGACTATGTTGTAACAGGAGAACCAACACGTAAACAACACACTTAAGAAAGGAGCAGAGGGCCAGGGTTAGCCAAAGAAGGGACTGGAAAAATCTGAAGAGCCTTCCTGGATGAGATCACATTTGAATGTAACTTTGAAAGATAAGTAGGATTTTGACTAGTAGATACAAGAAGTTGGAAGAGAGAACTACTTTTGATAATCAGAATTGTTATTTTATTACTTTTTGTCCCACCTAAGAAACTTATCTAATTAAATTTGGCTACCAAAATGGAAAGTAGTTAGGTTATTTTTTTTCCTAAAAGGGATTAATTTCAGAGAAACAATTATATTCCTAGAATATTTTTTGACAGTGTTAAATAGACTCCATGTGGTTCCTTATTTTTCTAGATGTGATATAATTTTCTGAGTCCCAAAGTATAACTTCTGTTCTTAATTCAAAGGGAAAAGAAGAAACGATATGTAGAGTCTAAAGTTTCATTTATTAATAATAGTTAAAAGCATAAGATTTTAATCTTGGTACAAACTGGGTTTTTCAAAATAGTTTTTGTTTTTCAAACTACTTGAATCTGAGGGATTATTATGTCATAATTAGAAAAAATGCTGTATAAAAATAAAGTTAGCATTTTATATTTTTTTCATTTATCAAGTCTGAAAGCGCTTCATAGATTAGTGATTAATTATGATCTTCAGCGTGAGCGAGTCTCCATTTACAGAACAGGTCAAATGTCCACACTGGGGCCTCACAGGCCAAACTCCTACTAAATATTTAAACTCCCCAAGGCTTATTTTCAGTTTTGGGATCATGAAGTCTCCTAAGAGAGAGTGAGAGATTCCTCCAACGCATGATCCTGTTTTAAACCTCTGGCCATTACCCCTGAGGTTTCTTAAGAGGAAACCAAACTGGTTTCCCTACCAGTTTGCAGAGCTAACTTTACTTAATCCTAAGGATTTAACTCCAACATCACCTTGGTATTTGTTTTCTACTTTTGTTGTGTGATATTGTGATTTATGATAAGAATATATGTTTGGTCTCCATCCCTGTTTCTGGCACAGTGCTCCTAAAATCCTTGGAATTTCTTAAGTCGGGAGGGTGACCAAGGTGTCTTTTGTTATGTTAAGAGGTGACTTGTAGAATGCCTCTAGATTACCTAAGGATCAGCTGGTCACCAGATGAACCAACAAAATAATTAGAAAATTGAAACTTTCAGTCCCACCCCCTCACCTCCAGGTGACAACGATTTAATCAATCATGCCTATGTAATGAAGCCTCCATAAAGACCCAAAAGAACAGGGTTTGGAGAGCTTCTGGTTGGTGAACACGTGAAGACTGGGGAGTGTGCTGCCCTTGAAGAGGGCATGGAAGCTTGGCACCATCACCCCATACCTTGGCCTGTGCATTTCTTCCATCTAGCTGTTGCTGATTATATCCTTTTATGATAAACCAGTGATCTAGTAAGCAAAATATTTCTCGAGTTCTATGAGCCCCCCCTAGCAAATTAATTGAACCTGAGGAGGGGTGTTGTTGGAACCTTCAATTTATAACCAGTTGGTTAGAAGCACGGGTGACCACTTGGCCTTACAACTGATGTCTGAAGTGGGGACAGTCTTGTGAGACTGAATCCTTAACCTGTGGATTAAGGAAGACATTTTCATGACCCCAGTCTAAACCTGGCATTAGATAGAGGCCCGCGTACCGCAAAAAAAAAAAAAAAAAAAAGGAGGGAGGTTTGCCGGAAGACCAGTGCAGTGCTGGGGAGATGCCAGCATCCATGTGCTCCTCACTGACATTTCAGGACTTGGAGAGCTGCCGACTTCGTTTGGATCCTGAGTTGGACCGGCACAGATATGAGAGGAAGATCAGCTTTGCTGGTGTCCTGGATGAAAATGAAGACTCAAAAGATTCCCTTCACAGTAGTAGCCACACCCTCAAATCAGATGCAGGTGTTGAGGAGAAGAAAGGTATGGATAAGCAAAAATTAATTCACGTTTCAGGGTTTCTCATGGGGTATTTGGTCTCGGGTCTAAACTGCAGAATTGTGCACTGAAAGAAGTCCACAACTGTTGTTGACTCAATGAGGTAGGCAATCATGCTAGTTAGGAGTTGGACTCTGCAGTCAGACTCTAATTCCGGCTCAGCAATTCTCCATATCCCATTGAATCTAAGATGGCATCAGTTGTAAGATGAACCATTATCTTATATACCAATAAGAAAGGAAAAATACTCCCCATTCAGCTCTTATGAGTACTTTCTTATCACTTAATTTGTGCTTTATTCTTACTGAAAGAGGACTTTCAGATGTAATTAGATGTAGATTTTTATTATCGGTCTGTATCATTCTTTGTGCAGCCAGGTAAACTGGTTAAAGGTTTTCTAAACCATCTTCAATTCAGAGATCAAATTCTTAATCACTTTTCAACTCAGAATTGTCAGTGTCTGTGTTTTTATATGTGATAATGTCCTCTGTGTTAGTAACACATCATTTCTTAAATGAATCTGTAAAAGAAGTAAAGCTATTGGTGATAGTTACACAAGCCAACGTGCAACTGTATGAAGCTAGCCTACTTCAGTCTCTGCTTCAGGAATGTTCCCAAACACATCTGACTTACCATCCCACCCACTCCTCCACCCAACTATCATTTGGTTCCTGGGACTTAAAAGACACTGGCACCCATTTTGTACATTTTGTTGCTGGTGCTTTAGATATTCACATGAACACAAGCAATAGCAAATGTGTCCCAACTGCCACCTGGCTCTAGTGATCTTAAGATGTCATCAGTTGTAAGCCAAATCTCAATTTCAGAGATGTTCAAATGTAAAAAAATGTGCATCTTAAAATGGTGAAATAAAGTAGTTATGTGGCCTTGTCCAAGTTGCTTACCTTCTAAGCCAGTTTTCTTCCCTGTAAAATTAGATTAATAACACCTACCACATTGGAATGTTGAAAGCTTTAAAAGAGACATTGCAAGTAAAACATAAACTCAGTACCAGATACCTAATAAGGACACAATAAATAATTGTCACCATTGTTTTTTTAATCTGTATCATGAGCATATCGATTAAAATCCATGCAGAAAATCCTAAATATGGGTTACAGATTGCAAAGTTTTAAGTTGCTCTTTAAAGGCTCCTTTAAACTGTTAACTTCTCTATTTGATTTTTCTATTTTCTTAAGTTTCATTATCCTTCAATGTTTTTCTAATGAATTCCACTAGAAAACAGCATATTTGTAAAAAGAGTCAAAGAGTTTTATCCATTGGTATATTTTCTGCAGACAGTGACTGCATAAATGTTTGGTAGTTTAAGGAATGCATGATTCTCAAAAGACATAGCCCTACAGAAGACTTATATAGACATTTCTCCAAAGAAGACTTGGCCAACAGGCACATAAAAAGATGCTCAATATCACTAATTATTGGATAAATACATATCAAAACTGCAGTGAGGTATTACCTCACACTGGTCAGAATGGCCATCGTTAAAAAGTCTACAAATAATAAATGCCAAAGAGGGTGTGGAGGAAAAGGAACCTTCCTACATTGTTGGTGGGAATGTAAATTGGTGTAGCAACTATGAAGAACAGTATGGAGGTTCCTTGAAAAACTAAAAATAATTACCATGTGATCCAGCAATCCCATTCCTGGGCATATATCTGGAGAAAACTAATTAGAAAAGATACATGCACCCCAATGTTCATAGCAGCACTATTTACAATAGCCAAGACATGGAAGCAACCTAAATGTTCATCAACAGATGAATGGATAAAGAAGATGTGGGGTGTGTGTGTGTGTGTGTGTGTGTGTGTGTGTGTGTGTATATGCATATGTATATATATATACATATACAAACAATGGAATATTACTTGGCCATAAAAAAGAATGAAATGCTTTTTGCAGCAACATAGATGGACCTAGAGATTATATTAAGTGAAGACAGAGAAAGACAAATATCATACGATATCACTTATTTGTGGAATCTTAAAATATGATACAAATGAACTTATTTACAAAGCAGAAATAGACTCACAGACATAGAAAAACAAACGTGGTTACCACAGGGGATGGTGGGGGGGGAGAGACAAATTAAGAGTTTGGGATTCATATATACACACTACTATATATAAAAGAGGTAAACAACAAGGACCTACTATATAGCACAGGGAAGAAACTCAATATCTTGTAATAACCAATAATGGAAAATAATCTGAAAAAGAATATATATATGTTTTTTAAAAAAGAAATAGCCCTAGATGAAGAAAACACAACATATTTTAAATATTTAAAATGTTGTAAGGAATGGATATATTCTGAAAAAAAATTTTTTAATATTTTAAGATCAGATTGTTGTCACAGCATTTAAAAAATGCAAATAATTATATTGTGTTGAATTTATGGTGAACAGAAGCCATGTTGCGGGAAGGATTAGCCAAATTTTAGCAGTTTCTGAGTATGAAGAGGTATCAAGTCAAGGTTTGTTCAAATACTACTACTTCTGACAAGGATGACTGCATATGATGAGAAACATCCTTTTTTATCAATATTTTTTAATTGAAGTATAGTTAATTTACAATGTGTTAATTTCTGCTGTACAGCAAAGTGGTTCAGTTATACATATATGTACATTCTTTTTTTATATTCTTTTCCACTATGGTTTATTATAGGATATTGAGTATAGTTCTCTGTGCTATACAGTAGGGCTTTGTTGTTTATCCATTCTATATATAATAGCTTACATCTGCTAACCCCAGCCTCCCACTCCATGCCTCCTCCAACCCTCTACCCCTTGGCAACCACCATTCTGTTCTCTATGTCCATGATTCTGTGAAACTCCCATCTTTTAAACATATCCCACAGGGATTTTTTCCCATTCAAAATTATTATGTTAGTTATTATTTAAAGTAGTTGAAATAAAAATTGCTAATACTGACATGGTCAAATTTCAGCAGAGTAAATTCTACACCATTTAAAAAAATAAAACCTCAGATTAATTTTTAAGAACACTTTAATTTCATGATTATCATTTATGTAAATTGCCTTTAATATTCAAACACACAAATACTTAATAATTTTTCTCCTCATAGAATGGCTATGTAATTACATGAAAGTTATTTAATAAATTAGGAGCAGAAAACTAAAAGTATAGATAAAATGAGAACATATTCATAAAATGTCCTTTACCAGTTGGCAAGAAACTTCCTGAAGATTCCTAAATCTTCCTTAATCCTTTCAATAAGCTGATACCAGATGCTAAAGCTGATGTGAAAATGGGGACCACAGGGACCCTGCTAACTCAGATTATTAAAATTTTATTTAAAATTTCATACCATCTGTTTGTATAACATCTAAAAATGTGAGTTCTTGAAATAACTTGAGGACAATTTGGATTCTACAAAGGAAAACTAACATGAAATAATCCTTAGAACTAAAAATGTCTGCCTAAAATCTCCAAGCAAGATCTGTCAGATCATTTTATCCATATTCCAGATACAAACTAAGACTGGCATTCCAGAATACAGACACCGAGACATGTGTGATCACTCAACAGTCATATACTGAGCACCTGTTGTATACCAGGCGCTATTACAGGTTCCTAGAATACAGCAATGAACAGGGAAAATTTCCCACATGTATTTTAGTTTATATTAGCTAATAGTTAATAACTTAATAGTGAATAACATTAAATTCTGGACTTTCAAGTAGAGATAAGTAGTATGAAGAAAACAAGTTAGGGTCAGAGAATTGGTAGCGACCTGAAGTAGGAAGGATTGTAGTCCTAAGTGACATTGAGCTGAGACTTGTGTGATGTTAAGGATCCAGTCATGTGAAGGGCTGAGAGAAGAGTCTTCCAAACAGAGACAACAGTGAGAACAAGGCTCCGATGCAGGAATGAACTTGGAGCATGTGAAGAAGGGCAAAAACAAGGTTGCAACAGAATGAGTTGGGGGAAGAGCGGTAGGAGAGAGGGTCAGGCAAAGGACAAATAAATAGGGTCTGTAGATATGGTTAGAAATTTAATTCTATTTAAATGTGTCTGAGAGTTGTTGTCAAGTTTTGACCAGAAAAGCGATATAATATTTATATTTATGATTTATGTATTTAAAAGATGAGTCAAGCTGTTAGAGTGGGGGTAAGAGCAAGCAGTTTGGTAGTTATATTAGTCTAGGGAATAGGTGACAGGGCTTTCAAAATCCTACGCTATTTTGAAGTGTTGAATCAGCAGGACTTGCTGATGGATATATGCGGTGTAAGAGAAAAGGGAAAAGAGATGTTTTATCTAATTCAGATGAATTTGTTTTGCTTTCATACTAGTTCTCGTTGTCATGGAGATAAACTTCAGTGGTGTAGAATCTCGACTGATGTCTTTCATGTACTTTACCAAATCTGAATTCTAACTATATTATGTCCTTTGTAACAATGCCATAATTCTGAACATTATTTTTTTCAGTGCTATAAAATGTCTCCAATTATCTTTGGTGATAGAACAGTTTCTCAAAATTAATTTTTTTTCATGTCATATTAATCTGGGGTTATTTTGCTGTACTTGTAGGCTGAAAAATATCATGAAATCAGGCAAAGAATGCCAAAGTGTGCCTCTGTAAAAATTTTTAAATTATTTCTTTAATCTTTTTCTCTACTTCCCAATCTCTTTTGACATAAATTGTATTAATAGTAATTAAAAATGATAAGTATATTCAGTTTCAAATGCATTTCAGATAAGTCATAAAGTCTCAATTATACCTAAAAATAACACTGAAAAATACAGTGGATGAGTTTTGTGCTATAACTAAAATAGAGCATTATGGTCTTTGTGGGATGTATTCAACTGTGCTGTGAGAATTTCTGTCTAGATGTGAAATTCTATCCAGATGTGTTCACGGAGTTCCATGAAGCCTTTGCCAGCTGAGTGGTGATAATTTTAGTCTTTCTCAGTCATACGAGTAAATCAGAGATTAAACATTTCACATTATTCAACAGGAATCTAGGCTCCTTTATATGGCACTAATTAACATTTTATGGAGCAGTATGAGTTCTATCACAGACTAACTCTCCTGTGAGTGAGAAACTTGAGACTAAAATGCAATCTTCCTGATTGGCACTAAAATATTAATAGCTGTGCCTTAAATAATTAGTAAGAAATCTTGTTCATGTCTTAAGAAGGAAACCTTACAAAAACAGCCCCTTCCTGATAATCACTTGAAGCCCTAAACACTTTCAAAATCACCCTTACCATATCAATGTGTGACAACACCAAGTCCTCAAAAGAAAAAGGTGTGGATATGACTATGGGAAATACGGATGCCTTCGGTTAAAATGTAGGTTTCAAGTTGAACGTGTTTCTTTTACCCTTTTATTTTCCTCACTGATGACTGTTTCTTCCAGAACACTAAAGAGGAGTAATGCATGTTCTTCTTGGTTCACGTAGACTGTAAGGTTGATTCAGGGTGTTGCAACTTTTGGACTCATATCTCACCCAACCTTTTGACTGAGAGGAGGATGCTATGAAATCATTAGGTGCATTGAAAATGGAACCATTTCACACTCACGTTCACCCAAAGCACCCCACTGCAAACATCTTTTAGTGACTTTGCTGAGGAGCTGAGTGGAACCCACTGCTGACTGTTGGAGAGAGAAGCGCCTCTTGTTTTTATTTCTTAATGAGGTATTCCCAAATGAAGGGATTTTCCATGAAGGGGTTTCCCTAACTCACATAAGTCTGTCAGTCCCATTTCAAAAGAAAAACAAAAACAAATGGTTGGTGGTTCTGCTGAATCAAGCAATGATGCTGTGTGAACATACTAACGGTCCCGGCGGACTCCGTGGCGAGGGCGCGCTCATGCTTGTGAATTCTGGGCCAAAGAGAGAGCAGGTTGTTCCCAGCACTGATGAGCTGTGTGTCCAAGAAAGAAGCTGCACCAGCCCTTCGTGGTGGACCCAGCCTCCTGCCCACCTAACAAAGCCGCCTGACTTGGGGCTTGGGAGAAGCTCCTTGTCCAGCCATGCTGCTCATCCCGGCCAGCAGAGAGGAGGCTGTTCAGGGACAAGTTGGGGAGAGCTTGGCTCTAACGCTGGCTGGGGAGAACTAAGGGGGAAAAAGCCCTATTTTATTCTTTTAATACAGTTCCCAGCAGGAAGATCAGGATAGGAGGTTCCCGCCTGCTCCAGATTAAAGGAACCCGCAGTTTCCAGGTGAAGAAGGGGGGTTCCTTGTCCAGCATTCGCCGGGTCGGCAGCTTAAAGAGCAGCAAGTTATCACGGCAGGACTCAGAGTCTGAGGCTGAGAAGCTGCAGCTGTCCCAGAGCAGGGACACTGTCACTGACCTAGGTAACATAGAGGAGTGGGCTGTGCAGGGACGTGGGGGGTAGGAAGACAGAGACCGAATCCCCAAACAGCTCAAGTCCATTTTCTGATACATCAGTAGATGGAGGGCAGAGTCATAGGTTAGAGTACTCGTTTAGTCCATAAGATATGTTGCCCTCCAGAGCAGGGCTGCTCCAGCCTTATTGTGCACAGGGTCAGCTGGGAGCTTGTTAAAACGCAGATCCTGATTCAGCATCTCTGGGATGGGAGCCTGAGATTCTACGCTTTTAACGAGCTTCCTGGTAAAGTTGATGCTGCTGGTTCAAGGACCACAGCTTGAGCAGGGAGCATATGGAGTCTACGGTAGGGAAAGAAAACATTTTAATGACAAGGACAGTGTTTTGAAATCTATATCTTTGTGCCTTTATTCTTCTGGTCAAGAGCTTTAAAGCAAAAATGTAGATATTCCCTTGGGAATAGCTGGCTTAAAGTCTTCTGTAAACTAAAGTCTCTATTTCCTAGTAAAAACAACCAAAATTTCAAAAAGGAAAGATTGTCTACATCTAACAATTAGTGACCTTCAGCAAGTCACTTAACTTCTCAGGGATTTGTTTTCCCCAGCTACCCAGTGAGAATAATTCTGTGTACTCCTTGCCTACTGTGAAAGGATGCTCTAAAGATAAATTAGGGATGATAGTAAAGTATGTTAAACTCCTAACAATAAGCTTTATATACAATCAGAGCTGTAGATTGTCACTATAGGACCCAAAGAGACTCTGAATCCCAAAATGTGTTAGTCCTATGGGCTCTCATCATCCTCTTAGTAGACAAGAAAAAGATTAAGCAGGCTTGCCGATAGGACTCACCAGCTGCCTAGAATTTAAATGTTAGGTTAAAAATTGAAGTGCATATTCTTTGCCTTTCAGTCGCTGTATGAAAACCAAAGTGTAAAACTCTTCTTTCTAAGTAAGTTGTTTCAGAAGTCAGTCAGGAAATGTGGATAAATTATCAATCTAGCCTGCTGAAACAGAAGCTGAGTATATTTAATCAAGGAGAGTTTAAAATAGAAAATGTTTCTACACCTACCCACCCTTGCCTTTGAAAATAGCTAATTTATACGTTAGTTAAGATTCAGCTTATTTTTTTAAGGAGACAATAGAAAAAACCTTAGGACATCTTTTGTTACAGGCCTGAGCTGTAAGAGTATCATCGGTTAGTTTTGGGGAAAATATTATTTGAATTAATTATTTAAACTGATCAACGTAGCCTAGCCAGTTAAGTCAAACTATCCAAGCTAGGAGCATAGTTTTGTCATAGAAAATACCCAGGAAAGCTTGTAGATTTGAGGACAAAGCTTTGTTATCTAGTATACTAAGTAGAGAATTCCTGTGACATGTCTCCTTCACAGTTTCCTACAGAGACGAGTTTGGACAAAGGGTTGTCCACAGTTGGGCACAGTTACTTCCAAATTCCCTTAGTCTTTCCAAGGCACCACCCATCTTTGAAATAGCTCTGATAGCAAAGCCAGGTGGTGTTAAGAGTAGTAGCACTAGCCGTAGTCACAGCAGCAGTGGAGGTAGCAGCACCCTTTGTGGCCACTGCAGGTTGGTTGGTGTCCCTACTTAACTACACCTGCGAGGTCTGGGCAGCCTGGAATGGATTTGGGCACACTCAACCAATAACTTGCTCATCTCAGCAATTCAAGGACTTGACTCTGTTCTTTTTCTCTGCTCCCATATCTCAAAATGGAAGCCACCGTAACAGAGATCATAAATGTCTTTGTAATTGCCAGTTCAGCTGGTGGTGAAGGGAACAGCTCCTATCAATATTACTCCACTAAAGCCGATGCTATGCCCTGTAACCCATTGGCCATGGTAGTCTGCCCTAGGATTCAAAAGCATGGACCACTATACCATAGCAACATGCTCTCCAGGGAGACAGAACAATATAACCTGTCTCGGTATTTTTCTTTTGAAGAAGGGAGTCCTTGGAGTGCAAGTGAGCCCAGCATTGAGCCAGAGGGAATGAGTACAGCCAGCACGGAGGAAAATTACCACAGGAACATGTCATGGCTTCATGTAAGTAGGAATCTCAGAAAGAGCGCTGAGATCAATTTCTTTTGGCATTGGGGAAGATCTGTGGAGGTAGGATGAAAGACTGTACTAAAAACATCCATCATTTCGGCCTATTAGAAACATTATAGGCTTTTATTTCAGCTGAACCTCTGGATACTCACTAAGATTGGTCTTCTGCTGGATTATATTCATTTGAAGCTTATCTAAGACCAAGGGTGCTTTGTTATAGTTGGCTTGTGAGTCAATATAAGTCAGGGAAAAAAACCCTGAGGGATCAGGCCAGGTTGGTGGTCAAGAGAGACTGAGTGACACAAGGCAAGGCATCACGATAGTTTTATACAGGTCACCACAAATGCTGAGAGCAAGGTCATGGTGTCAGTCTTGAGTCTGTATTAGATCAAATTGTAAACTAGGACACGGAGATTCTAAGATGATGAAGGTCACACCTCAAAGGGCTCTCCAGAGGGCACAGGCACAGATTACAGTTCAAGGTTTGACCTGGGTGTAAAGAAAGGAAAAGAAAGGTCGGGAAGCATGCTGTGAGATCCACAGTTGGCAGGGTACTGCCAGCACTATTATTATTATTATTTTTTAACATCTTTATTGGAGTATGATTGCTTTACAATGATGTGTTAGTTTCTGCTTTATAACAAAGCAAATCAGCTATACATGTGCATATATCCCATATCCCCTCCCTCTTGCGTCTCCCTCCCACCCTCCCTATCCCACACCTCTAGGTGGTCGCAAAGCACCGAGCTGATCTCCCTGTGCTATGCGGCTGCTTCTGACTAGCTATCTATTTTACATTTGGTAGTGTATATATGTCCATGCCACTCTCTCACTTCATACCAGTTTACACTTCCCCCCACCCCGTGACCTCAAGTCCATTCTCTACGTCTGTGTATTTATTCCTATCCTGCCCTTAGGTTCTTCAGAACTTTTTTTTTTTTAGATTCCCTATATATGTGTTAACATATGGTATTTGTTTTTCTCTTTCTGACTTACTTCACTCTGTATGATAGACTCCAGGTCCATCCACCTCACTATAAATAACTCAATTTCGTTTCTTTTTATGGCTGAGTAATATTCCATTGTATATATGTGCCACATCTTCTTTATCCATTCATCTGTTGATGGACACTTAGGTTGCTTCCATGTCCTGGTCATTGTAAATAGAGCTGCAATGAACACTGTCGTACATGACTCTTCTGGAATTATGGTTTTCTCAGGATATATGCCCTGTAGTGGCATTGCTGGGTCCTATGGTAGTTCTATTTTTAGTTTTTTAAGGAACCTCCATATTGTTCTCTATACTGGTTGTATCAATTTACATTCCCACCAACAGTGCAAGAGGGTTCCCTTTTCTCCACACCCTCTGCAACATTTATTGTTTGTAGATTTTTTGATGGCCATTCTGACTGGTGTGAGGTGATACCTCATTGTAGTTTTGATTTGCATTTCTCTAATGATTAGTGATGTTGAGCATCCTTTCATATGTTTGTTGGCAATCTGTATATTTTCTTTGGAGAAATGTCTATTTAGGTCTTCTGCCCATTTTTGGATTGGGTTGTTTGGTTTTTTGATATTGAGCTGCATGAGCTGCCTGTAAGTTTTGGAGATTGATCCTTTGTCAGTTGCTTCATTAGCAAATATTTTCTCCCATTCTGAGGGTTGTCTTTTCGTCTTGTTAATGGGTTTCTTTGCTGTGCAAAAGCTTTTACATTTCATTAGGTCCCATTTGTTTATTTTTTTTTTATTTCCATTTCTCTAGGAGGTGGGTCAAAAAGGATCTTGCTGTGATTTATGTCATAGAGTATTCTGCCTATCTTTTCCTCTAAGAGTTTTATAGTGTCTGGCCTTACATTTAGGTCTTTAATCCATTTTGAGTTTTTTTGTGTGTATAGTGTTAGGGAGTGTTCTAATTTCATTCTTTTACATGTAGCTGTCCAGTTTTCCCAGCACCACTTATTGAAGAGGCCAGCACTATTACTGATCTTAGATATGGAATGTCTCCATCTCCTCTGATTTTAATCTGACTTCCTGGTAGGGTCAGATAAAGGGCTGGCTGGTACCTCACACTCAGTGTTTACAGTGCTATGCCCTTGGAACTGGTTAATCTCCAGAACTGGCTGATTTTGAGAATCTCTGAGGCAGCTATATTTAAAGTAAACTTTTTAGTGAAGTCCAACCTAAATATTAAAAAGCATACAAAATCTTTGTGTACTGCTCAATAAATTTTCACAAGATGGACACATCTGTGTAACCACCACCAGTTCAAGAAGAACATTAGCAGTACCTTAGAAGGCCTACCCGGGCCCTCGACCAGCCACTACTCTCCCCTATTGGTCACTGCCATTCTAACTTCTAAAACCAAAAATTATTTTGTCTGTTTTTGAAATGCATATAATTGGTGACATATGCTGGGTACTCAATTGTGTCTGATTTCTTTTTTTCACATAAGTGTAAATCCTCCAGCTTTGTTCTTCTGCAGGGTGGCCTGTTCTATTCTTGGCTATATTCATTTCTATTAGAATCACCTTGTTAATTTCCATAAGAAAGCTTCCACAGCAGCCTTACTTTGAATACAAAGATCATTAAAACTGATGAATTAAAATCTTTAATAAGTCTTCTAATGTATAAAATGGTCTATCCTCCATTAATTTGTGTTCCATCATTCATTTAGGATCTCTTCAATTTTATTCAATAATGCTTTTTAGTTTTGTGTACCGTTAACTCTCTGGAAGTGTTTGTGTAAGACCAGAGTTATTTATTCTTTAAATATTTAGAAGGGGTCACTGGTAGAACCTTCTAGATCTAAAAATTTCTTTGTAGTAAAGTTATTAATTACAGATTTAATTTATGTAATATAATTAAGATTTCTCCAGGGAGCAGATTGGGCAAATTGATTTTTTTCCCTAGGAATTTGTTAATTTAATCCAAATATTCACATTTATTAACAAAAAGATGTTTATAGTATTCTCTTTTTTTAATTTATTGAAGTATAGCTGATTTACAATGTTGTGTTAATTTCTACTCTACAGCAGTGATTCAGTCATACATATATACATATATTTTCTTTTTCATATTCTTTTTCATCATGGTTTATCACAGGATATTGACTATAGTTCCCTGTGCTATACAGTAGAACCTTGTTGTTTATCTATTCTATTTATAATAGTTTGCATCTGTTAATCCCAAACTCCCAGTCCATCCCTCCCCCACATCCCCTATTCTTTGGCAATGACAAGTCTGTTCTCTATGTCTGTGAGTCTGTTTCTGTTTCGTAGATAAGTTCATTTGTGTCATGTTTTAGATTCCACATATAAGTGATATCATGTGGTATTTGTCTTTCTCTGTCTGGCTTACTTCACTTAGTATGAAAATCTTGAGGCCCATCTATGTTGCTGCAAGTGGCATTATTTCATTCTTTTTATGGCTGAGCAATATTCCATTGTGTGTATATATATATGTATGTATGTATGTGTATATATATACCACATCTTTATCCGTTCATCTGTCAGTGGACATTTAGGTTATTCCCATGTCTTAGCTATTGTAAATAGTGCTGCTATGAACACTGAGGTGCCTGAATCTTTTTTTTTTTTTTTTTTTGGCGGTATGTGGGCCTCTCACCGTTGTGGCCTCTCCCCTTGCGGAGCACAGGCTCCGGATGCGCAGGCTCAGCGGCCATGGCTCACGGGCGTAGCCGCTCTGCGGCATGTGGGATCTTCCCAGACCACGCAACTTAGGTTGCTTCCATGTCCTGGCTACTGTAAATAGTGCTGCAATGAACATTGGGATAGATGTCTCTTTTTGAATTATGGTTTTCTCAGGGTATATGCCCAGTAGTGGGATTGCTGGGTCATATGGTAGTTCTATTTTTAGTTTTTTAAGGAACCTCCATACTGTTTTCCATAGTGGTTGTATCAATTTACATTCCCACCAACAGTGCAGGAGGGTTCCCTTTTCACCACACCCTTTCCAGTGTTTATTGTTTCTAGATTTTTTCATAATAGCCATTCTGACCACTGTGAGGTGATACCTCATTGTAGTTTTGATTTGCATTTCTCTAATGATCAGTGATGTTGAGCATCTTTTCATGTACTTCTAGCCCATCTGTATATCTTCCTTGGTGAAATGTCTATTTAGCTCTTCTGCCCATTTTTTAATTGGATTGTTTGCTTTTTTGATATTGAGCTCCATGAGCTGTTTGTATATTTTGGAGATTAATCCTTTGTTCTTTCGTTTGCAAATATTTTCTCCCATTCTGAGGGTTGTCCTTTTGTCATGTTTTAGGGTTTCCTTTGCTGTGCAAAATCTTTTAAGTTTAATTAAGTCCCATTTCTTAATTTTTGTTTTTATTTCCATTACTCTAGGAGGTGGGTCTAAAAAGATCTTGCTGTGGTTTATGTCAAAGAGTGTTTTTCCTCTAAGAGTTTGATAGTGTCTGGCCTTACATTTAGGTCTTTAATCCATTTTGAGTTTATTTTTGTGTTTGGTGTTAGTGTTCTAGTTTCATTCTTTTACATGTATCTGTCCAGTTTTCCCAGCACCACTTATTGAAGAGGCTGTCCTTTCTCCACAGTATGTTCTTGCCTCCCTTGTTGTAAATTAGATGACCATATGTGTGTGGGTTTATCTCTGGGCATTCTATCCTGTACCATTGATCTATATTTCTGTTTTTGTGCCAGTACCATACTGTCTTGATTACTGTAGCTTTGTGGTATAGTTTGAAGTCAGGGAGCCTGATTCTTCCAACTCCATTTTTCTTTCTCAAGGTTGCTTTGGCTATTCGGGATCTTTTGTGTTTCCATACGAATTGTAAAATTTTTTGTTCTATTTCTGTGAAGAATGCCATTGGTAGTTTGATAGGTATTGCCTTGAATCTGTAGATTGCTTTGGGTAGTATAGTCATTTTCACAATACTGGTTCTTCCAGTATAAGAACATGGTATGTTTCTCCATCTGTTTATGTCATCTTTGATTTCTTTCATCAGTGTCTTACAGTTTTCTGAGTACAAGTCTTTTGCCTCCTTAGGCAGGTTTATTCCTAGGTATTTTATTCTTTTTGTTACAATGGTGAATGGGATTGTTTCCTTAATTTCTCTTTCTGATCTTTTGTTGGTGGTGTATAAGAATGCCAGATATTTCTGTGCATTAATTTTGTATCCTGCAACCTTACCCAATTAATTGATTAGTTCTAGTAGTTTTCTGGTGACATCTTTAGTATTTTCTATGTATAGTATCATGTCATGTGCAAACAGTGACAGTTTTACTTCTTCTTTTCCAATTTGTATTCCTTTATTTCTTTTTCTTCTCTGATTGCCATGGCTAGGACTTCCAAAACTATTTTGAATAAGAGTGGCGAGAGTGGACATCCTTGTCTTGTTCCTGATCTTAGTGGAAATGCTTTCAGTTTTTCACAATTGATTATGCTGCTTGCTGTGGGTTTGTCGTATATGGCCTTTATTATGTTGAGGTAGGTTCCCTCTATGCCCATTTTCTGGAGAGTTTTTATCATAAATAAGTGTTGAATTTTGTCAAAAGCTTTTTCTGCATCTGTTGAGATGATCATATGGTTTTAATTCCTTAATTAGTTAATGTGGTGTATCACATTGATTGATTTGCATATTTGAAGAATCCTTGTATCCCTGGGATAAATCCCATTAGATCATGGTGTATGATCCTTTTAATGTGTTGCTGGATTCTGTTAGCTAGTATTTTGTTCAGGATTTTTGCATCTATGTTCATCAGTGATATTGGACTATAATTTCCTTTTTCTGTGATATCTTTTTCTGGTTTTTGTATCAGCGTGATGGTGCCTTCGTAGAATGAATTTGGGAGTGTTTCTCCCTCTGCAATTTTTTGGAAGAGTTTGAGAAGGATAGGTGTTAGTTCTTCTGTTAATGTTTGATAGAATTCGCCTGTGAAGCCGTCTGGTCCTGGACTTTTGTTTGTTGGAAGATTTTTAATTGCAGTTTCAATTTCATTACTGTGATAGGTGTGTTTATATTTCTAATTCTTCCTGGTTCAGTCTGGGAAAATTGTACCTTTCCAAGAATTTGTCCATTTCTTTGTGGTTTTCCATTTTATTTTCACATAGTTATTTGTAGTAGTCTCTTATAATCCTTTGTATTTCTGTGGTGTCAGTTGTGATTTCTCCTTTTTCATTTCTAATTTTATTGATTTGCATCCTCTCCCTTTTTTTCTCGATGAGTCTGGCTAAGAGTTTATCAATTTTGTTTATCTTCTCGAAGAACCAGCTTTTAGTTTTATTGACCTTTGCTATTGTTTTCTTTGTTTCTGTTTCACTTATTTCTGCTCTGGTATTTATGCTTTCTTTCCTTCTACTGACTGGGTTTTTTTGTTCTTCTTTCTCTAGTTTTTTTAAGTGTAGGATTAGATTTTTTATTTGAGATTTTTCTTGTTTCTTGAGGTGAGATTGAATTGCTATAAACTTCCCTATTAGAACAGCCTTTGCTTCGTCCCATAGATTTTGGATCATCGTGTTTTCATTGTCATTTGTTTCTATGTGTTTTTTAATTTCTTCTTTGATTTCTTCACTGATCTCTTGGTTATTTAGTAGTCCACTGTTTAGCCTCCTGTATTTGTGTTTTGTACAGTTTTTTTTCCTGTAATTGATTTCCAGTATCATAGCGTTGTGGTCCAAAAAGATGCTTGACATGATTTCAGTTTTCTTAAATTTTCCAAGGCTTGATTTGTGACCCAAGATGTGATCTATCTGGGAGAATATTCCATGTGCACTTGAGCAGAAATTGTATTCTGCCTCTTTTGGGTGGAATGTTCTGTAAATATCAATTAAATCTATCTGATCTATTGTGTCATTTAAAGATTGTATTTCCTTATTTATTTTCTGTTTGGATGATCTGTCCATTCATGTAAGTGGCGTGTTAAAATCCCCACTATTTTTGTGTTACTGTCAGTTTCTCCTTTCATGGTTGTTAGCATTTGCCTTATGTATTGAGGTGCTCGTATGCTGGGTGCGTAAACATTTATAATTGTTATATCTTCTTCTTGGATTGATCCTTTGATCGTTACAGTGTCCTTCTTTGTCTCTTGTAGTAGTCTTTATTTTAAAGTCTACTTTATCTGATACAAGTATTGCTCCTCCAGCTTTCTTTTCATTTCCATTTGCATGGAATATCTTTTTCCATCCCTTCACTTTCAGTTTGTATATGTCCCTAGGTCTGAAGTGAATCTCTTGTAGACAGCATATATCTAGATCTTGTTTTTTATCCATTCAGCCAGTCTGTGTCTTTTGGTTGGGGCCTTTAATCCATTTACATTCAAGGTTATTATCAACATGTATGTTCCTATTACCCTTTTCTTAATTGTTTTGGGTTTGTTTTTGCGGGTCTTTTTCATCTCTTGTGTTTCCCACTTAGAGAAGTTTCTTTAGCATTTGTTGTAAAGCTGGTTTGGTGGTGCTGAATTCTCTTAGGTTTTGCTTGTCTGAAAAGCTTTTGATTTCTTCATAAAATCTGAATGAGATCCTTGCTTGGTAGAGTAATCTTGGTTGTAGGTATTTTTCTTTCATCACTTTAAGTATATCCTGCCACTCCCTTCTGGCCTGCAGAGTTTCTGCTGAAAAATCGGTTGATAGCCTTATGGGGTTTCCTTTATATGTTATATTTGTTTTTCCTTTGCTGCTTTTAATATTTTTCGTTTCAATTTAGTTTTTGTTAGTTTGATTACTATGTGTCTTCATGTGTTTTTCCTAGGGTTTATCCTGTACAGGACTCCATGTGCTTCCTGGACTTGGGTGACTATTTCCTTTCCCATGATAGGGAAGTTTTCAACTCTAATCTCTTCACATATTTTCTCAGACGCTTTCTTTTTCTCTTCTTCAGGGACCCCTGTAATTTGAATGTTGGCGTGTTTAGTGTTATCCCAGAGGTCTCTGAGGTTGTCTTCAATTCTTTTCATTCTTTTTTCTTTATTGTGCTCCTTGGTGGTTATTTCCACCCTTTGTCTTCCAGCTCACTTATTCGTTCTTCTGCCTCACTTATTCTGTTATTGATTCCTTCTAGTGTATTTTTCATTTCAGTTATTGTGCTGTCCATCTCTGTTTGTTTGTTCTTTAGTTCTTCTAGATCTTTGTTAAACACTTGTATTTTCTCTATGTGTGCTTCCCTTCTCTTTCCGAGATTCTGGATCATCTTTACAATCATTACTCTGAATTCTTTTTCAGGTAGGTTACCTATTTCCTCTTCATTTACTTGGTCTTGCAGGTTTTTACATTGCTCCTTCATCTGTGACATATTTTTTTGCCGTTTCTTTTTTTTTTTTAGTGAGTGGGATTGTGTTCCTGTCTTACTGGTTGTTTGGCCTGAGGCTTCCAGCACTGGAGTTTGTAGGCTGTTGGGTAGAGCTGGGTCTTGGTGCTGAGATGAGGGCCTCCGTGAGACCTCACTCTGATGAATATTCCCTGGGGTATGAGGTTCTCTGTTAGTCCAGTGGTTCAGACTCAGAGCTCCCACAGCAGGAGCTTTGGCCCAACCCCCAGCTTCTGAACCAAGATCCCACAAGCCATGTGGGATGGCAAAACAAACAAACAAACAAACAAAAAACAATTACAAAGTAAAAAATAAAATTATACTAGGAAACTAACAGATATGTTAGAAAGAATATAAAAATAAAAATATAGATGAATCAACAACCAGAAGGTACAACAGTACCACAAGAGTAAGAAAGAGGAGGAGGGAAAAGAGAAAAACGAAAAAGAAAAGAAAAAAGAAAAAAAGGGGAAAAGGCCTTGGCTGTGGAGGGCGGTGCCTAAGTAAGGGTGAGGTTTGGGTCGGGGGCAGGGGCTATGCTTAGGACCCACAGGGCTGGAAAAGGCCCTGGGAGCTGTGGGGGGTGGTGCTTAGGCTCAAGGAAGAGAAGGGGCTGGGCATGCCCCTACCCCGGTCTCAGAGGGTAGGGGACCTCACCTGGGAGCCCAGCAGGCTTTCTGGGCTCGAGTGCCTAGGGTGAACACCCTCCACTCCTCTCCCTCTCCTCCTGGAGGGCCCCTCCCACCTGCCCCTCCTGATCTCCCCAGCCTCCCTCCTATGCCCCCAAGCACCCACGTGGCCTGGAGGGGGCCTTGAAGGGCAGAGGACTGGCCTGGGAGCTCAGCAGGTTCCCCAGGCCCAAGTGGGTGGAGCAGTCACCTTCCTCTCCTCTCCCCTCCTCCTGGAGGGACCCTCCCTTCTGCCTCTCCTGATCTCCCTGGCCTCAGGGACGCCTATCCTGTCTGGCCTCCACTTCTCCTCCCCCCCCGTCCCCCCGCATCCTACCAGTTCACTTGGGGGTTCCTCCTGTCTCCTTGGATGTCAGGGTCCCCCACCAGCGGGCGGCAGATGCCCTAGTTGTGGGGAGACGCTCTATAATATTTTCTTAAGATCATCTTAAATTTCGTGAGATCTACAGTAATGTGCCTTTATCATTTCTGATATTGGTAGGTTTTATCTTTTCTTTCTCTTTTTTTGATCAGTCTTGCTAGAAGTTTATCAGTTTTATTAGTCAAAGAACCATTTTTTGGCCAGATTCAAGAATAACAGGGGAAGGTTTACAGTTCTTCTTTGTGCCCTGACTCATATTAGTATAAACAGGAATATCAGGGATCTTCAATGAATCTTGAGAGAGATCTGGATATTCTGTTCAGACAACACCTATTTTTTTTTAAAAAAACTTTGAAGAGTATGAGGTATTGTTAGCTGAGTTTGAGAGGGGTGCATTGTTACTGTTATTTACATTTGTCTCAGATTAAGCAGGACCTCTCATTCCTAAGGAAATGCATGGCAGCCCTTTCTAGAGGTTCGATTGGTCTTATCTGTGTAGACTTACTTTATGTTCTCCATTCAGTGTGGCGCATGGTCTCGCACAGTTTAGGTGTTGGGGTGGGAACTAGTTTCATGAAGGATAGAATCATTCAGAAGATTACTCTGTGCAGATTTGACTAAACTTGCAGCTCTAGGAATGCTACTGCCTTTTTAGGAAGGCAACTTAAGAAGTTATCATCTCAAGGCCCTTCATTTCTTTTCTTAAAATAACCATATCATTTAAATCAACTGAGTTCTTTTCTGTAATACTACTTGAGAAGTCTAGAAGATATGAAGATTTGAGCCAGATCAAGCCACAGTGAAGAGCTAGAATAGCCCAAAAGCTGAAAACAAATTAGTTTGTAGAGAGGGAAATGAAGTGCTACACTGGGTTTCAAGGCCCAGTTGAAGGTTAGAGGCCAGGGTGGAAGATGCAGAAATGTTTTCATGTTCCATGTACGTGGGCTGGAGTTAAAGACATCCCACAGCTGTCAAAGGCCAGCCAAATCCTTTGGGATAGAGCTTCTCATTAGTTTCTGCTCTTCTCCTGGCTCCTTCTACAACATAAGAGCTGAAAAAATAATACATTTTAATTTCAGAATCTTCATTTGAAAATATTTGGGAATCAGATGCTCCCCGATAATTGTTTCAACTTTTGAAGAGCACTTAACCTTGTATTATTTCAAAAAGAACTTTCTATCAAGTGTGAATCCAGGGAGCAAAAGAAGCCACGTACATAAAGGCTTGTAACTCTTTGTTCTCTTGTGGGAATTATTATTCTCTGTGGAATTATTGTGATTTTAAGACCCATTAAAGAAAGTTGACATTCTCACTTTTCATCTTCCACCCCACATCGTCGTTCACAGTTGGTCTGTACCCTGGTTGCCTGGTTGAGCTTCAGTGATGTCTGTGTTCCAGGTCATGATCTTGCTGTGCAATCAGCAAAGCTTCATCTGCACCCACGTTGACTACTGCCACCCTCACTGCTACCTGCACCACAGCCGCTCCTGTGCCCGGCTCGTCAGGGCCATTAAGCTGCTCTACGGAGACTCCGTGGACTCCCTCCGAGAGAGCAGCAGCGTCAGCAACGTGGCTCTCCGGGGCAAGAAGCAGAAAGAGGTGAGCGAATGATCACATGATAATATACCAATGATAGGGAAAGTGATGTCCTAACAACCTTTTCTCTGGAAATGCAAACTTCAGCCCACTGCAGTTGCATAAACCAGGCTACAGATCTGTGTGATTTCGAGCAAAATTAGAAGATGGGTACAAAAAAGACAAGTGCCAAAAAAAAATAAATAAATAAAAGACAAGTGCTTTGTCTTCATGTCCATGAGCAAACATGGGCTCAACTCTTTTCCCAGGCTTATTTCTACAAATAAATATGAACTCAAAGGGGCACTGGTAATAAGTAGGTTGCTGTGGTAGGAAGAATAATGTCCCCCCAAAGGTGTCCGATTTCTAATCCCTGGAACCTGTGAATATACTACCTCACCTGGCAAAAGGGATTTTGCCTATGTGAGTAAATTAAGTATCTTATAATGGGGAGATTATCCTGGATTAGCCAAGTGGGCTGAACGTAGTCAGAGGTAGAGATGGAGATGTGATGACAGAAGCAGAGGTCAGAATGATGCAGGGTAGTGAGTCCAGGCAGCCTCTGGAAGCTGGAAAGGGCAAGGAAATGGATGATTCCCTAGAGCCTCCAGAAGGAGCACAGCCCTGCCAATTCATTTTAGACTTCTGATCTAGAGAACTGTTAAGATAATAAATTTGTGTTATGTTTTTGCCAGGAAGGCTTTAGTGATTTGTTACAGCAGTAATAGGAGACTGATACAGTTATAGCTTAAGAAATAAGCAATAAATGGCCCAACTGTTCACTGATAAATAATAGAGTCAAATCAGACTAAAGGAAACTTCTTCAAGAAACTATTACATTTTCTAAGCATTCAGCTGCACTTTCCTGAAAACTGAACAGCTGAACTGGCAGAAGATGAAGACAGTAACCAGGGCTGCCGTGCTTCTGCCAGGGAAGCCCTGAGTTACCCATCTGCCCCTGAACAGGCGTGATGGCCAAGATGCTCTACTGCATGCTGCTGGCCGCCCCTGCAGCTGCTTCTCACAAGTGGATCTGCCAAGAGATCTTTATATAATCCCTATTCATTTCGATGAGCATTCATTGTGCACCTGCTGTTGGCACAATATGAGGCCAGATATTCTTGGAGAAATAAAAAATAATTAAGCAGGAGTAGAGGTTATTTCTGTTGATACTAAAGAGTTTGTGAACCAGGTTTGGTGGGGTGGGAGGATGGCAATAAAATACAAATCAAGCTAGAGAATATAAACAATAACAAAAAATGCACAGTTGAGTTGTATATCAATCTATAATGCTTTAGCACTCACAAAAGGGATTTATTTAATTATGATTTTTAAAAATTTGAAAGCAATATGGGTATATGGAAGAAATTTTGGCTAATACAAGAGCTCCTAAAGAGATCCTAAAGAAAAAAGATATGTATCTCCTGCGTATCATAAGTGTGCTAATTTGCCTTCTGGAAAATGACCTTTTAGTATTTTCTTCAAAGCATATGTATGAGCATATAAGGTAGGTATACATCACTGACAAAGTACTTTTTGATTCTTGAAAATCTTGTGCAGGAGATACTCTTCATCACATTTTACAGATGAAAATGTTGAGGTTCAGAAAGATGGGATTGTCCACAGTTCACATCTAGAACAGCTAGACTTTAATTTATAAACATGGAATTTCAAAGTCAGGGCTTTTTCAACTAGACTCTATTGCATCTACCGGTATTCAAACTATACAAATTCTGAGGGGAAATCAGGTGGGGAAACTACATGAACTGCTAAATGATGACATAAACAGAAAAATATGTATGTGTATATATGTTTGTATGTGTATGCATGTACATAGACATGCATTTATGTTTGAGATACATGTATACATTTATGTTTGAGATACATTTATGTTTGAGATATATGTGTATATATGTTTGTGTGTGTATTCATGTACATAGACATGCATTTATGTTTGAGATACATGTATGTACACACATGTATCTCAAACATAAATGACACTTCATACAAAGAAAACCTATTTTTATTTAGGTAAGTTCTCCTTCATATAAAAACTCCCTTAGCTTTAGAAGAAAAACATATATGTTGAAAATTGTAAAAATACGCCAACCTAATGTTCATTGTTCACCATACACACGCTGAGATTTCTTACTTCCATACCTTTGCTCCAGCTGTATCTTCACCTGTAATCTACATGTGGCTGAACCCAAACATCCTTCAAGATCCAGCTCAAGTGCCACCTCCTTCTTTTCTGATCCCCCTAGCATTTACCACTGGGCATACTGCAGGTGGATGATTAATGACATTGTCTATTCCTTCTTCCTCTAAACTACAATGATGGTTTACTTGTGCTTTTCACATCCTTCATTCAATTATTCATTCATTCATTGATCCATCCATCCATGGGTCTATTCAGTAAATTTTAAAGAGATTCTGGACCATGCTGAGTCCATACTGTGTTGGGTATAGTAATGGCCAAAGAGATATGGCCCTACCCTTGTAAGATGCACACAGTCTAGTCTAGAGACAGAAATTAATCAAACAAACATCCCAAGTTGATGTAAAATTGCAACAACGATAAGCACAATGAAGGAGAAGCACTCTGTGCTGAGAGATCTTATGAATAAGACTTTGAACCAAGGATGATGGCTGGAGCATGGAGGACCGTGGTGCCTGATGAGGCTGCACAGCAGGTAGAGCGCAGACCAGGTTGAGCCTCTGAGGCCTTGGGAAGGATTTTAGTCTTTATCCTGTGAATAGTGACAAGCACCGAGAGGTTTTTAAGATTGCTCTGCCTGCAAAGTGGGGCTACTTACATCCCTATTTCTCTTCTCACTTAATTATAAAGCTTCTTGAGAACTGAGGCAGTCTTACACATTTTGCATCCTGTGTGATACCTAACAGAGTACCTCACTATGGCAGAGAGACTACAATATTGAGTGAGTGAGTGGGCTATAGAGTTCTATGATGTTTCATGAGTGCCTTTCACCTCTGGCCCATCCAGGACACTGGCCTGAAGCAGCAGAAAAGGTTACCAACCTTACATGTTGCTTACCTTTTTGAAAGGGAAAGTAAAGCAAGAGTATAAGTGTTCCCTAACCCTAACACACTTAAATTAGTCATGCAGGTGGAGAGCTGAAAAGATGTATTGAGTCTTCTGTGATAAACATTTTATTTCCAAAATGCCAGCCTCCTGTTCAAGCTTCTTTTTTATTCTCTCATGATGTTTCCATTTGCCTGTTCTGAATCTGTCACATAAATGAACAATGCCCACATTTTCAGAGCCCAAATGAAAACAGAGTAGGCAATAAATCAAGAATAAAAGCAGTGATTCTGATTCAAATCGAGACTTATGAGCAATTGGTATTTCATTCGTGTTTCCTTTTTAATTGGTTTTTATGGTAGAATATATTTGTGGCAGCTAGTACATTTTGTAACCCTTCTAACTCTGATCAATCTGCTAATCTACATTTCAGTGCTCAGAGACTCCCTGTACATTCTGTTAGACTGTTTTAGTGCACTTCCAAATTTGAGAGGTTTAGATAAGCTATCATTATATATATCACCTTCACCAAAAGGTGAATTCACCAAAGAAGTCTTTGAATTTTCCTGTATATCTCTACCTTGTCTAATGCTATGTTCTAAACATAGTAATGTGCAATTAGTGCTTGCTGATGGAAATGGGTGGATAAAACATTTTTTCCTTTCAGCCAAAAAGGGGAGGTAACTAAGAGGTTATATGTACCCAAAAAAAGAAAGGGCATAGTGTCCATAAATTTTGTGAAGCCAGTGTAAATGGCAAGAGGCCACCTGATCTCCTGCAGGACTAATATTTTTCTAAAGCTATGGAAAACACAGCTGTGAGGCCAAGACCAAGCCCTAGGTCTTGATTTCATGGGTCAGAATTACTCTTCACTATGATATACATAACTCCTATGTCAAAGATGTATGAGACACAAAGGGTCTGGGTTACCTCTGGGGAAATACTATACTTCTATTGGCATGTTTCTTTCCAGAAACATGAGGCAATCCCTTTCCCAAAGAACCCAGTAGGCTGACTCCAATTTTCCCAAATGTTAAATACCTCATTATTTCCACAGTGTTATCATCATTTATGACATGTATTCTCCTTTTTTACTTATCTTGAATTTTCATTTGTTTGCTAGCTGTCTCTCCTGGTAAGATACACTCTCCAGAAGGGTGTATCATGGGGGTTTTGCTCCTCAGCATATCCTCAGAAGTTAGCCCTGTTCCTGGCAAATGGTTATTTCTTAATAAACATACTTGAATTATTAAATGAATAAGTAAAAATTTTACTTAAACTAATTACGTATTATGCCTCCGTTGTCAATAATATTTTGTTGTGAGTAATAGAAACCCATTGAAATTTGTTCAAATAATTAGAGTTTCTTCAAAGGATATAGCAGAATCTCATGAAACCAAGGACAGGTGGGGAACACAGTCAAGCCTCAAAGGAATGAGATCCAAAGCAGCTGTCCATCTGAGGTGGACAGTGTCTCATCTCTGCTTCTTTCTGCATCATCTCTGTCTGCTGACTCATCTCTGTCCCCTGACCAGCAACCCCTGCTTTATTCATCTTGTACTTAGACTGAAGTCTCAAGGTTGCATCATCATTTCTCAGTCCCAGTAACCATCACTAAATGAATCAGACTCGGTCCCCTAATTCCCTAGGACAGGAGTTTGATGGGACCAACCCCTCCTCTTTCTGATCCAAACACCACAAGTGATAATTCCCTGGACAGTTAAAGGATAGGTTTTGCACTACAGATTTTATCTGAAGTTCTACACCATCCCATAGCAAGCATGTCCCAGTATCCCTGCCAGCTCTTGGGACTGTATAATGTCCTCCCACTGACCATAGCTTCCTCTGGTAGATAGACTCAAAATGAATGACATCCTCTATTAGTGATAAATTCTGTCCTTCAGTCTTGGGTTACTAGTTTTGGTTTTCTTTGCAGTCCGTGGTTGATGTGTGTTTCCAACCACCACCTACATCTCACAGTCCAGTGAAATTTCTAACTCTTCAGGAACCACTAATGGTTATAATTATATAATATGGTTATAAATGCCTTCAGAACCAGCCTCCTACTCCATCCATTTTCTTACTCTCTTCTAGCCAAGTTTTACACCACGTTACCAAAGCAAAAAGCAACTGACGATAATGTTGTTAGTCTGAGTCAGGGTCACACCAGTAGAGGACTTTAGGGACCTCACATAGGGTACCCAAGTGCCCATCACATGTGTACCCATCTTTAATACCTGTTTTCAGGCCTGAACAAGTCACTCAAGAAGAGTTCCTAGCCCATCACCCTAGTGTAAAAGCCTTTCCAATTCCCTTCCCTTTCCACTAAAACAAACATCCTAATATCTTGAAGCCAGCAGAACACACCAGGCTTCTTAAGGAAGCATGCCAGGATATTAAATATTTGATATTTGAGAAGCTTGACTTATACCTTCTGTCCCCAGCAGATAGGATTAAACAGAAGCCTACATTTCAGAGTGTGAGAAACAGACATAAATGTTTGTCCTTTTTCCTCTGAGTATTTTTCTGTATCTGCTTGCTTAAAATTCCTATAAATTAATCAAAAGTATTGTTCAAAGGTAACCCTGAAAAGATAAAGTGTCCAGCCAAAGGAGAAAGCAATAAAATATTTTCAAAATTTAAAAATCAATTTTAAAATAACTCTAACAACCTGGGGAATATTCATCATAAAATCACAGTGAAATGAAATGTTTAAAACTGTGTACCACATATATAGCATCGTCACAGCTTTGCTAAGATGCCTAGGGGGACAAAGGGCTGAAAGGAGCCAAATAATGGCCATCACTGAGTTGAGGATTATAAGGATTTTTATTTTCTTCTTCATAGTTTTTTTGTATTTTCCAGGTTTCTGCAATTTACATTTTTTTATAAATAGAATAAAAGCAGAAAGATGCCACTTTTTAAATACCTTGATTTTTTACAAAGTCAGATGCACCCCTATATTTATATGGAAAATGATTGCCATGTATGATTTTAGAAGTTTTCAAATTATATAAAATAAGCATGATATTTATGCTATATTTTGCTTTTACATTCACAGGGGGGAAATAAAGCATTGCAGGATTTCTCTCCCCAGATGATATTTATTCCCAAGCAGGATTTCTCTCCCCAAATGATATGTGTTCCCAAGTATGTGACTCCACTTTTTTTTTTTTAAATCTTTAGAAAACACAGCAAGAGCTCTGATTCATTTGTTTCCAAGTAGATTCGTTTAAGAGTTCATTCCATACTGGTCACATAACAGACGCATTGTCTTGGGTCTTTTTGTCAGAGTTTTGAAAGACTTTCTTGGAACATGCATGTACTTTTTAAATTTGCTTTTTCTTTCAAAATATCTCCATCTATAACACTGTGAGGCTCTGTTCAGAAATTCTTAAGGAGTTCAGTTGTTTTCCCTTGGCACTGAGGGAGAGAGTGTTTCATTGACATGTCACTGGAAAAACAAATGAGCATTTATACTGTGCAAAGGGATGGATTCCCTGTTTGCACAGCCTGGAGTGCAAAAAATGGAGTCATCAGGACTCAGGATAAATAAACAAGGGCCTGCCACCACTGGAGCAATCATTCTCCCAGCTGCTCTGTCCACTCCATTCCTTGGCACTTAGAGAGTCAGGGGAAGAAAATGTCTCCTCCGTGTGTATGCAGATGTCAGGCTTATTCTGGACCCCGGTTGAGGGGACAATTTAAAAGAAGAGCTGCTGCCTCCAATAGACAAGTATGGGTTTTTAAACAAACAAACAAAAAAACACTTTACCTGGATGATGGATGCTATGAACTCGTACTTCATTGATGAGTCTTTTATCTTTCACTTCCTAACACTCCTCTGTGAAACATTTTCTCTTCCAAATAATCAACTTGTAACATCCAACCCTTTAAAGGGATTATTAGAGAGAGTGGCTTTTAACTGGCAATATTTAAAAAGATTTGTATTTTTAACAGCTTGGTGGAATATAATTAGCCCTGAAATGGAAATCAGGAGATCCTGTCCTTTCCTTATTCTACTAATAACCAGTTTTGCAATTTGGTCAAGCTACTCCACCTCTCTGGGTCCTGGTCTCCTCAGTGGTAAAAGAGGAGTTTGTTGCTAAATACCCCTAAGCTACCTTTTCATTACAAAATTAACTGCTTTTATCACTTTCAGAAAGTGCAGGCCCATAAAAAGTCCTTACTGAAATCATCTGTTGCATTAGAACCAGTTGGTTGTTTGGAGAATTTGGAGGAAAACAGCACTGTTGGGTTTTGAGAGAACACAACACTCTTCGTCACCTATCTTATGTTCTTTCCAGTGCTCAGATAAATCATGCCTGAGGACACCTTCGCTGAAAAAGAGAGTTTCAGATGCCAACCTAGAGGGGAAAAAGGACTCTGGAATGCTGAAATACATCAGACTACAGGTATTGATGCATGGATCAGAAATGTTCACGGAGCAGTAATAAGGAGGGAACTCCAGATACCTTGTTTACTAATGTTTGGGACATACAATGCCAACTGGCACAGTGTTGGCATAAAGGCCCTCTAATTTGGTGAGCAAGAATGCTACCAAGTATGCAAGGAAAAATCCCTTCTTGCTAGACAGCCAACTTCCATAGAGACAAGGCTTGGGGGGCTTGGCTAGAACCATGCCTCTTCCCACTCTCTCCACTCTAATGGAGCCAGCTTCCCACCAATGTGTGGTAGCGACGCTCATAGGTCTTGGAATGAGACAGTCGGGTTTCAAATCCTATACCTGCTGCTCTGGCTCTGGGACCTTGGGCAAGTTAACTTAATTTTTCTCAGTTTTAGTTGCCTAATCTCTAAAATGGGGATTTTAACACTAGACCCATCTTAAAGAATTATTGCATGGATTAAAAAAGATAGTATATTTAGCTACTTATCCAGTGCTTGGCACAGTTATATTGTTATTACAACCTAAACTCTAAATCATAATACATTTCCCAGGGGAAGAGAAAAAAAAAGTTTCATGTTTTTCTAGAAAGTGTTTTAAATGATGGTTAAAGACCTAGACTTGCCCCAAACCTACATTTATCACCAAAATTATTTGAAATAATGGATTAAATGGGATTTTTTTGGCTAACCTGGAGCAATAACCACAATGTATAATGTTGTGAAGGGAAAATGCCATCCAAGTTCACTGGCTTAGAAAACTACCTTTCTGAATGGGACTCCTTTATAAATTAGAGGCTGATCACAGTTTCCAGTGGAAATCAGCTTCTAACAGGAAGGAAGATAAGATGCTATGAAAGTCCACCAGGACTTTAAACACAAAGATATATTGGCTGGAGTCCTTCTTTCTCACAGAGCTATACTTATTCTACAGTTTATTGCCTAGGTGGTTGCAAATTAATTTTTGTGGTGAAAGTATTATAAAATTAATATGATTTGGGGGTAATTATACATCAACTAATAGGGTGTAAAGCTTATTATACATCATGCCAATAAATACGCTCCCACTTTAGAACGTATTTTAAGGTCATTTAAGGAAAGCAGAGAGAGGGGAAGTGACACTTAACACTCTAGAGGAGTACAACAATCAGTGTCTTCAAAGATTTTACGACATCATTTCCATCTTTTTCCAGGTGATGAGCCTGTCGCCTGCTCCCTTATCTCTGCTAATCAAGGCAGCACCGATTCTGACGGAGGAGATGTATGGAGACATCCAGCCAGCTGCCTGGGAGCTCCTGCTCAGCATGGATGAGCACATGGCCGGGGCAGCAGGTAAAGAAAGACCACCTGGGACTCTGGTCCTGCCGCCACTCATCCCAGCGTCTAAACAAGAGAGAGGCACATTCATTCCATTTTCACCCTTAGGTCAGATTGCTAGCAATGGCTGGACCTCTAGACAGAGCTGTGCACTAAACAGAAACAGGCCTAGGTTCTGTGTGCACCCTTTTCATGTCACTGTATAGTTTGCACAAGGGCAGCATGTCTCTCCCAAGATGTTCCCAAATTATAGAGAATGATTTCCCCCAGAACCTACATTTTCACTATATTTCACAAAAGATAAAATTCTTTTTGTGCGTTGTGATTTCCCAGATTGACCACGAACAACCATCATTAATTTTATTAAATCTTATGTGAGTAATAGTCTGTGTTCAAATCACAATATCAAAATAAATTTGTGAAATTTAAGTGACGTGTCCAAAGCCACATAGCTAACAAATGGTAGAGGTAGAATCTGGATTCTTCATCGTTTTCCATTTTTTGTGCATATTCCTTTATTTTATAGTTATTTTAATTGAAAATGCACATGGTTAAAATTCAAATAATATGAGTGTATGAAGTTTAAAAGTATCACCCTCTTTCCCATGACTCCCAGTCCTCTTTCTCAGAGGTGACAATTTTTAAATTTCCCAGGAAACCTCTAGGGTAAACTACGCATATATATATATATATATATATATATATATACACCTATGTATGTATATATTACGTTTCCTTTTTCACACAAATAGGACATACCATAAAGACTTCCACATTTTGCATTTTGCATTTTTATCTAGGAGACTTTTTTAAGAGTTTATTTGAACAAAAATTGATTCCAATCAGGCAGTGCCAAGCTACAAGTGGTTAGGAGCACTCCACCAAGAGTAGCTCAGGGAGAGACTTTTATAGAGAAAAGGCAGAAGCAAAGAAAAGCAATTATTTATTGTCTGTAGCATAAAGCCTAGTTAGCTGTTTGTGATTGGTTATCCTTAGCATTTTGATTTGTAACCTTGAGGTGTTTATAGGCATAGATTTTGGTTTGCTTATGTAAGCTGCCGTGGCACTAGAGCCACCTCAGTCTAATGGTCTCCTTTTAAAACAACTTAACAATTTCCCCCTTTTGGTCATCCTCTCATATGTGAAAAGTTGACCAAAAATTAGTATTAATGCCACTCTTTGTCACCATCAGAGTTAAGTTTCTCTTGTCTCATTGTGAAACTCATAGTAGGTTATGATGTCATGTCCATGGAAGAATTGTTTTGCTGTTCATCTCGTTGTTCATCTTGTTCCTGTTTCTCCAAGCACAGTAAGACCAGCCAACGTACTGCTGATGGCTGTGAACATACATTTAAGACCGTTGAGAGAAGATAGCACACCACAGAGACTACAGTGATAACTATTAGAAGGATAATATCAAGAGACTGAAGTGTACTCCTTAGCCAGGGCCCCAGTGAACCAAACTAGCTAGTATCAAATAAATCAAAGGATGTACCTGTTTAACCAAGTGGCTTGTTTGTTAATTTTCTGTATTTGCTACAATAGTAGAGATATTGATCAGGGCGCAGCAGGAGACATTTGCTATGGCACATGTTCAGCCAATAACTAATCTAAAGCAATTCTATTATCTAAATTTACCTTAGCAAGAAAATCTTGGGACTTTGGTTGTTCAGCTACGGCCTTAGCAGTAGATTCATCAACAGTTGCCAGAGTTAAGGAGCATTACCTTCCTATGCATTAACAGAGAAAAAAAGCAAGTAGTGAAAAGGCAAAAGGAATAAACATTTCATATTGGTGTTAAAGACCTTGATCTGCAATCTTGGGAGACAGCTGTCTACCACAAGATGCCATCTGCCTCTGGGTAAGAACCTCCTGAGTCAATTTTAATTTTAGGTCTCCAGCTGGTATGCAGTTCCAAGAGTTTGGAGAAGCCCTTTTTAACTGAGGGATGTGGACCCAAGGTTCAATTCCATGAAGTTTTCTAAGTAGTTTTAATTGTATATATTGATTAGAATTCTTAATACTTAGAACTGTTTTTTCCTAGTGAAACTAAGATGTAAGCAATTGTGGAGTGTCTGTTATACTAGCATTCTGTGAGTTGGCAAATTTATAAATCCATTTCACGATTTCTGGAAGTATATTCTTTCTTAGTAAATTTTTCATGGTGGCACAAAACATGTTTAGTAGTAAACGCAAATATCTTTAGTGCCTCTGAAAAGGAAGCCAAAAGTAGATAAAGCTATGTTCAGTAATTAATGTTTCAATATTGTATCTTATTTGGAAATGATCTAGATATTCAATGAATATCCATCATTTAACTTATCTCAGCAGAACTTTAAGGTTTCAAGTTACCAAAAAGATTTTAGAAACTATTTTTAAGTAGACATACCATAAAGCATAATGTTGAAAAATTTATTTATAAACTTTTTACTTTTTTAAAAAGTAAACTTTTATTTACATCTATTTAATTTATTTGTTCTTAACAATTATGTTTAGAATATTCATGAAAATTTCGTGAGACATTAAACAGATAACCATCATTTTGAGTTATTTTTCTTTCTGACAAATTCTATAACATGAGTTTATTTGACTTTTAGTAAACCTAGGTAGGATAAAAGTATTATATTTAATGCTAATAACTCTAAAGACATACCTATTTTGATTAAACCAACAAACTTAAACCACCTTTTATTTACTGAAGGTTATCCTAGATCAAATGAACTTGAAAAAATTTTTGGTTAGTTTCTGGATTTCTGAGAGTATACTTGATTTATGTAAATGCTTGTTTGTCTTTAAGCCAATTAATAGAGCTCTTTACACATTAATTTTGGCAATACCATCCAAAGGTAGAAAAATATCACACATCTACAACATACGAACAGAGATATACATAAACATACAGACAGATGCAGAGATCTTATAGCTTTAGTTTTAAAATTTTGGCCATGAGACAGGTATGATAATGCAAAACTGACTAGTTTATAAAAGAACAGTTGGATCTAAATTGTGTTTCTGGCAGATAAAATAAGTTAAGGTTACCTGCTCAGATAGCTAAAACTTTTACTAATATTTGTGGGAAAGACTTTTAAGATTTTTCATTCACTTAATTTCCAAAACAGCTCCCTTCTTTTTCTGATAAGAATTACTTCCATGAAGTTTACATTTCCAGAGATGGCTTTGGGTTCCTAGAGAAGACCAGGTAGAACATTTATATCTCAAAGGCACAGAGAAAAGATACAAATTTCTCCAAAAAAGGCTTTTGTTTCCTAAATCCAGTTTTTTTTTTAAACAATATCTGCAAGCCTTTTGAGATAAATAGGGGAAATTTGGGGATAGGTAAAAAGGATAGGTGGGCTTTGAGTTGTTTCTAGAGCCACATTTCTGTTCTTACAAAGACTTAGTGTGTTAGACAGTTGTTTTTAATTCCTTGAAAGATTGGGTTGCAGCCTGACTATCAAGATGCTGACCCAACCATCCAACTACATTATTCTTAGTTTTCTTCTTTATATCAGGGAGAAGAGCTCTAAGATGGAAATCCAAAGATTCCTGCGTTCTAGAGCTGTGTGTCTTTGGAACGCTTCAGTAAATCCTTCTACAATGGCTTCAGCATGTTTTTCGTTCCCTCTGGGTACATAATTTTATTTTAGGTTAGGGGAGAAGGCCTAAAAAATGGTTCCTATCAGGCTCTGAATATCAGCTTCCAGTTTGGTCAACTTCTGACTATAGAGCTAATTAAAAACAAAAATTTTTTTTTTTCAAATATCTTGTCAGGTTCGAGCGAGACAAACAGTAAATATTCCTGGCAGTATTGAACTACCCCATGAGCACAACATCCAGAGCCACTCCCAAAGATAACCAGAAGAAAGAAGGACTTAGACAGTTCCCCTGAGAGCTGGCAATGGGAGGACCCTAGCCACAAATGGAATGTAACCCACATTTCTGCCTGGCTATATTTTTGAGTTCCCCAACCTGATGATTGCCAAGCTAAGTTCTCAGGACAAAAAATGAGATGGACAAGAAGGCAATAGCTGTCCCCGGGAGAGAAAGGATCAATAACCTTTTTTTTTTTTTTTTTTTTTTTTTGGTAATTTGGAAAGGAAGCGGCAATGTGAAATTTTACCTTCTTCTCTCAACCAGCCACCACAGGTAGAGAGGTCTGGGGGAGCTGACGTTAGTAAAAATTCTTACTCTTTGCCGGCTTCTGCCAGTTTTCCCAGGGTGATGTCTGCAGGCTCCAGAGTGAGGGAGGCATTCCAGTGGGTCTCATCCTGGTCACCAGTAACTGTAAAGGAGGAAAAGTAATTTTCCCTCTACCCTTAATAGTGAGTGCCTGGCTGAAATACATTTTCCTCTAGGATAACTCATAAATGGATAGGCTTATCTAAGATGGTTTAAAGTTCTCCACTGTGGCCAATGTAATTCAAGATTATCTTTGGTATAGTTAACCTACTCGTTCCTTAAAAAAAAAAAAAATTCTGTTCACCTGAGACCTCACACTAGACTCAGTCCAGTTTTAAGTCAGACCCAGTCTGACCCTGGATCCAGTCTGGTTTCTAAATTGGAACCAGTCCATTCCTGAGCCCAGTCTGGTTTTTAAGTCTGACTCATTCCCACTCCAGCCGGTTTCTGGACCCAGCATGAAAAAGAAAGGCTCAGATAAAGTCTGCAAGCTCATAGTACAAAACCTTCAGTGCTAGGATTTGAGAGGGACTTACCCATGACCTCCAGAGGCAGCGAGAAAGCAGCAAGCTCAAGGTCTCAACAGATACCTATGCCGGGTTGCTCATTGCTCCTGTGGGCTGTTGGGGGGGGTCTCCTTTGGTTCCCTCTTCTGACATCAGAACTGTTAAAAGGTAAACTGAGGCATATTAAAAATTTGAACAAAAATAAATTTGAATTGAGAAATGCCAAACAAGAAGTGGTTAAGAGGTCTCTCTAGGAGACCATTTTTAACATCAGTCTATAAGTTTACCTATTCTTTTTAATGGCTACCAAATATTCCATTGAATGAATGGATATAACAATGTATTTAACCTGGGAGTTTTAGTTGATTCTTGCCTTTTGCTTTTTTTATACTATGCTGCATCAAATGTCTTTGTAAAATGTCTTTGTTCACATTAAGTATCAGATTTTTGCTTCTCTACCAAGTATTTTTCAGAGAGAAGGGCATGCTCCCTAAATATGGGACAGCCATGGATATTTTCATGAACGTTATGAACAGGGAGATTGAGCTTTAAGAAAAGCTAGAAGGAAGAGGAAATGGTGTATGCAAAGCCACATGGGGTGTGGAAATGCACTGGGTTGATTTGGAAAGCCTGAGGAGGAATTGAGACTGGGGTGGCTTTTGTAAAGAGGTTGCTAGTCTGTAATATTAGGCAAGTGAGCAGGTCTCACATTGTAAAAGACCTTGAACAACAGGGTTAGGAGTGTGGACTTCCCACTGAACTGTGGGAAACCACTCAGGGGTTCCGAGCCAAAGAGTAATGTTGCATATAGTGTTGAATTATTACCAAGTTTAATGTGGCAGCAATGAGTGGAGTGGCTTGGTTTTAGAAACAGTGATTTTTAGATGACGAGGAGACATATCAGTGGTGATATGACACTAAAGCTAATGAGAAAGGCCATAGCTAGAGAGAAACTTGGGAAAACCTGATGTATGTGGCAGCTGAAGCAATGAGAGAGGATTATTTCCAGGGGAGAAATGATTCCGGGGGAGGATGATTTCTTGGTATAGAGGAGAGGGCTGAGGAATGAACACTAGGCCATTGGCCTTCTCTACCTTCAAAGGACAGGAAGAAGAGCTGACCAGCAAAACCCAGAAAAACGACCAGAAAAGTAGAACTTAAGTAATCTCAAACCATGGAAGTAGAGGAAGATCCTTTTCAAGGAGATTGTTATGAAAGTGTTAAAAACTGAGAGAAAAGAAATGCTGTAAAAATACCACTGGATCTGCTGATTAGTGAGCATTACAAGAAAACTGTTTCAGTAAAGGGATTGAGGTAGAACTCCAACTGCAATGACTTAGAGAGTGACGATGGTGTTTAAAAATTGAGACAGAGTACACTTTAAAGAAAAGTAAAGAAAGGAGAAAAAGTGGAAATTTAAGGAGGTGGTAGGATTAAGAAACAGATTATCAAAAGCTACTGATGACAGTAGCTCACATTTGTTCTAGAACTCTATCATACACACTATCTTACTTAATCCTCATAACAATGATTGTATAAATGAGCAAAATCCAACTCAGAAGGTTGAAAGGACTTTTAACCAAGTGCTCACAGCTCAGAATTAGCAGACCCAGGAAATCAAACCCAGATCTTTTGACTACAAATAGATGCCCCTTCCATATACCACTTTGCCTCTAAAAAATAAAATATGCTTTAGAATTCTGTAGTACTTTTCATGTCACAAAGCACTTTCTCATACGTTATTTTATTCTAACAACAAATTAGGAGGCAGATATCAGCAGCATCCTCATCCTCATTCTCATCATCATCATTGACATTTTACCAATAGAGAAACAAAGGTTAAGAAGTTAAGAGGCTTGGCCAAGATCAATAGGAGAGAAGTTTCAGAGCTGGGATTTAACCCCAGTTGTTCTAACAATTGCCTGAGCATGTTTTGAGGATCTTGGAAAAAGTACAAGAGAGTTTTTGAATTATATTTTTATGATCAACACTGGCTCCTCCATCTATGCTACAGAGTGTATTTCTTTTCCTTATTATTCATTGACTTCGTAACTTATCATGGCACTGATCTTTCTCTTATTCATATTTGGCTTTCCCCCAAAAAAACAACAATGGTATTATGGTTCATGAAGTCTCTTTTGGTTTCTCAGTCCTTCTACCCCTTGGAAGGGTAGATGTTTCTAATAGAGTCTATCTTATGAATGTTATTTTTATTATTTAAAATTTTTAACATCTTTATTGGACTATAATTACTTTACAATGTTGTTTTAGTTGATGTTGTATAACAAATTGAATCAGCTATACTTATACGTATATCCCCATATCTCCTCCCTCTTGTGTCGCCCTCCCACCCTCCCTATCTCAACCCTTTAGGTGAACACAAAGCACTGAGCTGATCTCCCTGTGCTATGCAGCTGCTTCCCACTAGCTTTCTATTTTACATTTGGTATTGTATATATGTCCATGCCAATCTCTCACTTTGTCTGAGCTTAACCTTCCCCCTCCCTGTGCCCTCAAGTCCATTCTCTATGTCTGTGTCTTTATTCCTGTCCTCCCCCTAGGTTCTTCAGAGCCATTTTTGTTTTTTTTTAAGATTCCATATATATGTGTTAGCATACGGTATTTGTTATACTCTTTCTGACTTACTTCACTCTGTATGACAGACTCTAGGTCCATCCACCTTACTACAAATAACTCAATTTCGTTTCTTTTTATGACTGAGTACTATTCCATTGTATATATGTGCCACATCTTCTTTATCCATTCATCTGTTGATGGACACTTAGGTTGCTCCCATGTCCTAGCTATTGTAGATAGACCTGCAATGAACATTGTGGCACATGACTCTTTTTGTATTATGGTTTTCTCAGGGTATATGCCCATTAATGGGATTGCTGGGTCGTATGGTAGTTCTATCTTTAGTTTTTTAAGGAACCGCCATAGTGGCTGTATCAGTTTACATTCCCACCAACAGTGCAAGAGGTTTCCCTTTTCTCCACACCCTCTCCAGCATTTATTGTTTGTAGATTTTTGATGATGGCCATTCTGACTGGTGTGAGGTGATACCTCATTGTAGTTTTGATTTGCATTTCTCTAATGATTAGTGACATTGAGCATCCTTTCGTGTGTTTGTTGGCAATCTGTATGTCTTCTTTGGAGAAATGTGTATTTAGGTCTTCTGCCCATTTTTGGATTGGGTGGTTTGTTTCTTTGCAGTTGAGCTGCATGAGCTGCATGTATATTTTGGAGATTAATCCTTTGTCAGTTGGTTCGTTTACAAATATTTTCTCCCATTCTGAGGGTTGTCTTTTCATCTTTTTATGGTTTCCTTTGCTGTGCAAAAGCTTGAAGTTTCATTAGGTCCCATTTGTTTATTTTTGTTTTTATTTCCATTTCTCTAGGAGGTGGGTCCAAAAGGATCTTGCTGTGAGTTATGTCATAGAGTGTTTTGCCTATGTTTTCCTCTAAGAGTTTTATAGTGTCTGCCCTTACATTTAGGTCTTTCATCCATTTTGAGTTTATTTTTGTGTATGGTGTTAGGGAGTATTCTAATTTCATTCTTTTACATGTAGCTGTCCAGTTTTCCCAGCACCACTCATTGAAGAGGCTGTCTTTTCTCCATTGTATATTCTTGTCTCCTTCATCAAAGATAAGGTGACCATATGTGCATGGGTTTATCTCTGGGCTTTCTGTCCTGTTCCATTGATCTATATTTCTGTTTTTGTACAAGTACCATACTGTCTTCATTACTGTACTTTTGTAGTATAGTCTGAAGTTAGGGAGCCTGATTCCTCCAGCTCCGTTTTTCTTTCTCAAGATTGCTTTGGCCATTCGGGGTCTTTTGTGTTTCCATATAAATTGTGAAATTTTTTTTCTAGTTCTCTGAAAAATGCCATTGGTAATTTGATAGAGATTGCATTGAATCTGTAGATTGCTTTGGGTAGTGTAGTCGTTTTCACAATGTTGATTCTTCCAATCCAAGAACATGGTATATCTCTCCATCTGCTTGTATCATCTTTAATTTCTTTCATCAGTTTCTTATAGTTTTCTGCATACAGGTCTTTTGTCTCCTTAGGTAGATTTATTCCTAGGTATTTATTTATTTTTGTTGCAATGGTAAATGGGAGTGTTTCCTTAATTTCTCTTTAAGATTTTTCATCATTACTGTACAAGAATGCAAGAGATTTCTGTGCATTAATTTTGTATCCTGCTACTTTGCCACATTCATTGATTAGCTCTAGTAATTTCCTGGTAGCATCTTTAGGATTCTATACATATAGTATCATGTCATCAGCAAACAGTGACAGCTTTACTTCTTCTTTTCCAATTTGGATTCCTTTTATTTCTTTTTCCTCTCTGCTGTAGCTAAAACTTCCAAAACTATGTTGAATAATAGTGGTGAGAGTGGACAACCTTGTCTTTTTCTTGATCTTAGTGGAAATGGTTTCAGTTTTTCACCATTTAGAACAATGGTGGCTGTGGGTTTGTCATATATGGCCTTTATGATGTTGAGGTAAGTTCCATCTATGCCTACTCTTTGGAGGGCTTTTATTGTAAATGGGTGTTGAATTTTGTGAAAAGCTCTTTCTGCATCTATTGAGATGATCATATGGTTTTTTCTCCTTCAGTTTGTAAATATGATTTATCACATGGATTGATTTGCATATATTGAAGAATCCTTGCATTCCTGGGATAAAACCCACTTGATCATGGTCTATGATCCTTTTAATGTGCTGTTGGATTCTGTTTGCTAGTATTTTGTTGAGGATTTTTGCATCTATGTTCATCAATGATATTGGCCTGTAGTTTTCTTTCTTTGTGACATCTTCGTCTGGTTTTGGTATCAGGGTGATGGTAGCCTCGTAGAATGAGTTTGGGAGTGCTCCTCCCTCTGCTATATTTTGGAAGAGTTTGAGAAGAATAGGTGTTAGCTCTTCTCTAAATGTTTGATAGGATTCGCCTGACAAGCCATCTGATCCTGGACTTTTGTTTGTTGGAAGACTTTTAATCAGAGTCTCAATTTCAGTGCTTGTGATTGGTCTGTTTATATTTTCTATTTCTTCCTGTTTCAGTCTCGGAAGGTTGTGCTTTTCTAAGTATTTGTCCATTTCTTCCAGGTTGTCCATTTTATTGGCATATCGTTGCTTGTAGTAATCTCTCATGATCCTTTGTATTTCTGCAGTGTCAGTTGTTACTTCTCCTTTTTCATTTCTAATTCTATTGACTTGAGTTTCTACCTTTTTTTCTTGATGAGTCTGGCTAATGCTTTATCAATTTTGTTTATTTTCTCAAGGAACCAGCTTTTAGTTTTATTGATCTTTGCTATCATTTCCTTCATTTCTTTTTCATTTATTTCTGGTCTGATCTTTATGATTTCTTTCCTTCTGCTAACTTTGGGGGTTTTTTTGTTCTTCTTTCTCTAACTGCTTTAGGTGTAAGTTTAGGTTGTTTATTTGAGATGTTTCTTGTTTCTTGATGTAGGATTGTATTGCTGTAAACTTCCCTCTTAAAACTGCTTTTGCTGCATCTCATAGGTTTTGGGTCATCGTGTTTTCATTGTCATTTGCTTCTAGATGTTTTTTGATTTCCTCTTTGATTTCTTCAGTGATCTCTTGGTTATTCAGTAGTGTATTTAGTATTTAGTAGTAGCCTCCATGTCTTTGTATTTTTTACAGATTTTTTCCTGTAATTTATATCTAGTCTCATAGCATTGTGGCCAGAAAAGATATGTGATACAATTTCAGTTTTCTTACATTTACCAAGGCTTGCTTTGTGACCCAAGATATGATCTATCCTGGAGAATGTTCCATGAGCACTTGAGAAGAAAGTGTATTCTTTTGTTTTTGGATGGAATGTCCTATAAATATCAATTAAGTCCATCTTGTTTAATGTATCATTTAAAGCTTGTGTTTCTTTATTTATTTTCATTTTGGATGATCTGTCCATTGGTGAAGGTGAGGTGTTAAAGTCCCCTGCTATGATTGTGTTACTGTCGATTTCCCCTTTTATGGCTGTTAGCATTTGCCTTATGTACTGAGGTGCTCCTATGTTGGGTGCATAAATATGTACAATTGTTATATCTTCTTCTTGGATTGAACCCTTGATCATTATGTAGTGTCCTTCTTTGTCTCTTGTAATAGTCTTAGTTTTAAAGTGTATTTTGTCTGATATGAGAATTGCTCCTCCAGCTTTCTTTTGATTTCCATTTGCATGGAATACCTTTTTCCATCCCTTCACTTTCAGTCTGTATGTGTCCCTAGGTCTGAAGTGGGTCTCTTGTAGACAGCATATATATGGGTCTTGTTTTTGTATCCATTCAGCCAGTCTATGTCTTTTGGTTGGAGCATTTAATCCATTTACATTTAAGGTAATTATCAATATGTATGCTCCTATTACCATTTTCTTAATTGTTTTGGGTTTGTTATTGTAGGTCTTCTCCTTCTACTGTGTTTCCTACCTAGAGAAGTTCCTTTAGCATTTGTTGTAAAGCTGGTTTGGTGGTGCTGAATTCTCTTAGCTTTTACTTCTCTGTAAAGGTTTTAATTTCTCCGTCAAATCTGAATGAGATCCTTTTGGGTAGAGTAATCTTGATTGTAGGTTCTTCCCTTTCATCACTTTAAATATGTCCTGCCACTCCCTTCTGGCTTGCAGAGTTTCTGCTGAAAGATCAGCTGTTAACCTTATGGGGATTCCCTTGTATGTTATTTGTTGTTTTTCCCTTTTAATATTTTTTCTTTGTATTTAATTTTTGATAGTTTGATTAATATGTGTCTTGGCATGTTTCTCCTTGGATTTATCCTGTATGGGACTCTCTGCACTTCCTGGACTTGAGTGACTATTTTCTTTCCCATATTGTGGAAATTTTCAACTATAATTTCTTCAAATATTTTCTCAGTCCCTTTCTGTTTCTCTTCTTCTGCGACCTCTATAATTCGAATGTTGTTGCATTTAATGTTGTCCCAGAGGTCTCTGAGACTCTCCTCAATTCTTTTTGTTCTTTTTTCTTTATTCTGCTCTGCAGTAGTTATTTCCACTGTTTTATCTTCCAGGTCACTTATCCATTCTTCTGCCTCATTTATTCTGCTATTGATTCCTTCTAGAGAATTTTTTAGTTCATTTATTATGTTGCTCATCATTGTTTGTTTGCTCTTTAGTTCTTCTAGTTCCTTGTTAAATGTTTCTTGTATTTTCTCTATTCTGTTTCCAAGATTCTGGATCATCTTTACTATCATTACTCTGAATTCTTTTTCAGGTAGACTGCCTATTTCCTCTTCATTTGTTTGGTCCTGTGGGTTTTTACCTTGCTCCTTCATCTGCTGTGTGTTTCTCTGTCTTCTCATTTTTCTTAACTTACTGTGTTTGGGGTCTCCTTTTCACAAGCTGCAGGTTCGTAATTCCTGTTGTTTTTCACATCTGCCCACTGTGGGTAAGGTTGGTTTAATGGGTTGTGTGGGCTTCCTGGTGGAGGGGACTGGTGCCTGTGTTCTGGTGGATGAGGCTGGACCTTGTCGTTCTGGTGGTGTTTTTTGGGGATGTCTGTGAACTCAGTATGATTTTAGGCAGCCTCTCTGCTAATGGTTGGGGTTGTGTTCGTGTCTTGCTAGTTGTTTGGCGTAGAGTGTCCAGCACTGAAGCTTGCTAATTGTTGAGTGGAGCTTGGTCTTAGCGTTGAGGTTTAGATCTCTGGGAGAGCTTTCACCGTTTGATATTATGTGGGGCTGGGAAGTCTCTGGTGGTCCAGTGTCCTGAACTCGGCTCTTCCACCTACTTGGCTCAGGCCTGACACATGGACGGAGCACCGAGACCCTTTCAGCCACACGGCAGGCTCTTTATGGCCCTCGTCTTCCTTTCCTCAAGCCACCACACGTCAGCCACTTCTGTGCCCTCAGAGTTTCCCAGTGGCGCCCACTCACTGGATGATGAATATAACTAATGGAACTGAGACAGTTTTGGGTTTTTTTTTTTTTCAGTACGTAGGCCTCTCCCGTTGTGGAGCACAGGCTCCGGACGCACAGGCTCAGCAGCCATGGCTCACGGGCCCAGCCGCTCTGCGGCATGTGGGATCCTCCCAGACCGGGGCACAAACCCGTATCCCCTGCATCAGCAGGCGGACTCTCAACCACTGCGCCACCAGGGAAGCCCACTGAGACAGTTTTAAATGGACATTTTTATGTACTGTCCTAGGGTTACTCTGAGATGACTCTAGCCATTTCTTAAAAAGGATATTTCAGCTTGTAATTTCCTTTCTTCATTTGCTTCCTCTGGCATCTACTTTTCACTGTGAGCCAAAGGAAACTTTGCTTAGAATGAGTTTTTCTACTGCAATGTCATGCTGTCACAGATCATGCTCGCATCAGATATTAGAAGATTGTGGGAGGCTCAAAGGATGAAGTCTGCTTTCCAGGTGCTGAAACAGGCTTTGCTTTTGCCAGCGCTGGTGGCCTGGCTCTATAGCTCAGTAGTCATTTTCAAGAGACAGAAGCAGTTTCCCCATTCTACCCATCCCCAGGAATCATGCAAAATTAAGAGATGCGTAGCTGATGAACTGTCTTTGATGTTGACTGTCTTTAGCGGCCATGTTCCTGTTGTGTGCGGTGAAAGTCCCTGAGGCCGTGTCTGATATGCTGACATCAGAGTTCCACCACCCGGAGACCGTGCAGCGGCTGAACGCTGTCCTTAAGTTCCACACGCTTTGGAGGTTTCGCTATCAGGTCTGGCCCCGGATGGAGGAGGGAGCACAGCAGATTTTTAAGGTGAGGTATACATACGCGGGCCTCTCACTGTTGCGGCCTCTCCCGTTGTGGAGCACAGGCTCCAGACGCACAGACCCAGTGGCCATGGCTCATGGACCCAGCCACTCCGCGGCATGTGGGATCTTCCTGGACCGGGGCACGAACCCACGTCCCGTGCATTGGCCGGCGACTCCCAGCCACTGCACCACCAGGGAAGCCCGAGATACTTCTTTTTTTCCCTCTCTGATTACATAAGTAAACCTGACTCATATATGAGTGAATTCTTGTCCTTAAAACAAATTGAAATGTAAGAATGTAGAGTAAGAAAATCAAGTCTTCTATAAACCTCAAGATTTCAGCACCATCCCCAGAGGTAAGCACATAGAAGTTTGGGGTGTAATCTTCCATACATTTTACTATATAAACACAGATGTTCTTTGGAAGATGGGGTGATTAACACAAATAGAGATCATATAGTTGAAACACTTCATTTTATTAATGAGTAAACTGAGGCCCAGAGACGTTCTTCACGTGCCTTATAACATCCTATGCTCTAAAAGATTATGTCATAATTTTGCTTCAGACTCATTCTATCTTATTTTCCATCTTACTCACTTCATTCTTCTGATATCAACTAACAGATCCCGCCTCCCAGTATAAACTTCACCCTGCCCTCCCCAGTGCTTGGAATGCCATCTGTCCCGATGTTTGACCCCCCTTGGGTCCCTCAGTGCAGCGGGAGTGTCCAGGACCCCATTAATGAAGACCAGTCTGTGAGTAACAGGCCCTTTCTTTCTAATATCTTCAGGCTCCATGGTATACGTGTAAGAGAGAACAATGGATGTGTGAGACAGTTGTCATAAGAATGTAATAACAGCACAGAAAATCAACCACAAAAGGCCTTTAGTTCTTGAGATAGAAGGAACTGACATCTGGGGTGAGCATTTGCAGACCTCCAGAAGCCAAAACAGTTTTGTTCCGTAATCATAGAAGCAGCCACCTTATAATAAAAGCTACTAAAAGCATTAGGCATTGATTTCCTAGCCAAAGGTAGTGCTTTTGCCTCTCTTTATTATAAAACAAACAATTCATTTAACCTACATAAGCTACCCAAAAGTGAATGAGATTGACTCTGGATGAATAAGAAAAGGAACTGAGTTTCCTGCTCTTGCTGTCCTTGTTTGGACCTTAGTCTGTTCTTTACCTTATTGATCATCAGTATCATCATCAGAAACATCACTCTGAGAGCTCAGGTCTTATGCTCTTCTAATACATTACTGCTCTAAGTAGTATAATTTATAAACAGTTAAGTTTAGAACCCAGTCTATTTATAAACAAGAACCAAGAATATGTGCCTTTTGAAAAAATAAATCTTCAAAATATGCCTTTTTCACCTGTTGCATAGCATTTTCCTAAATTACAAATAATGTAGAAAATTTGGAAGATAAAGCAAATATAGAAAAAGAACACATCTCTATACACAAATTCATGATTATTTCCTTGCATAATTTCCCACAGGATTTAGGGCAATTGGTATGTGAATATTAAAGATTTCTGATATATCTCACAAAATATCCCCAGGATGATTGTACCATTTTACCCTTATATAACACAATAGGAAAATGTCTTCTTTATTCAAATTAACTAGTATTATTTTTTAATGCCACATTGAATGGCAAAAAACAAAGTTATTGGCTTTTTTATTCACACATCTTTAAAAAGTTGGTTGAATATGTGAAGCGAGGTTGAACGTTTTTGCATGTCATACATATATTTTCTAGGCATTTGTAGTTTTCTTTGAACTGTTTGTTTGAACTCTTTACCCATCAGAATGTTTTTCTTTTAATTCTTCTGCATACACTACCTTCATATCTGATGGTTTTGTGCCAAAGACAAAGGCATGCTTGGTTCTTCCCTCCTGCATCTGAACCGCTGGTATAAAGATCCTTGGTTTTTTTCTCATACATGTGATAGATTCATTTGAGTCAAGTACATTCTCTTCCCAATTTCACAGTGAATTTCAAGCCAAAGCCCCTAATTCTGTATCCAGTTATCTTTCCCTTATCTTATTATAATAAACCAGCTTAACCCCTGGCTCTGAAAATGAACTGCCATGTGGCCCATCAAATGCCCTTAATTGCTGTTGTGTCATCCACTATTGGAAACCTTTAGTCTTATGTTAATACCCTGCATAAAGGGAACTTCGATGACAGCTGTCCTTTAGAAGAGTGACCAACACCCCTTGTCTGTCTCTTTAATCCTATGTGACCACTGGCCAACAAAGATGTAGAATTTCTACTATACATAGACATCACTTCAAATTGGTAGTGAAGAACGCCAGTGATCACTTCCCTGCTCTGAGACCAATTACTTCATCCCCAGAGCTCGTGGAATTTATCTCAGCATAAGCATCATGATTAAGGCAAAAACAGAATGGTCCCTTTGCAAAGTGAATCTTTTCTCCTTTATTGTTTCTTATCTGTTATGCTTTTGCTGCTGGTAAACAGAGTCATATTTTACATTCAACCATAGTAACACTACCAATTCTCATAATTTCCATTTAGTAGCTTTGTTTCTATAAATCTTGTTAAGTATTTACAGTGTGCCACTGTATTTTCTATTATTTATATTTATTATTATTTAACATTAATATTTCTAAATATTAAGTATTTGCAGTGTGGTAGATACTTAAGATACAAAAATGAAATAAATCACATAATTAATTGTTTTACATGAAAGAGATCTTTCCTCCTCCTTCCCATGGTTCTGACTTTCTCTTTTATTAACCTTATGAAGTAAGTGTCCTTCATTTAAAACGAGTTCAAGAAATTTTGGAAGGAAACAGAGCATTAAAAATGTTTATTCGATGTGTTTAAAGAGTGGATCATTGATATTTTATCCTAAAATAAGATTAAGTAAAATAACATTTTTTCTTTCCCGAAATTACAAACATCCTTGAAGAATTATCCCGATTGAATGAAAAGGAATGTCTTAGTTGTACACAGCCTGGAAACTTGGTAGAAAAAGAAGCAAACAAATAAATCTCCATGAAACTAGGTCACGGATGCCCTAACATTTCCTGAGAACAAAGTACCACATCTGTGTCTACATTTAGTAGAACACTTTTTATACCTGTGACCTTGCAGAAGAGTTGCTAGTAAGTAAACTTGCCTTCATGTCTCTGTAGAAATCCTTTTCAGCCCGGGCTGTGTCCCGCTCCCATCAAAGGGCAGAACATATCTTAAAGAACTTGCAACAGGAGGAAGAGAAGAAACGTCTTGGTCGAGAAGCCAGCCTCATCACCGCCATCCCCATCACCCAGGAGGCTTGCTACGAGCCCACCTGCACACCCAACTCAGAGCCAGAAGAAGAAGGTGCCCTCTACACACTGGACTTCTTTGTGGGGTGGGGGGGCGCTGAGTCACACAAAAGGGAAAGGACTTGCTTTGAAATAAACATTGACGATTTTATGTGACATGAGGTGATATGCTCCCTCTGTCTCTCTCTCTTACCTCCTGACACTATCTAAAGAAAGAGAAGAAAGTTGTCTTTTTCTAAATGTTTAGAGCTGGCTTGTTTACAGAGGAGGACATTAGCCACATTGAATGAACTAATATGATAATGGACCAAGCAGTGACTATGATTCAGGCAGCAGCTGAATCCAGAGTGTGTGCTAAAACGTACGCAATCAATCTTGCATCATTAAAAATGGGGTTAGTCCATTAACTACTTTCAGCCTTCACAAGTGCAGACAGTTTTTTGGTTGGTATCAGAAAAATGATTTCTGAACCATTCTAAATTCAGTGATTCTCTGCCCCACTTCTGTGAAATCTTTGGGAGGAATTTTCTGTCTGCCTTTCGGTAGGTGTTTTTTCCTCACCAAAGTACACTCTAAATTACTTAAGCCTTATGCTTTGAGAGCTATATACACTTTGATGTAAGTACAACTATAATAGTGATGATAACTTTTTTGTTACAAAACCAAAGTTCACGTTCCCCATTTTCTTTGCCAGTAGAAGAAGTCACCAATCTGGCAGCCCGTCGACTGTCTGTGAGTCCATCCTGTACCTCCAGCACTTCCCACAGGAATTATTCCTTCCGCCGAGGGTCAGTCTGGTCAGTGCGTTCAGCCGTCAGTGCTGAAGGTGTGTCCTCTTACAAATGTGTCCTTTATTCCTCATGACTTGTGTGTTTTGAAACAATTTTTATTTGATATGATTATCTCACTTCATTACACTGTCTTGATTAAATAACCTGTCTCATGATCTTAAAGTTTAAAAATGTATATTAGATGAGTGGTATTCTAAAAAAAAATTGTTGATTTAATCCAGCAAATGTCCTTGATAAATTGATTCTATTTTAATTACATTACATGTCATCATATTGCTGAGGGTTCAATAAAACATCATTCTAGGCAGTTAACAGTTTTCAACACTGGCTACACATTACAATCAACCAGGGAGCTTTTAAAAATGCCCAGGTCACACCCAAGACCAAATCAGAATCTCTAAGGGTGGGACTCAAGCACCTCAGTGTTTTTAAAATCTTCTCAGGTGATTCCAGTGCATAGCTAAGACTCAGTAGGATGCTTTAGAATGCTGTTCTGGAATAATTTATCAAAGGAAGAACAAAGCTCGTGCCAGTCCTGTAATGAAATCTGATCCCGGGGGAGAAATGTGATACTCTTCAGTTCTAAGAATTTAAAAACTATGCTTCTCTAATGATAAATAACTGTCTGGGGACTCGCTCCTTCATGATGGTACAGATTTCATCACGATTTATAAAGTCATCAAAAAGTTGTACAGAAACTAGTGGTTCTCAACCCTTCACTGCACAACCCTGGAAAACTTCAAAAATGACCAAGGCTAATTAATCACAGCAGCCCAAGGCATATCTATATTTTTTCTAACACCTTTATTGAGATATAATTCACATACTAAAATTCACCCTTTTGAAGTGCATAATGCAGTGGTTGTTAGTATATTTGTAGAGTGTACAACCATCAACCCTACTTAATTTTAGGATATTTTCATTATCCCCAAAAGAGACCCTATACCCATTAGTAGTCACGCCTCCTCCACCACTCCCCCCACCCCCTGACGAGAAATAATCTACTATTTCTGTGAATTTGCCTACTCTGCACATCTCATATGAATGGAATCGTAGAATATGTGGCCTTTTGTGACTGGATCCTTTCACTCAGCATACTTTCCAGGTCGATTCATGCTGCCACGTGTATCAGTTCTTCATTCCTTCTTATTACAAGATAATGTTCCATTATATGCATACGCCACATTTTGTGTATCCGTTCACCAGTTAGAGTGGACTTCTGGGTTGTTTCCACCCTTTGGTTATTATGAATTACACTCTTATGAACCATTATGTATAAGTCTTGTGAGGAAAACTGCCAAACTCTTTTCAAAACTGTCTGTATCGTTTTACATTCCGACCAAAAAGCATAAGGGTTCCAACTGTTCCACACCCTTGCATAGGCACAGTAATCTTGGAAATGAAGAGCAAAGTTGGAAAACTTACATTTCCCCATTTCAAAACTGACTACAGAGCTGCAGTAACCAAGACTGTGCAGTATGGACTTGAGGGTTGATATACACGTCAAGGGACTAGATTGGAACCGGAAGTAAACCATTACATGTATGTTGATTTCAAGTTTGAAAAGGGTGCCATGAAACGTCAATGGGGGAAAGAATAGTCTTTCCAACAGATGATGCTGGCACGACTAGATATCTGCACAGAAAAAAAAGTTCCATAAGTAGGTCTTGAACTGAGAAAAGCACGCCGATTCTGTCTCCCTCTTCAGATGAGGAGCACACCACCGAACACATGCCCAGCCCCCACGTGCCTCAGCCCCCGCAGGCTGTGTTCCCGGCATGCATCTGTGCAGCAGTGCTCCCCATTGTCCACCTGATGGAGGATGGTGAGGTGCGGGAAGATGGAGTAGCAGGTACAGATTTTGTTTGTTTGTTTGTTTGTTTGCGGTACGCGGGCCTCTCACTGCTGTGGCCTCTCCCGTTGCGGAGCACAGGCTCCGGACGCGCAGGTTCAGCGACCATGGCTCGTGGGCCCAGCCGCTCCGCGGCATGTGGGATCTTCCCGGACCGGGGCACGAGCCCATGTCTCCTGCATCGGCAGGCGGACGCTCAACCACTGCGCCACCAGGGAAGCCCAACAGGTATACAGTATTGACTAGTCAAAACCGTCAGTAACTCTAATAAATACTGAAGGCGTTCATCTGATAAAGAGCAGTAGGGTGCCCTCGAAGCCATGAACCGCTGGCCACGTGTGGAGTTGTTTTATGGACATACTGTAATGACAGATTTGTAGTAGGCTGAACTAACACTACCACTTTCTCCACCTTTTCCTCCCACAAACTTTATGACCAAGATATTGCACTTAAAATAGGCAGTTTTTTCCAGGAGCGTTGTTTAGGACTGGAGAACAGACCAACCCTCATTTGGCCACGGAGAAATCAAATAGTGATTTTGGCCACCTTAGAAATCTTAGCCATTGGCTTGACATCATTAATGCCATCTTTCTCACTTGATTTCCTTTCCAAAGGTAGTATGTAAAGAAAATAATTGAAAAATGAAATGATAAACTAGGGGTAAAGATGAGTTACATTTGTCACAGATAACAGGTTAATATTCTTGATTTTTTTTTAAAAAAAAAGACCCTTTATAACTCAATAATGACATTTTTATACCCCAGTAGAGAAATGGACAAAGGATATAAACACACACTCTAACAGCCAATTAAATCTGTAAATAACACTGTTGTTTAAAACAACAGTGAAATCTTACATTTCATATAAAAAATTGCAAGGATTTTTTCAAAAGAAATTATGCATAGCTGGTAAAGATTCAGAGAAAAGATTATCCTCACACCTTGCTGACGGCAGTAAAAATTTAATGCAAGCATTCTGAAACAGTTTCACAGTATGCACCATAAGCCTTAAAAGTGTGTACACCCTTTGACACAGATTTTGGTATCTAGCAATTTCCTAAGGCAGTAATGAGGGGTGAATTAAGGTTTACAGAGAACGCTGTACCTTGTATAGTTTTAAAATAGCAAATATTCGAAAAGAGTTTAAATGTCCAACAATAAGCAATTAGTTAATCATGGTACCTCCATATGATAGCTTTCTGTGCACATGAGAAAAATATTAACATAAAAGTGTTCAATTTATAATTAAAAATGTGAGTACCAGAGAGTATTTTCTATATGATATTACTTAAAGATACATGTAAATATATGTATTTCATATATATGAAAAAATATACTCTAAAATGTTTATAGTTGTTTTGGTGGTTGGTAGACTTATCAGTCTTATTCTCCTCTTTGTCTTTTTCTGTATTTCTCATGTTTTAAGCATTAAACTGCCGTACTTAGCAATTAGAATATAAATAGTGTTATAAAGATAGTTTTGCAACCAATTTCAACTTAACAAAAACCCACATCTATTTTAATTATTTATAAAGATACATGAAAGTTAAAGCTTATATTCACATCTGTTAAATTATTTATTTATATAGCTCAATTTTAATGGGATGGTTAGCTTCTGAAGCAAAAAAAATTGGTATGATTTATTTTAAATATAGGCTGAAAAATAAATTTATGCTAAACTCTATATTCCTAGTTTAGAAAACTAAACTAAACCATTTAAACTGAAGATCATCTAATGCTTACCCCCTACTCACTTTTACCCACCTGCTTTCTTAGCCTGGGCACTTCAGGCAACCTTAGACTGACCACTTTTCCCAAAGAAGGAGCACTTTCTTTCACATTAGGAATAATTATTTATTCCTAAGACACCCTCATTAGAAGTGGGAACCCTAACTGTTACTGGCTCAACTATGTCATCTTGCTGTGGGAGTTATTATTTAAAACATTCATGTGAAGAATAAAAGGTCATGTCTAATTCATGTGCATTCTAAACAAAGCATATTTTCTAAACCAAATAATTACTTTAGGGATTTCTGCATACAATAAACAATGAAGTGGGACTTTAATAAATACTTACCACTGTTAACATTAGGGTAATTTCCAAAGCAAAGATTCATAACTGTATTCTTTTTTTATTAAGATGTAATTGACATATAACATTGTGCTAGTTTTAGGTATACAGCATAAACATTTGATATATGTATGCATTACAAAATGATTACCACAATAAGTTTAGTTAATATCCATCACCATACATAGCTACAATTTTTTTTTATGATGGGAACTTTTTTTTTTTTAATTTTTGGCTGCTTTGGGTCTTCGTGGCTGCACGTGGGCTTTGTCTAGCTGCGGCGAGCGGGGGCTATTCGTCGCGGTGCACAGACATCGAATTGTGGTGGCTTCTCTTGTGGAGCACGAGCTCTAGGTGCGTGGGCTCAGTAGTTGTGGCCCGTGTGCTCTAGAGTGCAAATTCAGTAGCTGTGGCGCTCAAGCTTAGTTGCTTCACGGCATGTGGGGTCTTCCCGGAGCAGGGCTCGAACCTTTGTCCCCTGCATTGGCAGGCGGATTCTTAACCACTGTGCCACCAGGGAAGTCCTGAGGAGGACTTTTAATAACTACTGTCTTAACAGCTTTCAAGTATACAATACAGTATTGTTAACGACAGTCACCATGCTGTACATTATATCCCCAGGATTTATTTATCTTATAACTGGAAGTTTGTAAACTTTGACCACCTTCCCTCCCCCCAGTACCCACCCCCCCACCTCTGGTAACAAATCTGTCCTATGTATCTATGAGTTTGGGTTTTTCTTAGATTCCACATGTAAGTGAGATCATACATTTTTCTCTCTCTGTCTGACTTCTTTCACTTTGCATAACACCCTCAAAGTCCATCCATATTGTCACAAATGGGAGGATTTCCTTTTTTATGGCTAAATGATATTCCATTGTATATCACAAATGCATTTTTAACAAAAGCAATGCTGATATTTAAAGGGCATCCTATACTCTTTTGTCACATTTTCCCTATAGGCTAAAATGTTCAGAAACAACAACAAAAAGAACAGATACCTGCCTTTCCATAGAAAAAGAGTTCACAGAACCTCTGTAAGGCAAGAATTTGAGAGAGACCTATTAAAGTTTAGTAAATTATTTGAATACTTTATCTAATAGATTTATCTCCATTTAAGATGACTATTCAATTTCCTTTCTCTTCTGAAGTGAGTGCTGTGGCCCAGCAAGTCTTATGGAATTGTCTAATTGAAGACCCATCAACAGTTCTTCGACATTTCCTGGAAAAACTGACCATCAGCAACAGACAAGTACATTCCTCTTTCTTTATAGTGTAGCTGTGTAGCTATGTGTGTGACCATGGTTAAAAACAAGCAGTGGACTTTATAGTGACATGCATGCAACACTGGTGTCCTCTGACATATAGCCGAGAAGTACTTTGGATGATGATAATGATGAACAAATTAAACTTGGCTGTTTTCTTTTGAATTTCTCCATTAACTGATGTCTCCGTATGTATATGGTACCCTGCTAGTAATGACCCTAAGATACTGAAAGATTCTCAGTCTTTTAAACAAAGATTAAATTCAGTTTAATGTTTTCAGTGTTCGGTACGTTTACTGAATTCTGACTGGCTGGTAGTATGTGGTGCAGGTAGTATTGTTAGAGCATGTTGAAACTCTCCATTAATCAAAAAATCTAATTTATCAGGTCACCCTGTGAGAAGATTATGCCAAATAAAAGTCATTTTCTGAGCAATGGCAAAATACCCTGACGATTACAAATTATTTCTTCATTTCTGTGTTATGGTCCTGTTCACTGGAAGATTAAGTTTCTGAAAGGAAGGTTAATTAGAAACACCTCCATTTATTCTCTCTTGGCCCAGCTTTATCTCTTTGACTTGAAACGTAGGAAGCAGAACTGTGAAGTTCAATAAACCTAGTTTGTTTAATGGTTTCTTAAGATAGATCCTCCTCACATTTCCATCACACCTGGAAGCCACAGCAAATAGAGATGACTAAATGTACAGCTTTCCTGTGATTTGCCTGTGACCTATAGACACAGTCTACATTTTTATTTAAAAATTTGACTCTTGCTTAGTAATTTCATGTATTAGCTTCTAGGAGATGGTGTTACAGTTGGTTTAAATGCTATTTAACAAGTATCACAAATACCATATTAAAATTCTGAACATAAGGGAAATCAACATGTGGGCAAAAGTAAGAAAAATCTCCCTACCTTGCTTTTCAAGAAGTTAATTTTATTTCCTACAGCATGGCAGCTGAATGAGACCTAGAAATTCTGTTGTTCTTTCAGGATGAGTTGATGTACATGCTGCGCAAACTTCTCCTGAATATCGGAGACTTTCCTGCTCAGACCTCTCACATCCTATTCAACTACTTGGTGAGTTTCACCTCCAGTAGGTTATAAATATTCATTTCCAAGTAGGAAGCAACAATAAGAGAAAAAGACCTTAGGAGATTTTTTTTTTCAGTAAGTTCCCATTAATTATATGTCTGAAGGTGAATCATGGTCAGCTGAATTCACCACTGTTTGTATGGGGAAGCCCCTCCTGGCACAATCCTTGGCATGTGATGGGCACTCAGTAAATGTCTCTTTCCTCTCTGTCTCCCTTTGGCATTGTAGAACTTCCTCATGTCGGTCCATAATTTTAGTTTTCTGTTGAAAAAATGTATATGTCATTTTTTTAAAAATTCCTTTTTCTTTTAACACCTTTATTGGAGTATAATTGCTTTACAGTGGTATGTTAGTTTCTGCTTTATAACAAAGTGAATCAGCTATACATATTCATATATCCCCATATCCCCTCCCTCTTGCGTCTCCCTCCCACCCTCACTATCCCACCCCTCTAGGTGGTCACAAAGCACCCAGCTGATCTCTCTGTGTGATGCAGCTGCTTCCCACTAGCTATCTATTTTACATTTGCTAGTGTATATATGTCAATGCTACTCTCTCACTTCATCCCAGCTTACCCTTCCTCTTCCCCATGTCAAGTCCATTCTTTACGTCTGTGTCTTTATTCCTGTCCTGCCCCTACGTTCTTCAGAACCATTTTGTTTTTTTTTACATTCCACATATGTGTGTTAGCATACAGTATTTGTTTTTCTCTTTCTGACTTACTTCACTCTGTATGACAGTCTCTAGGTCCATCCAGCTCACTACAAATAACTCAATTTCGTTTCTTTTTATGGCTGAGTAATAGTCCATTGTATATATGTGCCACATCTTTATCCATTCATCTGTTGATGGATATTTAGGTTGCTTCCATGTCCTGGCTATTGTAAATGTGCTGTAATGAACATTGTGGTACATGCCTCTTTTTGAATTATGGTTTTCTCAGGGTATGCTAACACATATATATGGAATCTAAAAAAATATATATAGTTCTGATGAACCTAGAGGTAGGACAGGAATAAAAACCCAGATGTAGAGAATTGACTTGAGGACATGGGGAGGGAGAAGGGTAAGCTGGGATGAAGTGATAGAGTAGCATTGACATATATACACTAGCAAATGTAAAATAGATAGCTAGTGGGAAGCAGCTGCATCACACAGGGAGATCAGCTGGGTGCTTTGTGACCACCTAGAGGGGTGGGATAGTGAGGGTGGGAGGGAGACGCAAGAGGGAGGGGATATGGGGATATACGTAGACATGTAGCTGATTCACTTTGTTATACAGCAGAAACTAACACAACATTGTAAAGCAATTGTACTCCAGTAAAGATGTTAAAAAAAAAAATAGCAGTAAGTATTTTAGTGATGACATAAAAATATATGGCAACCTGTTCAGGCCAGTTTTCCCGTTGTCCCTTCTTCTGCTTACTTCCACTGAAAGTGTTAGAGAAGCATTTGAACAGAGAATTCAAAGTCAAAAAAACAATATTTAATTAAGAAAATGAAAAGCCAAGGCAATGAGAATGCAAGCTCAGAATTACTGTGACTTTGTGACCACTTCCTGTTCTGACTTATAGGTAGGATTAATCATGTACTTTGTGCGGACCCCCTGTGAGTGGGGGATGGATGCCATTTCAGCCACTCTGACTTTCCTGTGGGAGGTGGTCGGTTACGTAGAAGGCCTGTTCTTCAAGGATCTGAAGCAGACCATGAAGAAGGAGCAATGTGAGGTCAAGCTCCTGGTGACCGCTTCAATGCCAGGTACTGCTTTTGGAAGACATAACTTTTTTAGGAGTATAAATAAGGCTTTTACAAACCAAGTGTCTCTTTCATTCATGAGAAAATTTTCTGACCCTGGGATTGAGTGCTTCAAAGAATTTTTGTTGGATACAATCTGAAGAAATACAATAGACCCTTTAAAAGTCAGCAATTGCCAGATGAAAAGGGAGACATGAGAACTGAGATCCACGTGAATCAGTACTTGAAGGACTGCCAAGGTTAAAGATTTATTTAAGTCTATTGCAGAGGGCCAGCTGAACTGAGAGCCTTTTTGAATGAATTTTTGGCACTGCAGGGAGAATACTATTGTTTGCATGGCAGGGACCCCAGGCTTTTGTAAACTCACTGAGAGATGGCTTTATGAAAAATTGGAAAAGGGAAAAGCAGGAAGGAAAATTACAAAAAAACATGCAGTGTGATATAAACTCTAGGTCCAATTCCTTTTCGCTTTGGATAGCTTGCCTTTCTTGGAGATGAAATTTTGCCAAGCCTTTATCCTTGCGCAATGTCTAAGAAAATGTGAGATAATACATGTATTGAAATAAAAAGACAAAATTATATATAAATAAGAACACAGGTTCTGGCAGCAAAGAGGCCTATGTTAAAATCAGAGCACTGCCATTTATCATCTGTGTAATGAATATTAGCTATGAAAAAGGACATCACTTTTAAAGCTTTCTTTACTGACACATACAATGGGAGTATGATTCATACTTCATAATCGTGAGGAATAAATGAGTTTAGGTTTGTACAATACTAGCTGCCACACCTGACACGTGGTAAGCATTCAGTAAGTGGTGATGGTATATTTATGTGTCTATAGGTTACTCAACAAAGAGATCAGCTTTTATCACAGCAAAGAAACATATTGTCAGGCATACACTTAAAAACAACTCATTATAAATCAAGGTATATCATAATGTTCACTGTCTCACCAGCCAAGCAGAACACAGAAAATGTAAATTTAAACTACCTTTCAGGTACTTGTTTAGCTTTTGCTAATAGCTCTGTTTGTATCTTCTCAACCATTATTACCTCATCATCTCATTTAAAATAAAGGAATAGATTATTTGTTGGAATGCTTAAGGTTTGAATTCTGACTCTTCCACTAAATAAATGTGTCTTTGACTAAGTTACTTATAAGTTCTTATTTATAAGAATAAGTTCTCTCTGTTTCTTCATTTGTAGTGTGAAAATAATAATACCCATATCATAGGGTTGCTATGAGATTTAAATATGATTATGCACATAAAACCATTTAAAAGTATGGGGAACTCCATAAACGGTAGCTATGATTTTTAAATAATAAGTAAACATATTTAAGATATATATTTAGGGCTTCCCTGGTGGCGCAGTGATTGAGAGTCCGCCTGCCGATGCAGGGGACATGGGTTCGTGCCCCGGTCCGGGAAGATCCCACATGCCACAGAGCGGCTAGGCCCGTGAGCCATGGCTGCTGAGCCTGCGCGTCCGGAGCCTGTGCTCCACAACGGGAGAGGCCACAACAGTGAGAGGCCCACGTACTGCAAAAAAAAAAAAAAATATATATATATATATATATATATATATATATATATATATATTTAACTAGAAACAAAGGAGTGCAGTTAGTACAATGCACAAGTCGCATTAAACCCTCACTAGTAGTAATCATAATAATAATAAAAACATGAGCTTATTGATAATATTTTAATAATTTTTGCTTTATCTATAAACTTTCTTATAGTAGAAGTCAGTTTATTATGATTTTTACCTTCTGTAGGTACCAAGACCTTGGTAGTTCATGGACAGAATGAGTGTGATATCCCAACCCAGTTACCAGTCCATGAAGATACTCAGTTTGAAGCCCTGTTAAAGGTAGGGATGACTTTTGACAGAAGTGATTTGTTTTTAATGCACAGTGGCTATGGCCACTTCACTGATCATCCAGTTTTGAATTAAATTGCCTTTCTCTATCTTCAAATGAATATATGCATTTATTTACCTCTTCTAGAATCTGCCCCACTCTTGTGTACTTCCTCTATTTCCTTGCATAATTTTCCCCACATGGATGTAGGCAAGATCATGCTGGCTCCCTCTCAGTTACAGCAGCCACGTGACACTCCTCTTGAGATGCTGTGAATCCTGCTTAGGAGTATCCTGGCATCACTTGTGGCAGTTCTGGAGCCGCCCTGGGTTTGCACGCCAAGGGCACTGGGACAAACTCTAGGGGTCAGGTGACAGTCCATGCCAGAGACGCTTTTTGTGGCATCGAGTTGAAAATCCACAGTCTTGATTTGCCACTGACAGAAATGATTGGAGAGGCAGAAAATATATACCTTAGAATAAACTAAGTGAATCAAGAAAGTATTTTTAATGGTTATGACAATTACGCCCCTTAAGAGATACGCAGTCCATTGTTACTCATGCCTGTAGGGTTGTTAAGGGAAAGTAGTAAGTACACTAGTGCAGTGATTCCCTGTTTATCTGGAGCCCAAACTTTCGGCCCAGAAAAGACCTCTGAGAAATTCAGTTTTACAAGCCTGTGTATTTTATTTCAGTAGAAAGGGTCGTTAAGCCTCCTCCAGGCCTCACTCCTTCATCTCCAGAGCATCTCTCAGGCCCAGTGAAGCAAACTTTAACAGCCACTTCATTTTCCTACTCACTTTGGATGGTAGGATAGCATGAAGGCAGACAGTGAGTTCAAACCCAGGCTCCACCACAACCAGTGTTATCTAAATAAGTCAAACGACAGGCTCTCTCTAGTCTCAGTTTCTTTTTCAACGGTGCTCGATTATTAGCGCAGGTTATACAAGTTCTCTACATTGAAAGCATTGAGCATAGAATATAGTAGATAATAAGTGCTTAATCACTGTGGTTCATATTATTCTTAATGTTGCTACTAAACATGCTTTCTTCCTGATATTGAGACCAGTAGATGCCACTGTGCCTTCACAGTTCATCACTCAAGTCTACATTGTAATTGTACCTCTTTTAGCTCTATGAGAACAGAGCAGATAGTTTGTATTACACTATCAGGCTTTTTTAAAATTGAGATATAGTTGATGTATAATATTATATACATTTCAGGTATAGAGCATAGTGATTCACAATTTTTAAAGGTCATATTCCATTTATAGTTATTCTAAAATACTGGCTATATTCTGTGTTGTACAATATATCCTTGTAGCTTATTTATTTTATGCATAGTAGTTTGCACGTCTTAATCCCCTACCCCTATCTTGCACTACCTTACACAATCAGTCTTTATGCTGTCATTTTTTTGGATAGCTGTGTGCATGTAAATGTTCATATATATGTGTGTGTATATAATATATATACGTATATATATGCACACATAATATATAAAATGTGTGTAAGATATAAATACATATATATTCCTTACAGGAAGTTACCTTGTTTTACGACATTTTTACCTTTCAGCTTACTGTTTGGCTCATAATATGATCTCAATAAATGTTTATTAAAAATTGCTGTCGTTCTAGGAGTGTCTGGAGTTTTTTAATATCCCAGAATCCCAGTCTACACATTACTTTCTCATGGATAAACGATGGAACCTTATCCACTACAATAAGGTGAGACTGCAGTGATGACGCTCATGGAGAGCTGTGTCAAAAGCCCATTATGCCTTTCCGGAGGGCAGCTTCACTCAGGGGGGCGTCGCTGTTTATAGGTGAGGCGTATGGCCGCTTGGTTCACACCACCTCACTGCTGATGTATTAGCTTTGGACTGGCCACTTTACCTTTGTACCCTTCAGTTTCCTTGTCTGTAAAGGGAAGGTGATGATAGTAGCTACTTTAGGGTCGTTGTAATAATTAAAGGAGATAAGTAAGGCTCTTCGTCACTCATCATTATTACATCTAGATGAACACTTAAGTTGCCCGTATTGTAAGTACACATGTTTATTTGGAATGTTAATGTTGTTCTCGTGCCGCTTTCTACTACATTAAGCATGATTGTGGTAACGTGATCTAATGAACAAAGGAAACCTCAGGAAGACCACTGACATCACTTTACAGGGCTTTTCTTTTCTTCAGAATGGGTTTTAGTAAATGGCCTCTGGCTCCTTGGCTCCTGACAGAGCATCCTGGACTTTGGAAAGCATACTCAGCCTGGGGAGATTGAAGCTTTCCCGAGGAGGGTGTTTATCTTCCCTAGGATTTTGTAGAATTGGGGAGCGTAAAGTAGTAAGAATCTAAACCATCAGAAAATACATAACATGTTTGTCTGACCTTTGGGGAAAGAGGAAATGAGAGTCAGAGTTTAATTATTGGAACTCTTTTTTTGTCTTTGTGTAATCCCACCACAGACCTATGTTCGGGATATTTACCCTTTTAGGAGATCCGTGTCTCCACAGCTGAACCTTGTACATATGCATCCAGAGAAAGGACAGGAGCTCATTCAGAAACAGGTGCCTGACCACCACAGTTTTATTCTATTTTGTCATGTCATTGGGATAGATGATCTGTAAACGGTTGCCAGCCCTGAGATTCTGTGATTCTGTTATGATCCTTTCTAGAGAGAGAATGATGGGCCCTTGGTCAATAGATAGTTCCCCAAAATAGTGTGTTAACCAAGTTTTTATAAATTGGATGAATAATGTAAAGGTATTAAGAAACACTCACTTGGAGAATGCTATGAGAAATCATTGGGGTATAAATAACAGAAACTTCTAATTTATTTACCTACTAGTTTCTAAGTTTGGATTTTCACTCCACATTTTTGTAAAGCGGGATTGGAAGTACACATAGTGTAGCTATAAGAAGGTTGTCCCGGAAATTTATGCTAGCTGGAAAAAAATAAAAGGGGTCAATGTAGTGTGCCTACAAAAGGCCCTGCACCAAGGTCCAGAGATTTGGACTCAGTCCCATCTCTGCCACTGACCAGGGATCTGACCTTGGACATGTTACTGACTGCTCTTAAAATAGGAGGAAACAGAATCAAGCAGCTGTACTTAGATTTAAGATTGAAGAACAGAATAACGTTTACACATCTCATCATAAATCAGACTTTGAGCTTAAGGAAATTCACTATTTTGCAAGCGAAATATAGCTGTAGTACACAATTCTAATAATGATACAATCTTAATGTGGTCTTTGTGTTATATTCATTTATTTTTAATAAAATTTGAAACACACTATTATTTCAGTTTTTCCGCATGTAGCAAGGATGCTATTCAAAAATATCTTCAGGGGATGGCATAGAATCCGACCGCTTAAGTAATTAAAAACATAGTATTAACTACCTAAATTGCATTTAGAAGAAAGAAAATAGTGAATGTATTACAAAGTGTGAGGTGTTGGGCAAAACTGTAAGACCTTAAATATAAATAATTCCTAAAACAATTCCCCACAAATTATCCCAGCCTCTGATTTTGGCAGCAAAATAATGAAAACCATAATCAGTAACCGCACTTCACGAGTGTGTTTTTTTAGTCATGTTTAAGAACACATTTTACGAGAATAACATAAAATGGGGCCCTTACTCTATTTATACTCCAATTTGGGATCTTAAGACTTCTTTCTAATTTCCTCAGGGAGATAATGATAGACAGACCTGTGGTTCTGGCTCTGAAGTCTCCTCCACAGCTGCTCACTGCTTATCATCTTCCTAGTCACATCCCCCTGCCCACTGATCAGCAACAGAAAAGGCACTAAGGGAAGGACCGAAAGACCCATGTTCACGTCATCTAAACTAAGAGCTAAAGGACCACCAATCTAGGTCCTATTAGCTTTTGTTCCAAGATAGGTTTTTCCTGGAGCCCATTTCAGTCTTTAAGAGGCAAACCCAGAAACAGCGTAAGGCATAAGTAGAAATGATAGAAGCAATTGGAACTGACTGGCTCCTGTTGGAGAAGGTCTTCTATATTATGACATCCAAACAAATGGGCTGTATTTACTACTGAACTGCTCTTGACAGTGCTTGCCTTGTTCTCCTCCTCTAGCTGGCAAACTCCATAAGAAACACTTCCTTCTGTAGGACAGATGCAGGAAGTGAGAGTCAATTAAGTATTGTTTGCTCTTTCTGTGTGGTAAAGAAAAAATATTTCTCTCCCATTTCACTTCCCCCATCTTTCAATTTTTAATCAGCCCGGTTTGCCATTAAGGTTTTCACTTCAGTTTCTTCACTCTTGGTAATTTCAGAATTGCCAATTCTACTTTTCATCTGCTCCTGCCTTTGCCGGTAGGTATTCACTCGGAAGCTGGAGGAAGTGGGGAGGGTTTTGTTTCTCATCTCCCTCACCCAGAAGATCCCCACAGCCCACAAGCAGTCCCACGTCTCCATGCTCCAGGAAGACCTCCTCCGACTGCCCTCATTCCCTCGAAGTGCTATTGATGCGGAGTTTTCACTCTTCAGTGATCCTCAAGGTATTAGGAAAGAAGCATTTCCTCTCTTGGGCTTCTTCTCCTGCCCTTCTTTTGTCCTCAGCTAGAGGACGTCTCTATCTTAATCGGCAGACAGTTCTCTAAGCTAGTGGCTCTCAGCTCTGGAGTGAGCACAAGAATCACCTGGAGAACTTGATAAAACGCAGATTGCTGGGTCCCACCCTCCAGCCCCGAGTTTCTGATTCAGTAGCTCTGGAATGGGGCTTGGGAACTTGCATTTCTGACAAGCTCCCAGGTGAGGCTGGTGCTTCTGTGCCAAGGACCAAATCCTGAGACCACTGCTCTAAGCTAATCGTAAGCAATTGAAGGAAGCAGTGTGGTATTGTTAGGAGAGTACTTGACTAAGTGAAGAACAGATATTTATATGAAATTCAAGAGGAGGCAAAACGAATCTACAGTGACAGAAATCAGAACAGTAGTTACCTCTGGACTGGGGGGAATGGATTTCCCAGAAAGGGGTATGAGAGAACTTTCTCAGGTGATGAAAATGGTCTATACATTGATTGGCGTGTTCGTTACCTGAGTGGTATTTTTGTCAAAATTCATTGAATTCTACATTTATGTTCTGTGCCTTTTACTCTATCTAAATTATACCTTCTTAATTAGAAAGTCTGGAGTCAGGGCCCAGTAATCTGTGTTTTTATAAGACCTCCAGGTGGTTTTGATGCCCTAGGAAGCTTGAGAACCATTATTCAAATTGAGAGAGAGAGAGAGAGAGAGACTGAGACAGAGAAATTGGAAGAGACCCATTTTGAAACCACGCTCTGTTACTCAGTTATTAATTTGGGACAGTTTACTTAAATCAGCATCCGTATGCTCTACATCTTCATCCAGAAGCTCCAGAGAAATAGTAGACACAGCTCTAGTCTGACCATGAGTTCAAAGAACAAGAACAAGTCCCAGCCCTGCCATTTTCTTAATAGCTTATTTTTTCTCAAAGCCACAGCTTATGCAGCAGCAAGACACTGCACCTGCCTGCCCCGTCTTGCCCACAGAGTTGAATCAAAGAGTTGATGAAGAAAGTACTTGGAGGGCTAGGAGGTGTCACAGCAATGGCTGCAATATTGCTCTGGGAAGCGTATCAGCAGTAGATCTTCATGTCCCTGAGCTGGAAACATCAGCGCCCTGGGGTTTGATCGCCCTCCACACTGACAGGATTGGCGTGGGGCTAATTCTGTCTCTGCTGTTTCATGTTTCACAGCTGGGAAGGAGCTGTTTGGCCTCGACACTCTTCAGAAAAGCTTGTGGATCCAGCTCCTGGAGGAGATGTTCCTGGGCATGCCGAGCGAGTTTCCCTGGGGAGATGAAATCATGCTTTTCCTCAACGTTTTTAACGGGGCTCTGATCCTGCACCCAGAGGACAGTGCCCTGCTCAGGCAGTACGCGGCCACCGTCATCAACAGCGCTGTGCACTTCAATCACCTCTTCTCCCTCAGCGGCTACCAGTGGATTCTGCCCACCATGCTGCAGGTGCACAGGCTGTCCTCTCCTGCCCATGGAACAGGTCAACAAGATCTGTACCAAAACTTTTAATGATGGAATTATCTTCTTTTATGACCTCAAAAGGCACCAAATGAACCCCCCCCCCCTAGAAACTTCCAAAAGGTCATAATATTCCGTTCTATTCTGAGATCTCCCAGACCTGGGCTCTGCTTTCCCATTTCTTCTGGACCAGTGGTTCTCAAAGTGCAATCTCTGGAGCAACAGCAGCAGAAGCAGCAGCATCACCTGGGGATTTGTTAGAAATGCACATTCTTGGGTTCCATCCCAGTGCTACTTAATCAGAAAGTCTGGAGTCAGGGCCCAGTAATCTGTGTTTTTACAAGACCTCCAGGTGGTTTTGATGCCCTAGGAAGCTTGAGAACCATTATTCAAATGTATGGCAAGCATTCAGTTGATGTTTCTCCCAAGAGAGTCTCCAACCTCTATCTGAATAGAGATTTTCATTGCCATTAAATTTGGTATGACAAGGTTGGAGGAGGTGAATGTAGCAGGAACAGTTTTCACTTAGTCATGCCTAATGTGTACATGGCTACAGTTAGGAGTACTGAATAAAGTTCAGAAGGGGCCTTGAGGGCTCATCCTACTTCTCATTTTTATGGAAATTTTAATAAAATTATGGAAGTAATGCATGTTTGTGTAAAGTGGCGTTTGCTCAACTACAGGGGCAAGAAATTGACTTTTTTTTTTGTGGTACGCGGGCCTCTCACTGTTGTTGCCTCTCCTGTTGCGGAGTACAGGCTCTGGACGTGCAGGCTCAGCGGCCACAGCTCACGGGCCCAGCCGCTCCGCGGCATGTGGGATCTTCCCGGACCGGGGCACGAACCCGTGTCCCCTGCATCGGCAGGCGGACTCACAACCACTGCGCCACCAGGGAAGCCCAAGAAATTGACTTTTAATATCATCAAAAAATAGGACAGGCACTCTGTCCTATTTTTAGATAGTTGGAATTTCCTGTATAACTTTTAAAATAATTATCAAAAACAATAAATGCTCATTATAAAATTCGAAAGATAAAGAAAAGTTTAAAGAAGAAATTAATGATCACCCATGGGGCTTCCCTGGTGGCGCAGTGGTTGAGAATCTGCCTGCTAATGCAGGAGACACAGGTTCGAGCCCTGGTCTGGGAAGATCCCACATGCCGCAGAGCAACTAGGCCCGTGAGCCACAACTACTGAGCCTGCGCGTCTGGAGCCTGTGCTCCGCAACAAGAGAGGCCACGATAGTGAGAGGCCCGTGCACTGCGATGAAGAGTGGCCCCCGCTTGCCACAACTATAGAAAGCCCTTGCACAGAAACGAAGACCTAACACAGCCAAAAATAAATAAATAAACAAATGTGGGGTTTAAAGAAAAAAGAATATTATTTTTAAAAAAAAAAAAAGATCACCCATAATCCTCCCCCTAGATAACCATCGTTTACACATCTTGAAAATCTTGGTACTCTCTCCTACTTTTTCTAAAACAGAAGTTGAATCGTACCATATATTCAAGTTTGTTACCTACCTTTTTTAATGTGACACTAAGAATATTGTGGGAGTTTTCCCTGTAGCACTATATAGCATCTTTTAAAATATAACTGATAGTATTCTGTTGAATGCATATACATAATACACTTAACCCCAATTTATGAATAATTTAAGTTGTTTCAAATTTTCTACTATTTTAAGCAACCTTGCAGCAGTCATTATTGTATATATTATATCTTTGTACATTTGTCTGTTTTCTTAAGATAAATCACTAGTCACAAACTTCCCGAGAAAAAAGTATATTTATATTTTTAGGATTAAATATAAATATACATATATATATATAAGTATATAAATATATATATATATAAAACATATCTATATTTTTAGGATTTTTATGTATATTGCCAGATCTCTCTCAAGAAGGTATATACCATTTTACACTCCCCTCCATCAGTTTATGAAGTTAGTCATTTCCGTCCATGCTTCCCATGGCTATGAGTTTTAAAAGCAAACACAACTCTAGTAGGCTGTTAAGGAATTTTCTGAATATGGTGACATTTTTCCATAGGTGTACTCTGACTATGAAAGCAATCCCCAGTTGCGTCAAGCCATTGAATTCGCCTGCCATCAGTTCTACATTCTACACCGGAAGCCCTTTGTGCTCCAGCTGTTTGCAAGTGTGGCCCCTCTCCTGGAGTTTCCTGTGAGTAAGCTCTGTGGAAATAAAGACCAACCCAACGAGGAAAGCAAAGTCTGTTTATTCAGAGCTTACTACAGCAAGGGATTCCTGGGCTGGTTACTACAGATTGTAGATCAGTTCTATATTTATGTATGGCCTGGTCATTGTGCATTTGTATAATCAGTCTCTCAGCTCTCTTTATTCAAGCAATGGAATATAAATACCAAAAATTATTTCTCTTTCAACAAGAAAGTCTTCTCTCTTCAACGTTTCTCTTCAACCCGTATTTCGGCCCCTAGGATGTAAATAGATCAACTCTCTGGATTTTTATACTCAGTTAATGAAAGGATGGAAAATGGAAAATGATAAAAGGAAGAGTTCCGGATTCTCATTTTTTTCTGCCACTCTCTAGCACTTACCCTGCTTTATTTTTATTTTTCTGCAGAGCATTTATATCATATCACATGTAATATATGTATTTGTTTCACTAATATGTATCTTTACCGCACCCCACAGTAGAATTTGAGCTCCGTTAAAACGAGACATTTGTCTGGTTTTTGCTTGCCTTTTGCTTGTTTTTAGTTGTTGTTTTGTTTGTTTTTGTTTTGCTGTAACTGCAGTGCACAAAATGGTGCCTGGCACATAGTAGGAATTTAATGAGGTTTTTTTTTAAATTAATTTTTATTGGAGTATAGTTGCTTTACAATGTTATGTTAGTTTCTGTTGTAGAGCAAAGTGAATCAGCTATATGTATACATATATCCCCTCTTTTTTGGATTTCCTTCCCATTTAGGTCACCACAGAGCATTGAGTAGAGTTCCCTGTGCTATATAGTAGATTCTCATTAGTTATCTATTTTATACGTAGTAGTGTATATATGCCAATCCCAATCTCCCAAGTCATCCCACCACCACCCCTTCCCCCTTGGTATCCATACATTTGTTCTCTACGTCTGTGTCTCTATTTCTGCTTTGCAAATAAAATCATCTATACTGTTTTTCTAGATTCCACATATATGCATTAATATATGATATTTGTTTTTCTCTTTCTGACTTACTTCACTTAGTATGATAATCTCTAGGTCCATCCATGTTGCTGCAAATGGCATTGTTTCATTCTTTTTATGGCTGAGTAATATTCCATTGTATATATATACCACATCTTCTTTATTCATTCCTTTGTCGATGGACATTTAGGTTGCTTCCATGTCCTGGCTATTGTAAATAGTGCTGCAATGAACATTGGGGTGCATGTATCTTTTTGAATTAGAGTTTTCTCTGGATATATGCCCAGGAGGATTTGTTGTTTTAATGAATGAATCAAAGTCATTTTACAGAGATTTGAGACAGTAAGTATCTCCATTCTGGAGATAGATTATCAACTAAGACCTGTAAAATTCCCAGGGTTGTCAAAAAATTCATCTGTTTCTCAAACATATTTGATGTATTCAACCAATCCATTATGGAAATTTGAGGGGGAATGCTGAGTCCCATTATCATAGACCAGAGAAAACATAGGCATGAACTTTACTGGCAGTTCACATGTTGCTGTATTTTTATGAGTTTCCACAAATATCTCTTTTGTACTAGATTAGCATTTAATAGATCCCTTAAAACTCAGGTGTTCACTCCATACAATAGCATGGTTGGATGCAGAATTCTGTAAGCTGAATAGTGCCTAGATATTGTTATCAATGGCAGTGTTTATGAAACTTGTATTTCTGATCAAACCATATTAGTACTGATGTAGGAATTAATAAACTAAAATGGCTTTTCTTTTGTTTTTAATTGAAGTATAGTTGATTTACAATGTTGTGTTAATTTCTGCTGTACAGCAAAATGATTCAGTTATACATATATATATATATATATATACATCTTTTTTATATTCTTTTCCATTATGGTTTATCACAGGATATTGAATATAGTTCCCTATGCTATACAGTAGGACCTTGTTGTTTATCCATTCTATATATAATAGTTTGCATCTGCTAATCCCAAACTCCCAATCCATCCCCCTTCACCCTCCTTGGCAACCACAATTCTGTTCTGTGTCTGTGAGTCTATTTCATAGGTAAGTTCATTTGTGTCATATTTTAGATTCCACATATAAGTGATATCATATGGTATTTGTCTTTCTCTTTCTAACTTCAATTAGTATGATAATCTCTAGGTCCATCCATGTTGCTGCAAATGGCATTATTTCATTATTTTTATGGCTGAGTAGGATTCCATTGTATATAGGTACCACATCTTCTTTATCCATTCATCTGTCCATGGACATTTAGGTTGTTTCCCTATTTTGGCTACTGTGAATAGTGATGCTATGAACATATGGGTGCATGTGTCATTTTGAATTAGAGTTTTCTCTGGGTATATGCCCACGAGTGGGATTGCTGTATCATATGGCAACTCTATTTTTAGTTTTTTTTAGGAACCTCCATTCTGTTTTTCACAGTGGCTGCACCAACTTACATTCCCACCAACAGGGTATGAGGGTTCCCTTTTCTCCACACCCTCTCCAGAATTTGTTATTTGTAAACTTTTTAATGATGGCCTAAAATGGCTTTTCTTTGTACAGGATGCTGCCAATACTGGGTCCAGCAAAGGCGTGTCAGCTCAGTGCCTGTTTGACTTGCTGCAGTCGCTGGAGGGGGAGACCACGGACATCCTAGACATCTTAGAGCTGGTCAAAGCTGAGAAGCCTCTTAAGTCATTAGGTAAAAGCAAAACTTGCCTTGGCATTCTTTTTCTTTTTGTAATCTTTCTTTTTTTAAATGACCTTATACTGAATATTTTGAGCTAAATCAAAATAGCAAAAATAAGTGGAACGGTGGTATAAATTAAATGAGTACATTTTCCTATCTCCTGTTTTTCTTAAATTTCTTGTAAATCTTAAAATGTAAAGGATTCTCTGCCATGAAAATTGTATTAAAAGGGGGGCTCAATAGACCACTGTAGTTTTCAGAAAATTGGGTTTTCCTGGGCAATTCTAAGTGAATAACCCTTTAAGACAGGCTTTTATTATCATGGAATGTCTACAATTAGAGGTATTCAAAGATGAAGTCTCATGTCTTACCTTACAGCATCCAAATATCCTTCTATTAGATGAGTTTTTTTTATTTTTTATTTTTTTTTTAGATGAGTTTTTTTAAACTACCAAAATAAAGCACTTTTATTTGTCATCTGATTATTCAAAAATAGAACAGAATTTTTAGTCCCTTTAGATGAGGATATTAAGTGTTCACAGTTTAGGAATAAAGTCTAACAAGGAAATGCCTACAAAATATAACTGGAAAGAAAGTGTTAGGAGTAATAAATTCTTCTTTATCCCTGGTGGAATCCACTCTGATTGTGTGCCTTGCCCTTCTGTCCCTTCAGATTTCTGCTATGGAAACGAAGACCTGACTTTCTCTATAAGTGAAGCCATTAAGCTCTGTGTTACTGTGGTGGCATATGCTCCTGAGTCATTCAGAAGGTAACTGCAGCCTTTTAGTCCATGCCTTGTAATAAGTAAGTATGGCAAAGGAAATAAAATTGAGCGACTACAAAGGTTATGTTTGCTAAGATTAGCCTGTAATGTTCTGGCAAGTATGTTTTCAAAAACTAAGTTTAGGGAACTTGTCATAGCAGAGGTTATGAAAAATATAGTAAATCTTCATCAATTTGAAATCCCCTAATTTGGAAATTGTGAAGTGGCTAAGATGTTTTAGTCTTGTTTAGGAAATATCCTCACATGTAACAGAAATTAACAGCAAACAAAATTTCAGAAAAGACATTTAAGCTACTTAAGAAAACTCATTTCAAGGAGCAATAAGAACTTGTGTCACACAAAGAGCAGGAAGAGAAATCTTGCCTGTCATTTTGCCAAGTGCAAGGAATCCAAAGGACTCACCATGGTGAGTGTTATTTCCAGTTCTAGGATGTTGGCTCTGACCTGATTTTATTTGCATATATATATATATATATATATATATATATAATATATATAATATGTGAAATGAAAATCAGCCTCATCTCTCTATTAAAATAGGTATTCTAAAGGCAGAGACAATAATTCAAATGAATTATGGGTAACCCCTTTTTATGTAATGTACATGCTTAAAGATAAGAGCTGCATTCCTTCCAAATGTTCCATAATTCTGGCCTAACCAGCCCTGTGGCCTTCCCTCCTCTTCCTCAATTCAACATTAGGAAATCTCTCCCTCTTAATTTCTCAATCTACTTTGATTTTTTCTTGTAATATCTAACCCATAAACAAAGCATTCGATTGTATTCTACCATATTCTTAGTATATGTGATATATCTTCCAATGCCTAATACAGTGTTGTATTCCATATATGATATAACAATATAAATTTATAAAATGAATGAATCAGGTAACAGCCAACTGTTTCCATGTTCCTATTTCTCTCATTTGTAATTCTTCTTGCATAGGCCTTTGTGGTGAGAAAATAGTTTGAAAATAAAAATATGGATTAGTCATAAACATATCACAGTTTTTGCCTCAACTTTCTTTCTTTTGAGAGAAGGATGGGCTAATAAATTATTCCAGGGTATTGCTCCTCTGTTAAGACTGCCAGATCTAGGTAGGTTATCACCTTTCTGATGTAAATTCAAAGAACTGAGACTACAAACTCCTGTCACACGGGAATAAAATATAAATCTTATCTGAGTGTGAACTCAGGGTTGCTGGCTCTGATCTAACCCAGAGTCACGCGCATTGGTCCTACCTCCTGGGACCAGCTGTTGATCTCATGTGCTCAGGGTGAGCTGTGACTCTGACTCAGGTTTGAAGTGAAAGGGAAGATGACTAGTGATTCTCCTGGTGAAACAAACAGAGAACTAGCGCTTGTCTATTCATACCAGTCCAGTTCTAACCTAATAGTCAAGCCTATCCTGAAACATCTATAGATTGGGTGATTTATGGAACACTAGATAGAAATGTATAACTGATCTGAAAGTAAAGCATAGTGGTCTACTTGGGATCTAAAGATTGCTTGGGGCTTACAGATTTCCACATTACTTAAAATTCTTAATTCTCTCTGTTTGATCAAATCTCCTTATCAGTTTCTCATATTCCTCCTTAAATCTACTCCTGGTTTTCAATTAGTGTAGAAAAATATTGACCCAACTATTGCAACTCTACTATTTTAACCCAGTGGATATTTTGACCCCAAGGATATTTTGACTACGACTTTATAAATACAAACATCTTAATCATAATTATACCTATAAATTTTCATTAAGGGATTATTTTCTAATTTATTTATGCCAGTTTAATTCCTCAGTCAGTTTATGTTGCAAATAAGCCACCTTCAACTTTTCATTTTATCAAAGTTCTTTTCATTGAAATTATTTTCTTTCTATGTAAAATTTATAATAAAGTTTACATTCATTGATTAAGTTTTAGGGGAAGACTTATTTTATCTTGGTCTGTATCAAACTTTGCTCATTAGAGTTTCTGTCATTTTGAGCTTTTGTGTTTCAGGTTTTGATCATTACTGCAGTTTCCCCAAGTCAAATTTCAACGGTGCCCATAACATGTAGTTTCTTAATGTAGAATAAACATCTGAAGCAGGATGTTTATTAAATAACAAATTCTACTCAGTGGTGTTTTAACAATAGTCAGTTTTATTTTATATCAAAAATTCTTTCAGAATAGTTATTATGAATTGGATAAAAGACTGGGAATTTGTATTTTTAAAGTAATCAATAAAAAAAGCAGCAGACAACTGGTCAGGTATTCCCAGACTGCTTTATTATTCGGGATTAATCTTAGAGTGTAATACCATTATTTAATATTCTTCCATCAGTTTGTTCATTATGCACTATCTCCTCACACACCACTGGGACAGAGAGAGCAGATGGTAGGGTCAGAACATCCCGCTGACAAGCAGGGTGACCTCTGCCCCATCTCCACAGTGCATTCCCGGTCCCCCCACTGCAAATAATCTCTCCTGCCTCCGGTCCCAGAGCAATTTATTTTGAAGTTTTCCCTTATGAAATCTGTTGCTCAGCCATCTCGAGGCGCTGAGCCAAGTCACCTTACCTCATCCTGCCTCTTACCTACCAAGTCTGTAAACATGAGGAGTCACCTGAAGAAAATGCATACAGTTTATTCTTACCACAGCCTCTGGTGGAAATCTCTGCTCTCCTTGCCTGAGCTGAATATCACAGCCATCTTCAGGGTCCTCTTTATCCTTTCTCAGAAACTCCTGAAACGGTGTCAGTCATAAGAGTTGAGGTTTCTGGAAGGATCCAGTGAAGAGTGACTTCTTTCTTGCCCATGTTCTAAATAAATGAAGGCAGGCAGAAGGGAGGTTGAAATATCACCTTTAGTGCTGAGAAAGATTAAGTAGGGGAATCAGGCTTGAAACAGGACTGCCCTGAGAACTCACAGCAGAGGATAGAAGCCCTGTTGGCAGGCTTTTGCAGGAAAAGGAAAAGAGCTGAGCTGATTTTGCCCAGTATGTCTATATCAATTTGCCCCTCAGGTAAGTCTTTGTCTTCTCCAGAACCGAATGAGTAAAAGGGCAAAGAGGAACCGGGATTGATATTGACTGAACTCTCTCTGCTGGAAGGAAACATAAGGAATGAATAAAATATGCCACCCCCATCCCCAACATTCCCACCTTATTCTGTCTTAAGCAATGGGGATTAAACACTATGCCCCTGGTCAACCCTGCCTCAGGAGGGCAAATCTACCCTCTCTCAGGACGGTCTTCATCCTACTTTCCTTAGGCTCCTCCTACAATATCACAGCTCCATAAAAGGTTCAAAAATGGATCAAAACCTTACATTAACTTAACTCCAAGTCCACTCGATTCCTAAGTGTCAAAATACCCCCTCTTCTATTTTCCACTCCAAGCATATCCAGTACCATGTTATTAGGGTGTATCAGAGATTCTGCAGTGCGATTAAGTGATAACATGAAGACACTGCAATGACAAAATGTATAAAGATTCTCTAATATTAAAATGCTAACAGCATAGAGAAGCCCTAAATTTGACTAAAAAATTCTCGCATTATCAAATTCCCAATGAGATATGCAAGACACTTTCAAGTTAAAATCCAAACACATTGAAATCAAAAGGAATTAGAGTTCACAATCAAATTCTCTTGTCATTGTGAGTTAAAAGCCAGAGTCCAATACTGTTAAGCTAAATTAAAAATTTTTAAAAAAACCTCCCTAATACCTTATTCTGCTCTGTTTAAGCCAGAACTGTTCTTAATTCCTGCGTGGAGCCAGGATCTCTTAAGTAGTTGTTCCCTAGGATATGTTTCATGGGAATAAATTCAATTCTTACAAGACTTCAACATTTGTATACCAAGTCCCTGTTGTGCTTAAATTTTTTTTAAATAATGTATTTTATTTAAATATTCATACAAGAATGTTTTTACAAATTGTAATTTTATAGTTTAATGAATGTATACAAAGTTAACACATCAGTGTAACTACCACTCAAATTGAAAAATCAGATAAAAGAACCACTATCCTGATTTCCAACATCACAAGTCAGCTTTGTCTGTTTCTGAACTCAACTACAATGAAATAATATGGTAGGTATTTTTTAATGTCTGACTTCTGTTATTCAGTATTATTTCATGAGATTCATCCACGCAATCGTATATAACAGTAGTTCTTCATTTGTCTATAATATTCTATTGTATGGCTATGCTGCAATTTGTGTATTTCTTCTTCTGTTGACAGACATTAGTGTTGTGTCCAGTTTGAAGCTATTACCAGTAATGCTGCAGTGAACATTTTTATATATGTCTTTGTGTGCACATATATATGCGTCTCTGTGGGTAGAAATGCTCTGCTAGATCATGGAGTATGTATATGTTTTGCTTTAGTAGATACTACCAAAAAGTTTTCCAGAGGGCTTGTATCAGTTTTCACTCCCACCAGCAGTGTATAGGTGTTCCAGTACTCTACAGCCTCATCAACACTTTGTATTGTCAGTCTTTTTTATGTTAACTGTTTTTGTTGGCGTATAGTGATCTCTCATTGTGGTTTTGATTTCCATTTCCCTCCAGCAAATTAAAAGGTTTGGAAGCCTTTCAGATTGTTTACTGGAATTTGGATATCTACTTTTGCAAGGGGCCTATTGAAGTATTCTACCCATTTTTAAATGAGATTATCAGTCATTTTTATTTGATATATAGAATTTTTTTTAAAGAGTGTGATATAAATACATTTTAACTTATATAGAGTGGTGTTGCTGGTAAACATTTAACAAGCAGCTCTCTGGGAGAAAGAGTTTCTAATGTGTAGCATTGCCAATTTGCCAATATGTAGCAATTGCTGAATACAAAATACCAGAATGACATCATTGAATGTGGTGTTGGAAAGAGATGCTTATGGTAGGCCTTTTTCTTTAAATTAATTTTTATTGGAGTATAGTTGCTTTATGATGTTGTTAGTTTCTGCTGTAAAGCAAAGTGAATCAGCTATACATATACCTCCTCTTTTTTGGATTGCCTTCACATTTAGGTCACCATAGAGCATTGAGTAGAGTTCCCTGTGCTATACAGTAGGTCCTCATTAGTTATCTATTTTACACGTAATATCAGTAGTGTATATCTGTTAATCCCATCCCAATCTCCAAGTTCATCCCGTCCCCCCCTTCCCCCTTGGTATCCATACGTTTGTTCTCTATGTCTGTGTCTCTGTTTCTGCTTTGCAAATAAGAACATCTATACCATTTTTCTAGATTCCACATATGTGTTAATATACAATATTTGTTTTTCTCTGTCTCTCTTACTTTACTCTGTATGAAGTGAAGTCTTACAGTCTCTAAGTCTGTCCACATCTCTGCAAATGATCCAATTTCGTTCCTTTTTATGGCTGAATAATATTCCAGCGTATATATGTACCACATCATCTTTATCCATTCCTCTGTTGATGGACAATTAGGTTGCTTCCATGTCCTGACTACTGTAAATAGTTCTGCAGTGAACCTTGGGGTGCGTGTATCTTCTTGAATTATGGTTTTCTCTGGGTATATGCCAGGTAGTGGGACTGCTGGGTCATATAGTAGTTTTATTTTTAGTTTTTTAAGGAACCTCCATACTGTTCTCCATAGTGGCTACATCAGTTTACATTCCCACCAACAGTGTAAGAGTGTTCCCTTTTCTCCACACCCTCTCCAACATTTGTTGTTTTTGGATATTTTGATGATGGTCATTCTGACAGGCGTGAGGTGATACTGCTTTGTAGTTTTGATTTGCATTTCTCTAATAATTAGTGATGTTGAACATCTTTTCATGTGTTTGTTGGCCATCTGTATGTCTTCTTTGGAGAAATGTCTGTTTAGGTCTTCCACCCATTTTTTGATTGGGTTGTTTGTTTTTTTGATCTTGAGCTGCATGAGCTGTTTGTATATTTTGGAGATTAATCCTTTGTCAGTTGCTTCAGTTGCAAATATTTTCTCCCATCCTGAGGGTTGTCCAGTAGGCCTTCTTGACTGGTTATTTAGCCATTCCAGCACACCACTGGCTACTTGTATTTCAAATAACATCTCTTACTCTGTGGCTTATAATTTTACTCCCCTAAGGTTGTCTTTTGATGAACAGAGCTCTTCATTTTAATACAGTCCAATGTATCACCTTTTTCCTATTTTTTAATGCTTTCTGTGTCCTCTTATGAAATCTTGGCTAACCCAAGGTTATGAATATATCCCCTTATATGCTAGGTGCTTCTTTGTTTTTATCTTAACATTTAGATTAACAAGCCATCTGGAATTAATTTTGGTATGGTGTAAAGTAAGGGCCAAAGTTTATTTTTCCCATAGAGGTATCTAATAGGCAATAGACCCAAGCACCATTTATAGAAAAGACTAGCCTTTCCCCATTGCATTGCAGTGTCATCTTTGTTATAAATCAAGTATCTGTGGATTTGTTTTGGACTCCTTATTCTGTTTCACATATCTATTTGTCTATCCTTGCACCAATATTATACTGTCTTAATTATGATAGTTTTATAAAAAGTCTGATGTCTGGTAATATGTCCTTTTACAATTATGAAATTTCCATCTTTAACTTACCTTGAAGTCTGTTTTGTCTGACATAGTAGTTACATCAGCATTCTTTTGGTGTTTGCTCTTACTTTCACCTTCAACATTTCTATATACTTATATTTAATGTCTCTTGATAGCAAAATATAGCTGAATTTTTAAATTATTCACACTAGTAAGCAGCCATTTTCATACCTGTATCACAGTGACTGTTTCCAGACCAGACTCTTGCTGTAAACTTGCTTAAGCTTTAAGAAGCCAGACTCCTAAAGAAGGGTTTTATTTTGTTTGTTTGTTTGTTTTGCGGTACGCGGACCTCTCACTGTTGTGGCCTCTCCCGTTGCGGGGCAACAGGCTCCGGACGCGCAGGCCCAGCAGCCATGGCTCACGGGCCCAGCCGCTCCGTGGCATGTGGGATCTTCCCGGACCGGGGCACGAACCCGTGTCCCCTGCATCGGCAGGCGGACTCTCAACCACTGCGCCACCAGGGAAGCCCAAGAAGGGTTTTATTTTGTCTCAGATTTGTTACAAATTACTGAATGGAAGCTTTGTTGATTTTTGTGAAGCTTGTTTCTCTGATTGACTGAATAGCTCTACCTGTCACCATTCTATTGTTCTTTCAACCAATTGTATATATGCTAACTCTCCCAAGTAGATAATATTCTTCCTAAATGCAGAACTTTATCACCTTTTATCCGGTGCTTAATTAACTAATTAATTAGTGTTGGTAGATATTTCCAGCAGCTTTAATTACTCTTGACTTGGGTGGTGTGGGAAGGGGATTCAGAGTTTTCCAACTCTCTAGAGACTTTTCATTTCTCCATGCTCCAGAATATCAAGTAGGGTGTAAAAACGTGATTTGTTTTTCTATCTGTTGATTAAAGTCTTCAGATGCTGATGGTCTTGGAAGCTTTGGTGCCATGTTACCTACAAAAGCTAAAGAGGCAAACGTCACAAGTGGAGACAGGGCCCGCTGCCCGAGAGGAGATCGCCGCCATGGCTGCTCTTGCGACATCGCTGCAGGCCCTTTTATACAGCGTAGAGGTCCTCACCAGGTAATCCCATCGGCAGAAATAGCCACAGCCATAAGCTCTATGTATCCACCAAAAAGATGAAAATCTCTAAAACCCAGTTTTTATTTACAGATAACTTATCCAAACTCAGCTGAAACTGCAAGCATTCCCTAAGTTGTTTAGATAAATAGTGCTCAGTACTCTAAATAATAATAATGATGATGACAATAATAATAATAATTGTTAGTATTATTATTCTACCATGATTGCTAAACACACATTTACATGTAGCTTGCTGAGCTTCTGTGGCAGTTTTAACCCAGCAGTAAACAAATCTTTTGTAAAAGGGCTAATTTAGTGAATATGAAAATGTGATCCACGTTTTTATTAGCTCTTTTTTTACGAGACATGAAATGTCTGCAATTTCAGCTAAGCATTCTTTTATTATTTTCCTGTTTGTAAAGAGCTGGGTTTATTTTTACTTTAATTTCAGAAGCTACATAACAAACATAAACTACAAAATTTTATTCTAATGCTAGAATTGATAGATTCTCTGTCGGACAGGACTCAAGAGTGCTGAGAGAGGGGACTGAGGGATTTAGGATTGGAAAGGTCAGTTGACACCAGGGTTCAGCCCTAAACAAAGTTCCAAGAAGTTAGCCCTGTCACCAGATTCTTGGGTACAGAAGCAGAGGAATTGAGCTGCCCTGTGTCAGGGAAGGGCTGGATAGATGAGGCCTGGGCAGGCGTTGGCGGGTGGGGGCATTAGCGGGGCCGGGGGGATGTCTGTGTACCAAGGATAGAGCGAGTGGGGGTGGTAGATGCAGGACACTATATAGTGATAGGCTTTCCTTTTCCATTGTCATCTAAAATCAGCTGGAAGGAGACGTTCCTCCCCACGGGTGGAGGTGGGGAAGCCGTCTTTCTGCATCGATGTCTTTGCTTCTCCATCCCATTTGGCCATATTGTTAGCCTAAAATTCTATGGTTTACTCCCGTCACAGGCACCAACTTCTCCAGCCCCATCTTGCTCAGTTGGTGAGGGGACTCGCTGCAACCCCTCAGTCCAGGGAGGACTTTTCCAGCGTGCACCAGCAAGTGAGAGGGGGAGTGAGATTGTTATTCATTAAGTTCAACCTATGTTTAGTTCCTAATCTTGCACTACATTGCCAACCGAGGCAAGCAGAACATAGCCCAAAGCCTTGGGTAGACTCTCTGCTGAACTGCCCGCGTGCATCTAATCTGAAGGGATGGGAAGCAGTGGAATAGGGAGCAGTGACAAACTGCAGTGAGAAACAGCCCCCAGTGCTTTGATGATGGTTTCCTGAAAGTCTGAGGGGGAAGAACATTACAAGGAGAAATACGTGACTTACACCCTCCCTTCTGCACCCACCTGGTTATGTCACTAGTGCCTTCCTGTGACTAGAGGAGAGAAGAGCAGTCAATTTCCTTCAAGGGCCACTTGATTCTCTCTCTTTACAGTACACAGTGTTGATGCTTTCTATTCCCTTTTATAAGGATACGTCAATTAACTTCTCCAACACTGACTTACCAAAAATTCCACAAAGAGTTATGGATGGAGCTCTGACATTTGAAATTCTGTGGCCTTAAATATTCCCATGTATTTAATATTCAAAAGATGGAGTGGAAGGCTAGCCTCATTGGCTGGCTGTAATTATTCACAACAAAATTGGCTCCATTGTTTTTACGAAAAGAAAATGAGAAGAATACCACTTCACTTCCACAGTCCTAATGTAGTTGCTCATGAAAAAAAATTAACCGTTCTATAGGTAGTAACACAGAAACAAGTATATTACAAGTGTATCAGTATTAGTTTTCCATTGTTGCATAGCACATTACCACAAACTGAGAGGTTTAAAACTGAATGCGTTTATTATCATCGCATGGTTCTGTAGGCCGGAAATCGGGGCAGGCTCAGCTGATCTGTCGGCTCAGGGTCTTGCAAGGCCAAAATCAAGATGTCAGTTGGTCTGAGCTCTTACTGGAACGATCTGGGGAAAAATCCACTTCTCAGCTCATTCAGGGTTTTGGCAGAATCCAGCACCAGGCCGCTTTAGGTCTGAGGTCCCCTTTCCTTCCTGACCGTCAGCCAGGGGCCACTCTCTGCTTTTGGAAGACATTTGTATTCCCTCTTACAGGGCCCCGCAGTTGTCCAGCCAGCAGGGATGCCTTGAGTCCTTCTCAGACTTCAAATTTGTCTGCCCCTCCCAAGAGAAACTTTCTGCTTTTTAAGGGCCGGTGATGAGATTAGGCCTACCCAGATCGTTTCCCTTTTGCCATATGATGTAGCGTGATAACGGGAGTAACACCAGTGGGGCAGTGGGGGGAAGGTCTTGGGGCTAGCTTTAAATGCTGCCCCCTATAGCAAAGGCACCGAAGAGACGGTCTGGGGCGATTTTTAAAGGTTACTCTCCAGCCACAACCAGCATACAGAAAATGAGCATGACAAAAGCAAGCTTTAAAGAGTTCGTGTAAGCAATTGCTTTGAAAGGGCTTATCTTCCTTTCCACGTCACAGATGACACAGACGCAGTTTACCTATATATGAGCTCATTTGAACCTGTTTCTTAGCATCTATAATAAATTACTGACTTAACAATAGATACTAATTTACTCACTTCCCTGGGTAGTCTTAGGTACAATTTTTTTTTAACATCTTTATTGGAGTATAATTGCTTTACAATGGTGTGTTAGTTTCTGCTGTATAACGAAGTGAATCAGCTATACGTATACATACATCCCCATATCTCCTCCCTCTTGCAGTCTCCCTCCCACCCTCCCTATCCCACCCCTCTAGGTGGACACAAAGCACCGAGCGGATCTCCCTGTGCTATGTGGCTTCTTCCCACTAGCTATCTATTTTACATTTGTTAGTATATATAAGTCCATGCCACTCTCTCCCTTCGTCCCAGCTTACCCTTCCCCGTCCCCGTGTCCTCAACTCCATTCTCTACGACAGGAATAAAGACACAGACTTAGGTCTAACTTTGACTAGAAAGATTCTTTCCTTGTTTGATAGTTTCTCAGAAAAACAGAGTGGTTGATTATGGAGCAGGTGGCCTAAATGATATGTACACCCTTATCTTTTTTTTTTACTGTCTAGAATGGCTAACTTCCTGGTACCTGTGGAATTGAAAAAATGAACTCTTAACTCACTTAATCAGCACAGACTTAGAAGTCTGATTTCATGAATGTCTGGTCTGAAGAGTACTTGTTTATTACTCAGGACCAAGAAATGAAAGACCTTAAATCATGGTGAGCTTATAGACCCTTGGGAATCAGTGTTCCCTTTAAAGTGCCTTCCAGGACAGACTCAGCAGGGGAGTGTGACAGAAAAGGCCAAAGTCTTTGTAAGCTTCTAGCTTCAAGCTTGTGTGAGCTGCAGTAACTGGAGGGTTTCATAAGTGTCTCCACTTCTGTGGTTTTGTTACTGTTGTTGCAGGCCCATGACGGCCCCCCAGATGAGCAGGTGTGACCAGGGTCATAAAGGGGCCACCACAGCCAACCACACCATGTCGTCTGGGGTGACTACCAGGTAATTCACTGGCTTTATTCTTCTGTGGTCTCTCAATGTCGTACAACCTGAATCTCAGCTGTTGCGAGTGAAAGGAATCCTGAAAATAGTCGATATTGAGCGTGAAAATCTCCAAGGAAAAGAGAAGAAGGTGAGAGTTGAGAGTTACACGAAAACACCTAGGCTTTTTTTGCAGTTGTCACCTTTGTAAATGAAGAGAAGTAAGCCACCTTCAGAAAGTGGCATTTATGTCCATTTGTTTGTGTGAACATGCAAGATGTTCTCTGCCTCCTGGGTGGTCTTTGAACTATTCCAGTGTTGTTTCACTTGCCTCCAAGAAAAAGGCAAAGGAAACAATAATAATCAGGAGGTGGCTTCTCATTCCAGGGCAGTTGTGCAGTCACCTTTCTTTCATCTGGACGGATTTTCTACAGACATTTCATCCAAGCTTTGACTTAGCCCCTTAACTGATGCTTTCACGGTTGTTGACTTAATCACCTTCCCTCTTGGTGCAACTCAGACACTGGCTGCACTAGTTAATACTTTACTTCATTCTCCCTGGGTTAACCTCTAGGTACTCTGAGACAAAAATAAAAGTTTAATTAGCTTCCTCCTCCAAGGAAGATTTTAAGACACAGCAAACCCAAAATCAGCTAGGGAGAAAGTTCTCTTTTCCCAGTATGGAGTAATTAGCAGAGATTATAAGGAAAAACTGAATAATTTTCTATTTTCTCTGAAGCACATTTTTAAGTGTATATCATTATTTATGTAAATTCCCTGCTTATCATATATTTATGTTAAAAATGAAATAAGTTCCAAACTATCACATCAGATATAAATTATCTGATGTGATAGTGTTACCTCAATTTCTCACATTAGGGGAAAATGATTATATGGGTTTTGAGTAATGAGTTTAAGGGATATTTAGGGGTTTTCTCTAAGCTTACTGAGCTATGTTCAACACTAGATGAAAGGTGCCCAGAGAAAGAGGGTTTCTAAAGTCCTCTTACCCATCACTCATAAAGCAAGAAGTCTCTAGAACTGAAAGGAAGTCAGCCATATTTCTTCCTAAAATATAGCACATGATGTTAAAACTGCAACTTAGATTCACCTCACCTTGAAAGTTTTCCAAAATTTCCTTCATTTGACCACATTCCATGAGTTTGTGTGTGTTTTTAGAGTATCTGTCTTTCTACAAATTATCTGGCAATGGAACAGCGTTCATGGCAGCTATAGTTGCAGCATATGTGGTAGGCAAATGAAAGATCAAGATTTTATATTTTAGGATTAGCATGTGTGTATTAGGGAGCTTACCAAAATGTGTAACTTCAAAGGCTTCTCATAAGAAAAAGCCGTCAAGAGGCCCCACCACAGGGCCCCTGCTCTTACTCTAATAGTTACGCAGACTGTTTTTCTGACTCCCAGGTACCAGGAACAAGGCGCCAAACTGCACTTTATCAGGTACAGAAAGACAACCTAATTTTGTACTAATTCTGTCATCTTGTGATAATTTGCCTTGTGAGCTGGGTTATGGTTCCGTCAGCTTTCTTTTCATTCAGGCATGGCATCCCACTTCTGCATAAATCCTCAGGAAGTGGCTAATGGAAAGCCACTGCAGTTTGGGATGACAGTCTCTTGCAGGATGATGAACTTTCTCGATCCTTCCGATAAGGTTCTCCTAGGCCCCGCCCTGCTGCTTCATTAACTTGCATGTAATCTAAGGCATCATATTTTTCTTCAGTGTGATACCTTCCTCTCATAGTTGCCCCCCGTACACCTTCCCAGACCCCCAGTTAAACTTTTATAACTCCCCAGAGAAAACCTGCACTTACTGGAGGAAGGGCAGGGCCTTCCCAGAGAGGAACTAGATGAACGGCTTGCTCGGGAGGAGTTCAGAAGACCCCGGGAGTCGCTGCTGAACATCTGCACGGAGTTCTACAAGCACTGCGGGCCCAGGCTGAAGATCTTGCAAAACCTGGCCGGGGAACCGCGGGTCACTGCCCTGGAGTTGTTGGACGTGAAGTCCCACATGAGGTACTGTCCTCATTGTCTCTGCCCCTGAGTGTGCACACAGCTTGGGCCGGATGTCTGGAGGGGGTTGGGGAGGGGTGTATGCAGTGGGGGGATAAATGTGGGGCAGGATAAAAACTTGAAACTGGCTGAAATTGATTGGTCTCCTGTAGCTTGGATGCACATCAAACAGGGCCCTCTGGGAAAATAGATGTTAAGTCTGTGGAAAAGGATCTTAGCGTGGACAGGGGGAAATGTTCTTAAAGACGGAAAAGCCCAGTTGATATATTTGCTCCTTAGTAAAAGAGAGTGAAAGGGAGATTGCATCACCTGAATTCATAGGGAAGTAGCTTTCTTCCACATGCTCTTTACTGCACAAATTCTAATTTTTCACAAGAATCCAATGTCCCCTCTCTCTTATTTTACGCAAAAAAATGCACAGCTACTTTCTGCTTGAGGACTTGCTCTGCCGCTACACTATCTGAGGACTCAGTGAGGGGCCTGCAGGGAAGGAGCAGTTTTAACTCGGAGCCACACTTTGGTTGAGTCTGAGATCCCTTATATACATGTTGTACATGATAGCCTTCCAATGTTTCGAAAAAGTGTCCTGGTAAAAATTCTGCACTAGATGAGGCCAGTCATCCTTTAAAAATTTGTACTCCTGGTATGTCAGGGAGAGCCCCCAGAATTATATCTCTGTGCACTCATGTTTCCTTCTTCCTAAGGAGATGTCATGTCACTTGTTGCTTCAAACTATAAAGGCTGTGTCTATATTTTCAGATTCTTAAAAGGAACATGATTCCAGATGATCTTCTATTTAGATTTGTAACAGTTTTTAAAGCATCATAAAAATTCCTTGAAAGGAAAATTCCATTGGTAACAAAATATTCACTTGGAAAGTTTAGTATATCTGTAAAACTAAAGGTAGGCTTAAGTTCTAGCCTTTCAGCAATAACATTGCAATTTGGCAAAACACACCAATTTCCTGATTATCGTCTCTTTTTTTTCTTAAAATGATTCCTCGAAAAATTTAGAAAGTACTAAGTGAGGGAAAATGAGAAGCCAGAAATGTCTGGAGAACACAGGCTCTTTATCCTCCAGACTGATTTCACATTCTCTGAGTTACTGGCACACACCCAGAAGTCTAGAGCGTCACATGTGTTCACACTCCCTGCTGTGCTGTGATGGGGAAGAACTTATTTTGCACTAAGAATTTCAGCTCCTGCACTGGGAAAGGCGAGGAAAGTTTGAAGTGTTAGGCTTCTGTTGCCATAGTAACTCCGTGCTCCATTCAGGCCATCTCCCCTCCTTTCCTACTGATAATGACTAGCTGACCTGAGTAATTGTACATCACATTCCCAGAGTCAGAGAATCACTACTATCGACAGACATTTTGTGGGAGAAAGGGGAAAAGATTCCTGAAAGATAGGAGATCGAGTGAAAAGGGGGGGGGAGGGGAGAAATCATGATAATGGGTTAGTACCTGTCTTATGTATATCTGTATCTACACTCAAGGGATTTGGAGAGAGGGGAGAGCATGAGTTAGAGAGGCCTGGAGCTCCCTCTAGAGGTCAAACCCTATTAAAGGTTAAATGAGCTCTAGGAGTTCAAATGATTAGCTCTGTGCCTGGCACGGATCTAGGGCTCAATAGATGCTAACGCTAATGAGAAAGATCCACATGCTGTCCTAGACACTGGGGATGTAAAATAAAGCCCTAGTCCTCAACATGATCACAGTTCAATACGTGAGGCACACGTAAGAATACAGAATGCGGTGTTGCAAGCACTATATATCACATGTATTTATGTGTTTATTATTTTACCAAGTACTTGAGGCAACTCAGAAAATTATATGATGCAAAGGGATACAATTTACAAATTAGAGAGTCGAAACAATGTGAAAAATTAGCAGGGAAATAGTTTATGATAAGATTAGCATGGGAAATCTACATGATTTTATCACATTAGATACTATTGATGAACTGTAAATTTGACTTTGGGCTTCTGAGTTATCAAAACAACAGGGAGAAATGGCTGATCATAAAATCATAGTGTCGATAAGATAAAACACACAACTAGGTTTTTTTGGTAAAGCAAAATCCCCCTTTTAAAATGTGAAGAACAAGAAGTATCTCCTGGTTGAGGCATGTTGAAAGGAAAGAGCAGAGTGATGGGCAGCAGCCTCACCAACATCCCGTCACAGGTAAAGGGCCAGTCTCACGTGACTGGATGCCTGGAGGTACCAAAAGCTGCAGAACGTCACGATGCAATTCAGCAAGAGTAACCTGTACGAGCACAGTTATTTCATGGCCTGGATCTATGGGAAGGTAGGCAGAATTTTTTAATGCCAGGGACTATTTAGACAACATCTCCTCTGTTCATGCTATTTCACACCAGCTCTCAATAAAAATGGACCCATCACGTTCTCTGGCCAAACAGAGTTTGCTGAGTGCCACATGTTTTGACCCTACACCAAAGCACAGGGTATAGTTAAGGTTTTCTTTTGTAAATCAAGTACACATTTGGCTGTATGTCAAAGTCAGAGCTAAATATATAAATTTTAGAATTGGGGACCTATAGGTAGTATTTAAAGTCCTAAGAATAGATAGTATCCATCAAGGATAGTATCCATGATTTTTTTTTTAAAAAAAGAAATGGGACGATATAAAAGATAGAGGAGATAATTGCAAGAAGTACTCGATTTGAATCAAGGAGCCAAGAAGGAGTGTTGAGGCAATCTGTACCCCTGCATTTGCAGAAGTTATGATTGGCTGCAAGGCTCTCAAGTAAAACATTCTTGATTAGATAGAGTTTCTACCCTAAAGGAATTTATTACCTCATTTTCTCAGACCAAAGCTGCCACAGCAGTAGAATAGCAGGACAGTAAGCTCTGCAAACGAATTTTTCTCTCTCTCCCCACTCGCCCACCTTTTTCCAACTCTCCCTCTTTCCTTTCTCACCCTCCATCTCTCCCTTGTGTTCTCAAGATTTTCATGTGATAGTACAGCAAAGACTGTATTAAAGGAAATTTTTGTTTTATGCTGGAAGCTTATTCATTTTGTAACATGACCAGAGATGAGAGAAATTCAGTTAATAATCCATCAGATGACACAAATCCAACTCTAAGTATTGTTTTCAAGCTTGAAATAGATCAGTTATTTCTCTAGCATTTCTTAAGGTTACCTACAAGATAACAAGGGAAAAGAAATCTGTGTATATACTAGATTTGTTGTGGTGGTCACTTCATGATGTATGTGAGTCAAATCATTGCGCTGTACACCAAGAAATATGTGTATATAGATATACTTTTATCTGTCAATCAAACGACCTGAAAAGTAAAGCATTATTTTCTGCATGGCACATTTGTGAGAAAGAGATAAACAAAAGAGTGTGAAGACTGTTTAAAACGATTTCTTTAAAACACACACACTCACACACAATTTCTAGAAGGACAAGGTGTATGTTCAGTCTGGAGAGAGTATGAGTGGGGATGAAGAGACAGTGACTGTTGATAGTGAAGGGTTGCCATGGAGAAGATGGATTGAATTCATGCTTCCAGATGAAGCCTCATAGGAAAATATTGAGGGAATTTGGGGACCTAATATGAGGAGAGCTTTTCACAGTGTGGATGTCCAAAGATGGAATGAGCTGCCTCATGCAGTGGTGAATCCTCCATCCATGGCACTAGTCACACGGAGCAATTGTAGAGCAATCCATGTGGTAGAGGGGCAAGGGCCTAGCTCTGATTCCTATACCAGAGTCCCTGTCAGAATCACCTGGGGTGCTCTTAAACTGTAGTTCTTTTTAAGCATTTGTCCTGTCTCTCTTGGAGTAATCAAAAGGACTTCTTATTAAAATGCTATAGTTAATACATGGAAAAAAAGGAACGATACAATATTACCATTGTACTACTTCTAATGAGTTGAGGAATCTGTGCAGTGATCACTAGTAGCCACTGACATCATGAAGAGTGACAGCTGGGAATCACGTACGTCCTGAGGAAAGTACACATCGCCTATGAAGGACACATACCAGAAAATCAAAACCTAATCTGATCTAGCCCCTGGATCTAACTACCAATTGAATTACATACAACAGAAATAGGATAAATTAAATGACACCATGGAGATTCAATCAGCAAAATCCAGAGTGCAGGAAATGCTACAGGACCAACAGCTAATTTCTCCAACAAATAAATTACTAGATGTCAAAACAAGAGCAGAAGAGGGGGAACCTACACATTGAAAAGACTTAAGAGATATATCAACCAACTGAAATGTATGGGCCTTATTGTGTCCAGGTTTGTTTTTTAAAACGTTTATTTACAAGTTATGAGATAATGTGCCAGAATGTTCCCAGTTTAGGGAGTCGGTGTGCTGGAAGGAGGGTGATTAGCATGATGCTGTGTGGGAAAATTCTCATGGTGGCTTTCTAAGCTTATTCTTTAAAAACAAAACAAAACATTTTAGGTTGGCAGAAATTGCACACTCCCTTCTGAAGTTGGCACCATACGACACCCAGACAATGGAGAGCCGTGGGCTTCGACGCTACATCATGGAGATGCTCCCTATCACCGACTGGACAGCCGAGGCAGTGAGGCCAGCCCTTATCCTCATTTTAAAGAGATTGGATAGGATGTTCAACAAAATTCATAAGATGCCTACTTTGAGGTGAGGAGGCCTCCTAGTCAGCTGTTGGTATTACAAGCTTCAAACTTGAAGTTTGTCATTTGTGAAGGTGGTGGATCAATCCGCAGTTGAATGAATGGCTCAAAAGTGTTCGGTTGGTTATATGTGCAGAGCTAATCAGGTATACGAAAGCATAAGTAGCAGGGCCTATATTTTGAGGAAATAACATATTCTTCAAAAAAATATATTTATCTTGAAAAATCTATTCACTTCTTAGCTATCAGGTTCCTTATCTGACACACATAAGAAATTCAATGTGTATCCTTCAATTCCTTTTAAAGTAAGGCAAGCTATGCCTTATAAATTAAACAACTAAGGAGAGAAGAAAAATTAGCTTGATGTTCAAAAATGTGTATTTAACATAGTATTTTAGGTACCAGTTTATAGAAATGCCAAGCTTTACGATAATCAGTGAAGCAGCAGCTAAAGAGCTCTCAGGGTTGATAACAAATACCTAATTTTCACCTTTTCACCTAATTCAGGTGGTACTAAATCAATGTTATTGCCGCTTGCCCTCCACTCAGTGGCCTGAAATATCAGTTGGTAGCCTTTCTGTGAGCAGATGCCTCCGAACCAGGCTACCTGGAGTTCTGAGCCCAGTTTGGAAACCTATAGCCACAGTGAGAAGATACATCACTTGATAAATGCTAATAAACCCACTAGTTTGGAAATTTCCACTTTGGGTTAGTGAGACCATTTTCTGTCCTGTTAAACTAAACCCCAAATCAATGCAACTCTTGCCCAAGAATCTGTAGCATTTACTGTTCAATTTGTCAGAACTTTTCCAGGTTTTATCCTGTGCTCTTTTCATTTATGCAGCCATCAGAAGCTGTTGAATTTATTAAAAAGAAATTGAAAGATTTTATTCTAATAATGGACAGTTTGATCCTATATTCTTTTCTACCGTGATGATGGATGCCTATATGTTATTTCAAGGTTATTTATTTTAGTAGCATAGAAATGAGTATCCTTAAAGCACTCCTATTTTCTTTAGTGGTCCCAGTGGAACATCTGTGCCTATTGGCAAATGGCCAGTCTTATAAATCTCACAAGGGTGTGTTAAAATAACGTTTCTTCTAAAGATGTTAACATCTCCATAGGCTAACTCATTTGTCATATAACTAAACCCATTATAAAGAACAGCGGTTTCCTAAAAGTAGACGTCTGGACAAATTCATAGACTTGATTAATTGTAGGCAATTTTCTTGGTGTGCATACTGTGAATTTGGGGTTGCCTTGGGTTTAATTTCTTCAGGTGATCTCAGTTCAACAAGAGAAATGTTGACTGAACCTAACCTGTAGGTTACTTGAGCATCAGGAATGTCAACATATCCTCATGTATGAACGTTTCCATTTTGTCATTGTAGAGATTTCAATTTGGTAGGCAATATAAGCTTAGAAATTATTTCCAGGAAATAGCATTGATCTCAGTAAAGCCCAACTTGTTTATTTAGGGGGCCACAGAAACGACTCTTCAGTACTGAGACAATTACAGACCAGATTGTCTTCTATTACAGAAAATCTCATATTCATCTAATTGGGTTATGTATACCACCATTTATACTACCATAGAATGTAGCCCCAAAATATCATTTTTTAGGAGGCAAAGAAAGAACACTTTTTAAATAGACTGTTTTCCTCTAATGCCATCTTTTTGGCAAGAGTTAAGCCATATAAATCTAATTAGTTTCAGTCTGGTATAAAAGCTGATGAGATCAACTGTAGTCTGATAAAAAAAACATTTCAGAAACACAGCCTACAGTCAAATTAGTTCTACTGGGAGTAATGACTCCTATGATGGGTTTCCTAAAATGGTAGTCTCATACCCTCTCTCATAGTTAAAACCAGGAAACTTGAAATGCCACCCATTCATCATCTCTGTTTTTTCTTCAATAGATTTTGTCTCATTAGTCGAGTGGGGCAGGAGTGCCTCTGCTACGTTTTCAGTATCCTCTTCCCTTCCTAATGTGCTCTGTACTTTTGGAACAACGTGGGTAAACTTCCTCCCCTCTGAAACATTTTGTTGTCTCAGACACCCATCCTGTCTTAGATGGCGTCAGAATCACTGTCTCATTCACTCGTTTCAGACAGTCTCCAGAAGGGAGCCACGCTGCTAATGGCTCCTATATTGTATTCCAGGCGACAGGTTGAGTGGGAGCCTGCCAGCAATTTGATTGAAGGGGTTTGTTTGACACTCCAGAGGCAGCCAATCATATCCTTCCTGCCTCATCTTAGGTCACTGATCAATGTCTGTGTCAATCTGGTGAGTAGCCAAGTGGCAATCTTATGAAACTTTACAAAATTTAACTCTGCTATTGATTTCTCTGAATTGAAGATTTACAGGTCAACCTATCTACCTACACACCTACCCATGAAAACAGACGGCTCAGGTGACACTGAAAATAGTGAGGTACATTTCAAGGTAGTGTGTGGGGAGATCAAGGGGCCCGTCCCTCTACAGATGGGATTTTGGTGTGTTGCTTCCCACGCACTACTTTGACAATTGACCTCTTCAAGTTGCGCTGAGAGTTGAGGGCTGCCAGTTGGAGAGTGGGGTGGCGGGAGACTGCACAATTGGCTAGAAGTTGAAGTAGTCTGGGGTGGGGGAGATTAAAATGCAAAGAGGATTTTTTTTTCTTTCTTAGTGAAAAATCACATTATGGGTTGGCCAGTCTAGGATTTACATGAAAACAAAAAATTTTTTGTCAGTTATGTAATATCTAGAGTCTGGTCCTGACAAGGTTTTGTACAATGTGGAAACCATGGTAGAGCATTTCATTGAATAGAATCTGCTGCTTAGCTAATTGAGCAATAAATCTGTAGCTGGAATGCCTAGCACAAGTAGAGCTCTTGCCATCATCATCGTTGTCAGTATTTGCTCCATCAAAGAATGTTGATTGCATTCCTTTGAGTCCACAAGTAAGTATGTCCAGTCTCCTGCTTAGAACAGTTTTGGGTTCATCTCTCATTATTTACATAGTTAGTTATGAGCAACATTCTACAAAACCTTGGCTGAATCCAGTGTAAGCGTTTGATCTGACTCCAGACATTACATGCCTTCAAAAGAAGGCAACACGAACAGATTGAAAGTAACATGCCCAACCTTCAAATTTTTTATTATCATTATCATTATTTTTATTATTATTGACTGAGACTCCCTTACTACAGTTGCATGAAATTGCAATAGTCAAGGCTGGTCATGTGCTCTGTTTGTATTTCAGGTGATGGGAGTGGTAGGACCCTCCAGTGTTGCTGATGGATTACCCCTTCTTCATCTCAGCCCTTATCTCTCACCACCTCTGCCCTTCAGCACAGCTGTTGTCCGGCTTGTAGCATTGCAGATACAGGTGTGACTGCCTTACCTGTTTGTCACGCTCATTACGTTGCTGGTTGAGGCACCTGATCATGGTGTTCTCTTTTATTTTTCTGCAAAGGCTGGGCAAAATCTGTGAAACAGAAGTGTAAACATCTCCAGACTTTTACAGTTTTGGAGCTTCAGCCCTGAGCTTGGTCCTAAAGTTGTGCTTCTGTAATTCTTCTTGAGATCTCAAAAATAGCAGAGTCATTTAGTCCTGCCACAACCTCAGGAGCCGCTTCCGTCGTTGAAAACGTGTGTCAGTACCTTAGGAAAATAATGGTTCCCAGATAATCAGCTCACAATTGTTAATTAAAAGAGGCAGTAATGTTCAAAGTCCGGTTTTAAATTATTTGCAGAAAGAATTGCAGTAAAAAAAATTCAAATATTATTACTAGACTTTGAATATCTTAATTTTCTTTAATGGTTGTGGGCTGAATATTGCGGGTGCTTTTTTTAAATCATTTTTCTCCCACTTCTTTTATTTCCTAAAATTAAAATAATCATTCCCAAAGCAAAAAAGTATAGAATGCCAATTTCCCTGCCTATTTCTGTGTGTCACCTAACTTTAAAGAGTGAGAAATCACCAGAAAGCTTTCTGACCAATGGGAAGTATAGAATGGCTGTAAATGGATAACCGACCCATCCATTATCTGACAACCAAGCTTGATGGTCCATCATCCAGAGAATGGTTAGATGATGGAAAAGAGATTAAGCAAGCGCTGTGGCTACCAGGCAGAAGGGAAATAAAGACATCCCTAAAGTGATACATTTTGACAACATGTATACAGAGATCATTTATTTCTTTTTATATTGTCTGTTGCTTTCTGGCTTGAAGAAGGTCTTATACAGGGGAGAGGATTTTTAAATAACTCCCCAATGGAGCAGGCGGCAAGTTCTCCTTTTCTTTGGTCACTATGATATTTATTGGTGGACACATGGATAAAATGAATGGGGAAGTGCGGTTGTTTTTGTACCAGACTATAAGTGTCATGATCTTTCATTTGATATTCAAGATGTTGCTGTTTTTTAGGTATATAGCTCTCAATTATGTCAAACAAATGGTAAAGTATCGGTTTGGGGTGAATCTTGGACGCTGCACAGATGACAGTTGAACTCCTAGTTTGCAGGTGCAGCCATCAGGGAGTCCCCGTCTCCTCCATGCTGTGTAAAAACAAACAGACTGAATGGGTGAGGGGGTCCATTAATCTTTTTTTCTATTATTGCTGCACAGGCTTTAAAAGAAGATTTTCCTTTAAGTCATGTGATCTCCCCATTCACCAATCAAGAGCGAAGGGAGGGGATGCTTTTAAATCTGCTCATCCCATTTGTGCTCACAGTAGGATCTGGAAGCAAAGGTCTGATTAATTTAACTAAAGGAAATTTATCATTGTTGTTGTGTTTTCTTAAGTGTCAGGCTGTTATTTCTTCCTTTTCCCATGAAGGCCGTCATTGAAGTTGATCTGAATGATTTACACAAGGGTATCTTAGGAAATAAGAGTCTTTCTTTCTTTTCAGTTTAGCTGCCCTTGGTCAAGACTGTCTCTGCTCCACTTAGAAGATACATCCTATTTAAAAGCATTTCAGTGCAGCAAAAATCAGAGCATTGTTTCAATTAAGAAAATGGTATTAACTGAAGTACAGGATGATGTGAATTGAGAGAATGGACTGGATAACCTACTGACACTAGGTTTAGTGTAAATCCTGCCACTGTCACTAAATTCCAATATGTTTCCATTACTCTTACTTCTTGGGGGATTTTTTCTTTTAGGAAAAGTTTATCTCAAACATAAAGACAGTGCATTATGAGTATTTGAGCAGAAAAAAAAAAAACAGAAAAGAGATTGAAATGGTAAGCGGGAGATTTGGCTAAGAGCAGGGACCCTTGGGTGCTGACTATGGAGGAGACACCCAGTACCAGGAGCGCTGCTTCTGTCCATAGGAGAAGCTGTACTTGGTGGGGAAGGCACTCGAATTTCTAGGGTGTTCTAGTTTGGAATTGGAGAAAGAGCTGAATTTTTCTGTGTCTAACGTGGGAAGTCTACCTTGTGACTTGCTTTTCTTTCCACTTCTTCCTTACAAACTCTGCCCGGCAGATAGCCCATGGCTGGAGCAGCCTGAGGTGCAGCTGCTACTGCAGACAGTCATTAATGTGCTCCTGCCTCCACGGATCATCAGCACGTCCAGAAGCAAGAGCTTCATGTTGGAGAGCTCCCCCGCTCACTGCTCCACCCCCGGGGATGCAGGCAAAGACCTGCGCAGGGAAGGGCTGGCAGAGTCCACCAGCCAAGCAGCATACTTGGGTGGGTACTTCTCTCTAGATAGGTAGGTAGGTAGATAGATAGATAGATAGAGAAATAGAGAAATAGAAAGATATAGATATATACACACATATGTATACATGTATGTATGTATATACATATGTACTTATTTAGTTATGTTCC